>NC_057714.1:105617297-105687674 GCF_004010195.1 Chiloscyllium plagiosum | reverse complement strand
TCCTAACCTGCAATCTTCTTCCCGACCTCTCCGTCCCCACCCCCACTCCGGCCTATCACCCTCACCTTAACCTCCTTCCACCTATTGCATTTCCAATGCCCCTCCCCCAAGTCCCTCCTCCCTACCTTTTATCTTAGCCTGCTGGACACACCTTCCTCATTCCTGAAGAAGCGCTAATGCCCGAAACGTCGAGTCTCCTCCAGCAACACATTTTCAGCTCTATATTATTGGTGCTGCACATTTGAGATGCTCACACATTTGGAAGCAATGCTGTACCTCAGCTATCATCAGTTGAGCGTTTTGTGACGTATGCATTATAGTGCAGTAATGTTGTCAAGTACACATTGGGAGGAATAACTCAGCTCTCAATGCCCATGAGGTGTAATTTTCACACAGTGGATTCAGCTCCTTTCATGAGCCGATCAGAACTATTTAATATTCAAACTCCAATAAATATTCATTTTTCACATTTTGCTGAGACAAGCATCAGGTGAAATAACTTGCATTCCATAATGGTGGAACCGTGCAGCCACTAATAAATTGAAGACTCTAATGATTTAAGTTGGCTTCTGCAGTGACAGACCACCCACACCTTCATCCTTTGTAGGCTTAATACATTCATGTAGCTTCGGTTCAAAGAATTAGGAAGAGAACACAATCACTTGTGCACAAACTTCTCCTCTTTTCAATTGATTGAGCCACTTTTGCACCTCTCTCAAAGGACCTGGATCCTAAGCAAAGCGCTGTGGTGCAGCTCAGGGGAAGTTCAAGTTGTGGGGAGTGAAAAGGAATGTAGTAGTATTAGGGGACAATATTGTTAGGGAGATAGATACCCCAGTGAATGTAGGCCCATGCAGATCTGATGAAGAATCATCTAGACTCGAAACAGCTTGCTTTCTCTCCATGGATACTGCCTAACTTGCTGTGATCTCCAGCATTTTTTTGTTTTTAAGTACCAACAGCAATTGTGGATCAAAGAAAGAGGTTCTGTAGGATAAATTAACAGATAGGAGCTAAATTTAAAAGTAAAATAACAAAAGTAACAACCTATGAAGTGCTACCTGAGTTTCTAGCATAATGACATTGAGTAAATAAGTTTGGAGAGTTGAAAGCTTGGCTCAAAGGTTGGTGAGAGAAATGCATTTTGATTCAAGGGCAAATAACCTCAAATAGATTAGATTAGATTACATTACAGTGTGGAAACAGGTCCTTCGGCCCAACAAGTCCACACCGACCCGCCAAAGCACAACCCACCCATACCCCTACATTTACCCATTACCTAACACTACGGGCAATTTAACATGGCCAATTCACCTGACCTGCACATCTTTGGATTGTGGGAGGAAACCAGAGTACCCAGAGGAAACCCACGCAGACACGGGGAGAATGTGCAAACTCCACACCGTCAGTCGCCTGAGGCGGGAATTGAACCCAGGTCTCAGGCGCTGTGAGGCAGCAGTGCTAACCACTATGCCACCGTGCCGCCCACTTGGGCTGCGTTTTGTTTGATCTATGTGGGGACCATTGTCCCGGCTGATTAAATAACTGGGGCTATCGGTAAAGCTTTAAATTAAAATGTGTGTTGGGGAAGGTTCAACTGACAAGAGATTTAAGGAGTTAACAAGAATGATGAGGCAGTAGTGCACGGTAGCAATACTAGCTAATAATTCCTACTATGTGACTAAAAGGGACAGAAGGTACAAGAATAGATCACACCAGCAAATCAGGTCAGGTAGAGATCAATTGTAAAAAGGCAGAATTAAATGCTTCTTATCTGAATGCTGTGTAACAAGATAAATGATTTGATGGAACAAATAGAAATAAATGTCTCTGATTTGATTTCCATTACAGATACATGATTGCAAGGCAAGCAAGGCTGGGAACTGAATCTTCAGGGTTTGTCATCAGAGGAAAGGTTGAGGATCTGGGTCTGTACACAGTGGAGTTTAGAAGGATGAGGTGGGATTTGATTCAAACTTATAAAGTACTGAGAGGCCTGGATAGAGTGGACTTGGAGAAGATGTTTCTAGGCAAAACTAGGACCAAAGGACAAAATCTTAGAGTGAAGGAATGACCATTTAGAACTAGGATGAGGAGGAATTTCTTCAGCCAAGGGGTGGTTAATCTGTGGAACTCATTGCCTCAGAGGGCTGTGAAGGCTGAGTCATTGAGTGAGTTCAAAAGGGACAGAGAGATTAGTAAGGGGACCAAAGGTTATGGGGAGAAAGCAGGAGAACGGGGTTGAGAGATGTATTAGCCATGATCAAATGGTGGAGCATATTCAATGGGCTGATTGAATTCCTTTATCTTATGGTCTTATGGATTGGTCTGCTAATGATTAGTAGAGTGGGTAGTTCTGTCAATGAAGGATAACATTAATGGAGTGATAAGAAATTATCTTTGTTCGGAAGATGAAGATGTAAAATGATGAGAAAGAAAATCTATTGGTGCCTTAACAGTGGTTACAGGGTTTATTAGAGGATACAGCAAGAAATAAGAGGGGCTTGTAGTAAAAAGAGGGAGAAACATAAAATAATCCTCACAATTACTGGAAGAAAAGATATTATGAAAACTAGAATGGCTCAAGGCTGATAAGTCCCCTGGATGTGCTGGCCTGCATCCTAGGTTTTTTTTTAATGGATGTGACTGCAGGGATAGTGGATACATTGGTTGGAATCTTCCAAAATTCTATAAGCCTGGAGAGATTCCAGCAAACTGGAAAATCATGAAGGTAATGCCTCTATTTTAAAAAAAAAGGTGACAAACTGAAAGCAGGAAACTACAGTCCAATTAGCCTGACATCTGTCATTTGGAAATTGCTCAGATCTATTCTGTTCTCACTACTATTTACAATCCTCCCAACATCCCTCCCTACTAGTTTAAAGGCTCCTGAATAGCACTAGAAAATCTCCCCACCAAGATAACAGTTCCCCTCCAGTTCAGATGAAACCTGTTCCTGAAGCGATCCAATGATCCAAAAATCCGAATCCTTGCCCACTGCACTGTCTCCTCAGCTGTTGATTTATCTGCCCACATCTTCTTATTCCTACGCTCCCTAACACTGGGTGATTGCTACCTGTAAGGTTCTGCTTATTAACCTCCTACCTAACTGCCTGTATTCACTTTGCAAACTTCAATCCTTTCCCTAACTATGTCGTTCTTACCAATGCGTATTACAACTTTCAGCTTCTCACTCTCCGTTTTGACAAGACGCTGTAACTGCTTTGAGATGTTCTTGACCCTGGCACCAGGGAGGCAACATACCAGTCTGAATTCTTCCTTATGGCCACAGAATTACCGGTCTGTGCCTCTGACAGGAGAGTCCCTGAAAACAATTACTGTTTTGAACCTTGACAAACTCTGCTTAACATAAGGTTAATATTTAGTGCTCAATATATGACTCCCACTTTTATTTTCTCCTGAGAGCCTATCATTCCCAACAGTATTCAAAATGGCCTGTCTGTTTGAGAGTGGAAGAGCTGCAGCAGATTCCTGAATTACCTTCCTCTCTGCCTTGATAGTCACCAATCTATCTGACTGAACCTGCATATCTCATCAAATTTACTGACCGTCACACTCTGTCTCTCCTGTATGCTCCTCAGTGACTCCAACTGCCTCTCCAGCCGATCCAAATGGTCTGATATGTGATGGATCCACAGAACATGGAACAGTACAGCACAGTGCAGGCCCTTCAGCCTTCGATGTTGTGCCAGCCTTTTATCCTACTCTATGATCAGACTAACCTACATGCCCTTCATTGTACTAACTTCCAGGTGCCTATCCAGAGTCGCTTAAATGTCCCTAATGTATCTGACTCTATTACTACTGCTGGCAGTGAATTCCACGCACTGAGTAAAGAATCTACCTCTGACATCCCCCCTAAACCTTCCTCCAATTACCTTAAAATTATGCCCCCTCGTGATGGACATTTCTGCCACTCTATCTATGCCTGTCAATATCTTGTACACTTGGATCAAGTCAGCTCTCATCTGTCTTCGTTCCAATGAGAAAAGCCCTAGCTCCCTCAGTCCTTCTTCATCAAACATGCCTTCCAGTCCAGGCAGCATCTTGGCAAATCTCCTCTGCACCCTCTCTAAAGCTTCCACATCTTTCCTATAATGAGGCAACCAGAACTGAACACAATATTCCAAGCGTGGTCTAACCAGCGCTCTATAGAACTGCAGCATAACCTTGCGGCTCTTAAACTCAATCCCCTTGCTAGTGAAATACCAGCGTCCTTTACAACTGCAGCATAATTTCCCAACTTGTATTCTCAGTGCCCTGACTGACGATGGCCAGTGTGCCAAAAACCTTCTTCACTGCCCTGTCTACCTGTGACTCCACTTTCAGAGAAAGACATTGCTTGCTAGTTGCTTTGTCAACAATCGAGGTTGCAATCTTACCACACTGAGTGTAAAAGCTAACATCAGAGAAACTCAACATGGATACCAGAGCAGGTTGTTGATAGGTTCAACTTGCCACTTGCTCCAAGAGACCACCATGTTGGACAGCAGGCACCAACATCTCAGGCAAGCTCCATGGGCCACATGTACCTCACGACCACCGACAGGTGCCAGTCTGTCTGAGCCCTCATGGTACATCTCCATTCCACTCACAGAATGCTTCTGCATGTCAATGATGCACTTCATGCTGCACTGTCAACTCTCACTGTAATGGTGCAGCAAGGACAGTGTATGCTCAGGGGCACATACACATCTTGGTCGAGGTGGCATCTGCTGGCTCTTCACTTGCTGGCAAGGAGTGAATAGTACATCACCTGACTTGACTCTCTCTGCCCTATTTTGGAATATTCTGCTCCTGGAAAGAGAGAGAGGCAGATATTGTAGATGATAAAGTGGGTGATACAGCTATTATTGTTGGTGCAGGTGGGGAGGTTTCCTAAATGAGGATCTGTGGTATTACAAGCTGGTGCGGGAGAGGGCAAATGGGGAGGATGTTTTATACTTCAGTAGAGGTAGTAGAACATGAATATTGTTAGGAAGTGGATCCATTAGCAGAGATGGAGTGAGCGTGAGGTCTTGTTGAAATGATGGTGCTCTTTACACTGGTGGAGTGGAGAAGGACATTGACCTTTTTCCTGCAGTGCTGGTCCAAATAGTTGAGACTGCTTTAATCTGGGTGGCAATCTTGGATTGGGTTGTCATGTTCTAGCTCCATTGCTGGTTGTTGATTGGGGGTGGGGGCGTTGGGGGTGGGGTTGCAAGCATATCCCATTGGTACACCTCTCCATCCAGCAGGAGCTCCAAGACCATGATCTCAGAGCGGGGCAATGACTCCCCAGTCTGCCATATCTGGAGCAAATATCTGGATTGGTGCAGGGCAGCTCCACACTGATGACACATGAGTGGGTGCACAATGGGCTTTTAAATATGGAACTAGGGTGAGCAATGCTGGTCCATTCTGGACTCTCTGGTGAGTGGTGAGCTGCTTTGGGAATGGTGTGTTCTAAGACAGGGTGGAAATGGCATGTGATACTCACTATAAAGGCTGAAGATTAATGTGGAAAGTTGGTAAGACAAGACAAAAAAAAAGAAATCCCTCAGCCTTGTGGCGAGACTCACACTGCCAAACTTGATGCAACTTGAACTTTGTCAAAAACCATAAGATTCAGTTCATTAGAATGATGTGGTACTGAGGGATTAGATTAGACTACAGTGTGGAAACAGGCCCTTCGGCCCAACAAGTCCACACCGACCCGCCGAAGCGCAACCCACCCATACCCCTACATTTACCCCTTACCCAACACTACGGGCAATTTAGCATGGCCAATTCACCTGACCCTGCACATCTTTGGACTGTGGGAGGAAACCGGAGCACCCGGAGGAAACCTACACAGACACAGGAAGAATGTGCAAGTTCCACACAGACAGTCACTCGAGGCGGGAATTGAACCCGGGTCTTTGGCGCTGTGAGGCAGCAGTGCTAACCACCGTGCCACCGTGCCGCCCCAAATTCAGAGAGAATTCAGAAAGTTAGCACACAGGTACAACAGTATTTTGGAATAGAAATGGCCTTAATTCCAAAAGGTGACAGAGTATAAAATTAAGAATTTCTTGTCATAAAAATACAGGACTCCTTACTTAAAAAGGGAAATGCACGCATTGGCAGGAGTTCAGAGGAAGTTCACAAGGCTGACTCCTCAGCTGTACAGATGGTCTCACAAAAAAGTGTCAAACAGATTGTGGATATATTCATTGGAGTTTAGAAGAATGAGAGGTGATCTTATTAAATTATGTAAATGGATTAAAGGGTTTGATAATGTAGATGCTGTGAGGATGATTCCCTTCATCAGTGAATCCACAACTAAAGGGCACAGTTTCAGAATGAGGAGCCATCTGTTTAAGGTGGACATGAGATGAAATTTACATAAGACCAAAAGACATAGGAGCTGAAGTAGGACATTCAGCTCATCGATTCTGCTCTGCTATTCATGAGTAATATGATAACCCCTAGCTCCACTTACCTGTCTTTTCCATATAACTCTTCAATCCCTTACTGATTAAAAGTCCACTTTGGCCTTGAATTATATATAATAACCCATCCTCTACCATCCTCTGCAGCAAAGACATACACAGGTACACTACCTTCTGAAAGAGTTGGGTTGGTTCCTTCTTGTGGGCAGACTCCTCGAGGTACCCGCCCAATCAATCGTTCACAAAATGGCTTCTTGCCAAAAATGGTCTTCCAGTCAAGCGTCACTGCTCCAGTCACAGTGTCCTGTTCTTTGATTCAAGCAGTGTCTTTGTGGTTCCATTTCAGGGGTTGGTTAGGATTCATGCACATTGCTGTGGCTCTGGAGTTGCATGGGGGTAAGAGCAAGTAAATTCACCAGATTCCTTTCACGAAATGGCATTAGTGAACCAGATGGAACCAGGCTGTGACAATCCCTGACGGTTTCATGTTCACTATTAATGAGATCAGCTTTATATTCCAGATTTATTAATTGAATGTAAGTGCCACCAGCTCCTGTGGTTGCATTTGATTTCATGTCCCCTGAGTTTTAACCTGGATCATTGGATTTCTGAAACAATGACATTCCCCCATGACATCCCTTTCGAAGGTGCCACAATATTTAACACTTTCCTTTCAGAATGTGCACCGATTCCTGTCTGTTTTCTTCACAAACTCTTTAAGATGATATACCTACAGTAGGCTTCTACAGTCCCAGCTACCGTCAGAAAATGTCTGTGGGAGGAAATGCAATTCTCGTTCCCCAGATTAAAAATAGGGAACGTCACGGATAGATATTTCCTAGGTTTTCCTCACCCACCAAAAGGGTGGGTAGAAACTGGCACACGTTCGGGAATACAGAGGAAAATCAGATGCTTATCCCTCACCCTCCAAACGACATACCACGCAGCAAATCAGGCCTCTGCACCCAAATGAAAACCTGACCCAATTTCCCATACCAAGTATTACCGCTTGTCCAAGACTTTATAAATTCGGGAGTGCATAAATTAAGTTCAATAATGCATGTGGTTTAAGATTATGAGCTTTGCGTGCAGTAAGGGTAGTTTTTATAGACAGGTCGTTGCTCATCAATAGTTAAGTATTGTTTAGCTGGAACTCCAACCCACAAGAGAGCCATTTCCAGAGAAAATCAAATTAAACTGACAGTGATTTGATAAAATGTCTGATTTGTAGTTTAACACCAATGCATACTTCATTTATGTGTACTTACAATGCAGCAGAATGACATTGTCCTTATACAAAGATTAGACACTAGCATTGCTTTTTCTAGCTAGCCTATTGATCTATTGAAGGGAACAGTGGTGACAGGAGTCCATGCATAATTGATGCATAGGAAGGAGTGGCACTAGGGGCACTGCAATTAAAGTTTCTTGTCATGAGAGCACAGTGGTTCAGTTCTAATTAGCACATCTTGAAGGTGTTATCCCTCGCACTGTTTTTAATGAGCTGCAATGCTTTCCTCCAGGTTCTCAAAAGTAATTAGTATTTCCCTGCTGGAAAAGATAGATCCTGCTAGCTTTGAAATGATGAAATTTTCTTTCAGATGGCTGGGTCAGTCAGTACTTCAGGCGACTTCTGCAGAGTTTGTTTATTAAGTTGGACAGGCCTGTTGTGACACACCTCTGGAACAGGTGGCACATAAACCCAGGCTTCCTGGCCCAGGGATAGGGACACTATTACTGCACTACCAGAAACCTTGGACTACTTCTAAATGTTGGTGGATAAAATTAATTCAAGTGAATGGGAGAAATTTTGTGGAGGTTAAGCCACTTGGTGGACAGCTGGCAAGAGCCCCATGTCACTTATTTTCTTTGTTTAATGTATCAAGGTTATTGTAATAATCATTTTCTTTCAGCTAACTGGGGGAGGTGATGGCTTAGTGGTAATATTGCTGGACTGTTTTTACCATATTGCTGGATTGTTAGTCTAGAGGCCCAGATAGTGTTCAGGGGACCTGGGTTCAAATCCTGCTACTGTAGATGGTGGAATTTGAACTCAGTTAAAAATAAAATTGTATAATGATGATCATTATTGGGAAAGCCATCTGGTTCACTAATGTCCTTGAGGGAAGGAAACTGCCATCCTTACCTGGTCTGGTCTACATGTGATTCCAAACCCACAGCAATGTGTTTGACTGTTAATTGCCCTCTGGGTAATAAATGCTGCCCGGCCAGAGATGCCCTCTTCCTGTGAATGAGTGAAAAAAACCACATTGATTGGCCCATGAATAGAGAGGAAACATTACAGCTACCAATTAGGAATAAAACACCTGTGGAAAACTAATCAATTACATCTGTTGTGTCTTAACAATCAAACCAAGAGTCTGGAACTAGCACAACGTAAAACCATCATCTCACATGAAATATTATTTTTGATGCTATATGTTTATATTAATATATTTTGTAGCAGAATGGAAACACAGAGTGATGAAATAATAAACTGAACTCTTTGTTGATGATTTAGACAAGGTAAACACAGGAAGGATGTTCCCAATGGCCAGGGTGTACAGAACCAGGAAGCACAGTTTAATATACAAGGTAGGCCATCTTGGACTGAGATGTGGAGAAATTTGTTCACCCAGAGAGTTGATGAGTTCGTGGAATTCTCTGCTATGGAAAGCAATTGAAGCCAAATTATTGACTGTTTATAACAAGGAGTTACATATAGTTCTTAGGGTTAAAGGGATCAAAGGGAATAGGGAGAACAGGTCAGATGATCATATTGAATAGCAGAGCAGGATTAAAGGGTCAAATGGCCTACGCCTGCTTCTATTTTCTGTGCTTCTATGGGGTGTGAGCATTATTGGCAAGGCCGATCCCTAATTGCCCTTGAACTAAGAAAAGTTATGAGTTAGTCACATTGCTGCAGGTCTGGACTCACATACAGGCTAGATGAGTGAAGAAAGGCAGATTTTTCTATATTGAGAGGACACTAGTCAGTCCTGGGTCCATTGCTTTTTGTCATTTATAAAAATGATTTGGATGTGAACATAGGAGGTATAGTTAGTAAGTTTGCAGATGACACCAAAATTGAAGGTGTAGTGGACAGCGAAGAAGGTTACCTCAGAATACAATGGGATCTTGATCAGATGGGCCAATGGGCTGAGGAGTGGCAGATGGAGTTTAATTGAGATAAATGCGAGGTGCTGAATTTTGGAAAAGCAAATCTTAGCAGGACTTATACACTTAATGGTAAGGTCCTAGGGAATGTTGATGAACAAAGAGACCTTGGAGTTCAGGTTCAGAGTTCCTTGAAAGTAGAGTCGCAGGTAGACAGGATAATTAAGAAGGCATCTGATATGCTTTCCTTTATTGGTCAGAGCATTGAGTATAGGAGTAGGGAGGTCATGTGTCGGCTGCACAAGACATTGGTTCGGCCACTTTTGGAATATTTTGTGCAATTCTGGTCTCCTTCCTATTGGAAGGATGTTGTGAAACTTAGAATCATAGAGTCATAGAGATGTACAGCATGGAAACAGACCTTTCGGTCCAACCCGTCCATGCCGTCCAGATATCCCAACCCAATCTAGTCCCACCTGCCAGCACCTGGCCCATATCCCTCCAAACCCTTCCTACTCATATACCCATCCAAATGCCTCTTAAATGTTACAATTGTACCAGCCTCCACCACATCCTCTGGCAGCTCATTCCATACACGTGCCATTCTCTGTGTGAAAAAGTTGCCCCCTAAGTCTTTTTTATATCTTTCCCCTCTCACCCTAAACCTATGCCCACTATTTCTGGAATCCCCTACCCTAGGGAAAAGACTTTGCCTATTTACCCTATCCATGCCCGTCATAATTTTTTAAACCTCTATAAGGTCACCCCTCAGTCTCCAACACTCCAGAGAAAATAGCCCCAACCTGTTAAGCCCCTCCCTATAACTCAAATCCTTTAACCCTGACAACATCCTTGTAAATCTTTTCTGAACCCTTTCAAGTTTCACAACATCTTTTTGACAAGAAGGAGACCAGAATTTCATGCAATATTCCAACAGTGATCTAACCCATGTCCTGTACAGCCACAACATGACGTCCCAACCCCTGTACTCAATACTCTGATCGATAAAGGAAAGCATACCAAACGCCTTCTTCACTATCCTAACTACCTGCGACTCCACTTTCAAGGAGCTATGAACCTGAACTCCAAGGTCTCTTTGTTCAGCAACACTCCCTAGGACCTTACTATTAATTGAGCTTTGAAGGCTGAGGGGTGACCTTATAGAGGTTTATAAAATCATGAGGGGCATGGATAGGATAAATAGACAAGGTCTTTTCCCTGGAGTGGGGGGAGTCTAGAATTAGAGGGCATAGGTTGAGAGTGAGAGTGAAAAAACATAAAAAGAACCTAAGGCAACACTTTCACACAGTGGTCAGTGCGTGTATGGAATGAGCTGCCAGAGGAAGTGGTGGAGGCTGGTATAATTGCAGAATTTAAAAGACATCTGGTTGGGTTTATGAAAAGGAAGGGTTTAGTGGGATATGGGCTAAGTGCTAGCAGGACTAGATTAGGTTGGGATATCTGGTCGGCATGAACGAGAAGGACCAACGGGTCTGTTTCTGTGCTGTATGTCTCTATGACTCTATGACTCAATTAGTGAACTAGATGGGATTTTACAGCAATTGATAATAGTTCTCCTGTTCACCATTAGAGAGCTGCTTTGAATTCCATAATTATTCATTGAATTTAAATTCCACCAGCGGCAATGGTGACATTTGAACCTACGTTCTACAGAGTATAAACCTAGGTATCCAGATTGTTAGCCCAGTAACACTATTACTGCGTCACCATTCTCAACATTCCCACCACTCTGCCCTGGTTGGTCTGGCCTGGTGCAAACATCCACCACATTTTGTTTTTCATAGGCACTGCACTGTTCAATCACTTATACGGAAGTATTGCATGTCTGGACCAGTGTGTAAGAGACAAAGTTACTTGAACAAGTTCAGCTCATCACCATGCTCCAGGAAGGATTTCCAGACCTTAGAGTCACTGGAGTAAGGCAAAATAGAATTGATATCCTTAGCTTTTTAAATCTTTTCGGCTTCTGACATTTGGAAAGAAGTTCAGCAACTGAGACGGTTTAGTGCAAGAATAGATGGCTCAAGGGAGAAATTAGCTAAGCTTTCAGGATCCTTGAGAGAATAGGTAAATTGGTCAGCAATAATCTGTTCAAGATTGCCATAAACATTGCAACCAGGGGACATTCGGAAAGTAAATGTGCATAAGCAGATTTAGTTATAGTGCTTACTGCCTTGGTATATTTGCTAAATGGATTGCCGTGGGAGACATGCATTGTGGAAGTAATTAAGGAGAATTGAGTACATGATTAAAACATTAAGGCAACAATCAACATTGTCTCCATTGATGCTGCCTGTCCTGCTGAGTGTTTGCAGCATTTATAATTTTTATTTCAGATTTCTAGGCAGCTGCAGTATTTTTTGCTTTTGTTTTGGCAATCAAGAGGTGATTAGTGCTGTCAATTGTGGTGACCCTATATTAAAAGCATTATCCAGCATATTGTTTCACCAGCTAATCATAGTGACTTTACTCCCCATTCCTTCACACACAAGTGAATATGTATTCACATTTATTCAATGGACAGTTTTAAATGGGCCTCTAGATTGTCTCCATTAAAATGTATAGCATTGTGCAGCAGGCATTATGTGTTTTGACCATGACTCACCAAGTCAAAGTTAATCAGCTATTCCCGAGTGTGCAACCCACGTCTCTGCACATATGGGGAATGGTGCCCAATAATTTCCCCATGTCATCTGTCTGGTCAGGAGCAAATGATTCCCATTCCTCAGGCCTTCGTTACCAGGAGGCAACATCACCCTTGCCAAAGCTATGGAGGTGCTGGGTAGTCACAGGTGTAATGTACTCAAACACTCCATTCTGGGAAGTTAGTATGTGCACTCCGGCTGGAAGTCCATTAGCTCCCAGTGCTTGTGGTGTACCGTCTGCTCATTCTGATCAGTGATTTCACCTGTGGCTTGACAATCCAGAATGGCCAGCATCAAACTGGACACTATGTTGATGGAACCAGTGCAAGATGCTAAGGTGCACAATATCTCCAGCAACCTACAGATGGGACTTGGCACAGATAAGGCCATCAGATGTTAAGACATAGGAGCAGATATAGGCCATTCAGCCCATCAAATCTGTTATCATGGCTGATCTCATAATCCTCACTCCACTTTCCTGACTTTTCCCTATAACCTTTGATGCCCTTACTGATTTAAAATGTGTTGACCTTAGCCTTGGGTAAAAGGTGTACTTAATTGATTCTGCCTTGACAGCTGCAGCCAAAAAAATCCACAGATTCACTCCCGTCTAAGAGAAGAAATCCCTCTTAGTCTCTGTCTTAAATGTGTGATTCCCCCCATTCTGAGATTATGCCTACCGTAACTTGATGCCAGGCAGGTCCGTCTCTTCCGGGGTAGACTTCCTATGTGTGTCCTGAGCATTCATGGTCGAATATACCAACATCAAGCCAGTGTTCTTGCCTTCTATTGTCTGCCTGTTTACCTCCAGGACCCAAGGTTTGATGGGGCACGTTGGATGTGAGATTTTTCATCACCGCCCTCCACAACAAAACGTGTGGAACTCAATTGGAGATGTTGGATATCTGTGAGCTCATGAGTGAGAAGGAGTCAAGGCAAATATGAAGAGTGAGGTTCTTCAACCAATAGACATGATGCAGTGTGGATTGCCATAACTAAATGTCTCTCTCACTCAAAGGATATGGTGAGCAAAGTTCAGGAAGGTAAGGTTTGGCACAAAATGAAGCACGAATGTCAGAAAAAAAATTCCAAAGCAGTTAATTGATCATTTAAATAAATGAGTGATTAATTAGAAAAAAAGAAAGCACAAAGCAGTAGAGATAACTAATTATTTTTTGCCTCTCATGGAGAAGCAGAGCTGGAGAAACTAGCCTCCAATCCTTTCATAATCAGTGTGAGGGTCAGAAGCTGATTATTTCTCATTCCTGGTTTTCCTTATCTCCCAGCCTTCTATGATGTGGTTGGCTCCTCAGGTGGGAGAGGAGTTATGTTTCGCTGTGTGACTCACTCAGATGAGGATTTATGTACTCTTTCTCTACCTCTTCTCCCCGCCCCACCCAACACACACACTTCCATATTCCCATGTTCAGACCTGCACTGTGTGGGTGCAGAAGGCTCACTCTGCACTGTTGACTGCTGTCCTTAAGGAGGCTGGTACATGTGTGTGAGAAACAGTCTCACCTTCCCCAAACCCACTCACTGACTAAAAGCCTCTTAATCCCTGTAATTTCTAATCTATTTGTCAATTTAGAGCTTCTTGCCCAAACCAACCTACTTTTTGCCTCTTCCACAGACCCACTCACCAACTCCCAACTTTGAACCACTTCACAGGCACCATGTCCCTTGCTCTCTTCCTGTGCCCCCCACTTAGCTGCTGCCAGTATCCTGGACTCAAGTAAGATGTTGCATTTACACCACCCACCATTCTTCCCATCAGAGGCAGTTTCCTTCTCATGTCGATGAGCCTATTTGCAGATCTGGATTGACCCAGAGCTGTTATTATGGCTACCAGAACTTCAGAATCACTAGGAAAAACATCATCATCCTTAACTACAAATGAACAGGAGAAAGGGACGAAAGTAGAGGTTGATGGCCCATGTCACTGCTTAACATTGGCAACAATGTTCTTTCTAAGATGAGAGCAAATTGAATCAAGTTTGATATAGAGTTGCCAATCCAGCTGCTCAGACCTGTGCTTCACTGAGCAGGAAGATCTCCAACAGCCTTGTACTATCCAAAGTTATAATGATCACCTGCCTCATCAGATTAGACCAGGAGAAGACATTTGATGGTAGACCATCCACCCACATGATGGATGTGTTCTCTAGATCACATTTGGAAAAGGAATCCTCAACTGGATCCAGTTTATCTACATGAACAGATGGGAATTGGAAAGCTTTCCCAACAAATCTGGAGTCAGCTTGGCTGCACTTTGACCCTGTCCTGTTTGCACTTTGACCCTGTCCTGTTTCCCCTCGTGTCACCTGCGTAATGCTTGACCACAGAGGGCTGTCATGTATTCAAAGCTGAGACAGACAGATTATTAATCAGTAAGGGAATCAAGAGTTCACGGGAAAGGGCAGGGTACATGGAGTTGAGGTTTGTGGGATCAGGCATGACCATATTGAATGGCAGAGAGGATTCGATGGGCGGAATAGCCGACTTCTGCTTGTACAGCTTATGGTTTGATTATGATCTCCCCTGTATTGAACATTTGTGGGATCCATGAGGAAGGGTGCGGGTGTAAGAAGCGGGAGAGTCCAGTGTAGTTGAAGCAATCAGGTCAAAGGCTACCTGCACATGGATTCTCTCACCAACATCTATTTACATCCGCTGTCAGTTCACAAACTTGCGAGCATCTGTGGTTTGTTCAACTGAGCTCGGAGTCCCATGTAACGTTGCGTACTCTAGTAATAGTTGATCGTGGTTTTTAAAGAAAAAAAAGACCCAAACGTTTGGCCCCTAAATTCTTTTTTTTTTTATGCGTTGTGATAGTTTGGGAGCAGGATTACTGGAAACAGTCTAGAAGTTTTCTTGCAAATGTTCTTTTCTCTCTCCAACGTCAGAAATATTGATATTAAGCCTGGAAATCAGTAACCAGGTGCATTCAGCACCATGGCCAGCGCTCTGTGTTAGCGTCATTAGCGGCAGTTCCATGACATAGAGACGAAGTTCATGACATTTTTTTTCTTTATTCGCCCCATGGGACATAGGCGTCGCTGGTTGGCTAGCATTTCTATACCCATCACCAGTTGCCTTTGAGAAGGTGGTGGTGAGCTGCCTTTTTGAACTGCTCTAGTCCATGTGCTGTAGGTTGACCCACCATGCCATCAGGGAGGGAATTCCAGAATTTTGACCAGCCACAGTGAAGGAAGGGTGATTACTCCACTCCCCAGTCAGGATGATGAGTAGCTTGAAAGGGAACTTGCAAGTGGTGGTGGTCCCATGGATTTGCTGCCCTAGTCCTGCTAGATGGAAGTGGTTATAGGTTTGGAAGGTGCTATCTAAGAGTTAGTGAATTTATGCAGTGCATGTTGTAGGTAGTACACCTTGCGACTGAGCATAAATGACAGAGGAATGGATGTTTGTGGATGTAACACAATCAAACAGGCTGCTTTGTAGTGGCTTGTGTCAGGCTGATTGAGTGTTGTTAGAGCTGTTGTTATTTAGGCAAATGGGGAATATTCAATCACATGCCTTGTGCCTTATGCCTTGTAAATGGTGGACAGAAGTTTGGGGAATCAGGTGGTGCATTGCTCACCACAGTATTCCTGGCTTCTGACCAGCTCTTGTAGCCATTGAATTTATATGCTGAGTCCAGTGAGTTTCTGATCAATATTAAATCCCAGAATGTTGATAGTGAGGAATTCAGTAATGGTAACAGAATTGAATGTCAAGGGGCAGTGGTTAGTTTGTCACTTATTGGAGTTAGTCATTGGCTGGTATTTGTGTGAAACCAATGTTACTTGCCATTCATCAGCACAAGCCTGTGTATTGTCCAGATCCTGTTGCATTTGAGCATATCCTATTTCAGTATCTGAAGAATGGTGAATGGTGATGAATATTGTGCAATCATCAGCGAACATCCCCACTTCTGACCATATGATAGAGGGAAGGTAAAGATGGTTAATAGAAGCAGGAGTAACTTATTCAGCTCTCTGAGCCAGCTGCGCTATTCAATCTGATCATTGAACTCAATACTCAGTTGTTGCTTTATCTGTATACACTTTAATCCCTTTAGCCCTAACTTTGTCTAGAAAAGTACTCTTGTTCAAGTCAACTCGTGACTTCTTGAAGTCATGACAATATTGTTCCAATTCAGGATGGTGTGGAATTTGCAGGTGATGGTGTTTCTATGTATCCGCTGACCATGGACTTTAGGACTGTGTTAGCATCATTAGCAGCAGTTCCAAAGAAGTTCATGACATTGACTCGAAGTTCATGACATTTTCTTTTTCTTTATTTGCTCGATGGGGCATAGGAGTTGGTGATTGGCTAGCATTTCTATACCCATCCCTAGTTGACAAGTTTGTAAAGTGCTATTGAAGAAGCTTGGTGAGTTACTGCAGTGCATCATATAAGTGCTATTGTGCATTAGTGCTGAAGGGAGTCATGCTTGAACGAATGTGCAAAGAAGAATTTTTTTAAAAAAATTATTGTTCAGAGAAGTGATGTTAATTAAATTGCAGAATGAGGTCTGTAAAATAAAGGAGTGTGCATCCCCAAAACTACATTAAAAATAATGGGACTAGTGTCCATGGTACAAATTTCCTGAACAGTGTGCCCCATGAGGAAAATTTTATGCAAAATGTTGCTGAGATCTTTGTGTAGGGCTGTGAATCATGAGATTACAAGTGGGCTTTAAGAGCCTCATTCTAGTTGATCATTCAAAATTGATTACTGTGACCTCAATTCTATCAAATCTTATAATAAAAGATTTGATTTATGCTTTGTATGAATATCATAAAAGAGAATTTATTAAAAGATCACACATGGAAACATTTTAAAGTCTTTCACTACAAATCACCAAAATTTATCATATTGGAGTTCAGTCAATGTCATGTGAATATTTCAATTTTGGAGCATGACCATCTTACAACAGTATTGAAAGAGGGGGTAGGCAATGACCTAGTGGTATTATCATTGGACTATTAATCCAAGAGACGCAGGTAATATCCTGGGGGCCTGTGTTCAAATCCCAGCCGGGCAGATAATGGAATTTAATAAAAATCAGGAAATAAGAGTCTGATGATGAACATGAGACGTTATCAATTGCTGGGGAAAACCCATTTGTTTCACTAAGATCCTTTAGGGAAGGAAATCTGCCATCCTTGTCAGGCATGCGTGTGACTCCAGACCCAGAGCAATGTGATTGACTCTTAGCTGCCCTCTGGTGCTATTTAGGATGTGCAATAAATGCTGGTCTAGCCAGTGATGCCCAAATCTTAAAAATGATATCATGTGTAAGATAGAAGACCTCAGAACACCCCAAAGCACTTCATTGCCAAGGAAGGACAACTTTGAAGTTTAGATCTTTGAGTTATAGGAAATGATGAAACCAATTCACTCAAAGGAAAAAACAACAACAGTGTGATAATTATCAGAATGACCTGTTTTTATGATACACTATGTAGATTAAAGGATAAATATCGGCCACATTGCTGTTCTTCCTAAGCAGTGCCCTGGAATGTTCTAAATTCATTTGAAAGGCAAGACAGGTTGCCTGTTTAAAGACTCATCTGAAAGAGACACATCCGACAATAAATCACTCCCTCAGTACTGCATTGCGTTGTTGACCTATATATTTAGTGCTCGTGTCCTGGAGTAGAGTTCGATCCAAATGTTCTGACCCAAAGATGAAAGTGCTACTTAGTCATGGCCAACTCTATGTATGACGGAAGTGTGCAATTTATCGAACGAGACGAACACTTGCTTCGACATTGTTGTAATGCTTGCTGATGTGACTAATACATACTGAGCATTTTGTGAACAGCTTTTCAGGTTTTCAAGTTTGCCAGCATCAAGTGATCAATAACCGAGGTTTTTATATGGAGCTGTTTCATCATATTGTACTGAGAAAATAAATCCAGGAATACGTCTCTCCAAATTTCACTTGCATGTTTTATTTAATAACACATATCGCAACTCAGGAGCAACATTGCAATGAGAAACAAATGAAACGTAGGAATAGGTTTGTCTGTTTAAAAATGCAGGAATCAGATTAATCACAATGTTGCATTTTTTTCACACCAAAGGCTTAAATAAAGTTGTAATTTTAAGAATAGCTGCTGTTGAATTGAAAGCAAGTTTGTTTTAGTATGAGCGGTGTGGTAGAAGTGGATTAAAAAGTCTGAGAGTGTGACTTGAAGTTACACCATGAAAACTGTGAAATGTAACTAATAATTATTCATTCACAAGCGGTAAAGTGGTGTGGGAACTGTTAGATTGGCGTTGAAAATCCAGTAGCCATCACCACGATTTGGTCTGGCCGCCTTGAGTCGAACCCCATATTATGTGAATGATTATGCATACATGCTGGGTTGACTCGGAAACTGTCCAGTCATTGTTTCAAGAAAGTCAACCACAACTGTGTTTCGACCATTGCCATCCACTTGCCGAAAATAAAAACCAAAAGACCTGTGGATGCTGTAAATCAGAAACAAAAACAGGAATTGCTGGAAAAGCTCAGCAGTTCTGGCAACATCTGTGGAGAGGAACCAGAGTTAACGTTTCGGGTCCAATTCCAAGGAAAAGTCACAGGACTCGAATGTTAACTCTGGTTTCTCTCCACAGGTGCTGCCAGACCTGCTGAGCTTTTTCCAGCAATTTCTGTTTCTGTTGGCAAAAATAAATATTTTCAGTTGGAAACTTTCAGCCCGTTACTGTTTCAGAAGCTGAGCCTGATCTCACTGTTTCATTTGAAGATTCGGAAATTAGACCATCCAGACTTCTGGGCTCTCTGGGGTAGGATATTAGAATAAAAGTCAAAGGGAAGAAATTAATTTTGCAGAAGGGTGCTTCTGTGTTGATTGCCTGAGGAGAAGATACGAATGTGGAGTGTTAGATTCTGCAGACTGCTGCAAGGTAGTGACCTGCATTGTGCAGAAGAGAGTGCAGAGAGAGAAGAGGCGATTTATTAGGATAGTTCCAAGAATGAGAAACTTCAGAAATGAATATAGATAGAAGTTAAGACTGTTCTCCAAGGAGAGGAGAAGGCTGAGAGGAGATTTGGTAGAATTTTTCAAAATAATGAACAGGCTTGGCAGTATAGATAGGAGAAAGCTGTTCCCATTGGTTAAAAGGAACAAGAAAGTGTATATTTAAAGGATGTGCAAGTGAAGCAAGGGGAAAATATTTTCACACAGTGAGTGTTTAGGGTATGGGCACATTGCTAAAGTGTTGGGGAGGCAGGTTCAATCAAAGCATTCAAGAGGACATTGAATGGTTATGTGGTTTTAGAAATGGTGAGCAGGGATGTGAGAAAAGACAGGAGATTGGCACAAGGAATAGAATCAATGCAGGCACAATGGGCTGAATGACCTCCTTTTGCACTGTTACAATTCTGCGGCACTGTGAATATGTCTAATTCAGGGAAACACTGGAAGTCTTTTTCATATTAACTGATATTATTTCCAAAGTGTAGAATTGTTGCTCTAATAATCTGTCACCAGAGGTGTTTATTGTGATTTCTGTGCCAAATCCTAAACACAATTAAGAGACTTTTCAAAACAAAGTTTTACGGAATTTGAACCAAACTAGTAGGAAGATCAAAAGGACTCTATTTGTGCATAGAGTGAGGATGCTGCAGAATGCGCTTCCTGTAAGAGTGATGGAAGCTGATTCTGTAGCAACTTTCTAAAGTAAATTGCATTCTTACTTGACGGGCTCCTCCCAAGCCATGAGTTTCTATGAATATTTATAAAATGTGATACTGACATCTGGTGGCTGACGGAAAGAAAGAAAAATTTAAATTTTTTATCCATACTGAAGTTTGCTATATGGGCAGTTAAACTGAATAGATATGCTTCAGTTCAGGGTCTGCAGGAATTGTAACCGTAAACTGCCCAATTTGAAATGCTAAGCCATCTGATAAGATCATAGTTGATCTGATTTTAACCTCAACTCTCTATTCCTGCATATGCCCGATAATCTTTCATCCCCTTGGTAATCAGGAATCTGTCTACCTCTGCCTTAAATCAACTTAGGAATTCTGCATGGACTGCCTTTTGAAGAAGGGAATTGCAAAAATTCTCGACTTGCTAAGAGAAAGTCTTTTTCCTCATCCCTGTCTTAAATGAGAGATCGCTTATTTTTAAACTAAGACCCCCTAGTTCTAGATTCTCCTAGGAGAGGAAACTTCCTTTCCACAGCCACATGATCGAGTCCAATTCGGATCTTACATGCTTCATAGAATCCAACAGCACAGATTGGGTGGCACGGTGGCTCAGTGGTTAGCACTGATTTCAGTCTCGGGTGCCTGTCTGTGTGGAGTTTGCACATTCTCCCCATGTCTGCATGGGTTTCCACTGAGTGCTCTGGTTTCCCGCCACAGTCCAAAGATGTGCAGATTAAGTGGATCGCTCATGCTAAATTGTCCATAGTGTCCAAGGATGTGTAGGCCAGGTAGATTAGATTAGAAAATGCAGGATCACAGGGATAAGGTAGGTTGGTGGGTCTGAGTGGGATGCTCTTTGTAGAGGTCGCTGTAGAGCCAAATGGCCTGCTTCCACACTGTAGGAACTCTATGATCTATTGTAAAAGGCCCTTTGGCCAATTGAGTCTGAACCTACAAAAAATCACTTACAGTGTACATTACTTTCCAGACTTGGCCCTGTAGCTTAGATCCTCCAACTTATTTCAGTGTCAGTCAATCCGACTTCCATAAACTCTAATCAATGTCCAGAGCAGAATTCCTAACTTAGAACAAAGAACAAAGAAAATTTACAGCCCAGGAGCAGGCCGTTCCGTCCTCCAAGTCTGAGCCAATCCAAATATACTGTCTAAACCTGTCACCCAATTCCTAAGCATCTGTATCCCTCTGCCACCTACTCATGCATCTGTCCAGATGCATCTTAAATGAATCTACCGTGCCTGCCTCTACCACTGCCATTGGCAACACTTTCCAGGCACCTACCACCCTCTGTGTAAAGTACTTGCCGCATGTATCCCCCTTAAACTTTCCACTTCTCACCTTGAAAGTGTGACTCTTATTATTGAATCTTTCACCCTGGGAAAAAGCTCATCTCTACCTACCATGTCTATACTCTTCATGATTTTGGAAACCTCAATCAGGTTGCTCCTCAATCTCCTTTTTTCTAATGAAAATAATCCTAATCTACTCAACCTCTCTTCATAGCTAGCACCTTCCATACCAGGCAACATCTTCGTAAACCTTCTCTGTACCCTCTCCAAAGTGTCCACATCCTTTTGGTAATGTAGCGCCCAGAACTGTACACAGTAACTTCTGGGATAATTTATCCTGGCGTTGGCTTTGTGGAGCTGGGAATTATCCCGAATCTGCCAAGTGGAGAAATTCAGGCCTTGGTTCAAATGCTCCTGTGCAAGTGACACATGAATGTAATGTTGATGAATGCGAACAGCGTGAATGAGAGTTAAGGAGCAGTAAAGTATGAACTTGAGCCATTTGCTCAATTTAGACATCTGTAATTTTTTGAAATTAAGTTGGCTGACTCTGACCATCCAATCTCGATTATGTCTGAATCTCAAAATGACATCTGATAGATTGCTCAGTTGTGACTTATGAAAGGAAACTGAGTCTCAAAATTAAACAACAGCCATAAATTTGCTGAGCAACAAAAAGTAGTGATGACTCATGGTGATAAATAAAATAAAATCTCTGGCTGTGAAGTTTTACCAAGTGCAGGGATCTGTCCCGGCTCTTTGCCTATTCATAGCAGTTTTATACAGGGGTTTCTTTTGTGCATTAATGTTATGAAATTTGCTGCAACCTGGTGAAACGAGAAAGCATAAGCTTTCAAAGTTATCTAGATTAATTGACTCTTGGATGGAATAAATAACAGATGGGATTTTAATGTTGATAGCTATAAAGTCATCCATTCTGGAGCGGCAGTAATGAAATGTGTAAACATCGAAGGGGTGTCCATCAGAAAAGTTGGAATGGACTTGGATATCATTCTAAACCTTTCAGCAAAAGTATTGAACTGACAAAGTGAAGCTGAGAGGGAAAAAGCAGTTCAAAGCAAATTGGTGATAAGCAAAGAGAACTTTATTTGAGTCGTTGAACCTCCCTTCAAGCCAACCCTACCTACAAAACGATTTTGTTCTGTTGAAGTAAGTTTTGATAAATACTACAGGAGTAATTTAAGAAATGAAGTCTCTTGGATATAAAGACAGACGTGTAGAGCTGAACTTTGGTGTACCATAAGCTAGTTTTGTAATGTCCTATTACAGCTATACCATAACACCATACGACCATAACATATAGGAGCAGAATTAGACTATTCAGTCCATCGAGTCTGCTCTGCCATTTGATCTTGGCTGATGTGTTTCTCAATCCCATTCTTCTGTCTTCTTCCTGTAACCTTTGATACCTTTATTAATCAAGAACCTGTCTATTTTTGTCTTACATACACTGAATTACATGGTGTCCACAGTCTTCTTGGCAATGCGTTCTACAGAGTCTTCACCCTCTGGACTAAAAAAAGGTTCCTCCTCAACTCAGTTCTAAAGGGTCATCCCTTCACTCTGAGGCTGTAATTTCCTAGTCTTTCCTACTAGTCTTCTCCTTATTCACTCTATCCAGGCCTCCCAGTATTTTGTAAGTTTCAATCCGATTCCCCCTTCATCCTTCTAAACTCCATTGAGTACAGACCCAGAGGCCTCAATAACTCATCATACAACAAACCCTTTATTCCCAAGATCAATCTTGTCTTCCATGACAATACCCACATCCTTCCTTAGATTCGGGGCCCAAACCTGTTCACAATATTCCAAACGTGGTCTGACCAGAGCCTTATACAGCCTAACATTGCATTTGCCTTCCTAACTGCCAGCTGAGCCTGTGTACTAACCTTAATGGAATCCTGAATTCAGACTCCCAACTCCCTTGTGCCTCATATTTCTGAAGTCTTCCCTTATTTAGAAAATAGTCTATGCATCTATTCTTCCTGCCAGAGTGCAAAACACTTTCCTTTACATCTGCCACTTCTTTGCCCACTCTCCTAGCCTGTATAACTCAAGTTGCTGGAACCTGTAGTCCACTATGCTCTCTTTGGACAAGGTCATAAATTGTTGTAGACTTCTTGAATGATGTGGTAAATTGAATTGTGGTACAAGGATGTGGACGCCTTAATTCTCAAGTGAATGTCCACCTGTTGTATAATCTCGGGATAAACCTCTAACCTCAAGAAATGTTCAATCAGCCTCTTTCAAATATTTTGTCAGACTGAACAGCTCTAATCAGGGACCTGATGGATTAAATGTATAAAGCTAGAATTAATGTTTTATGTTATTCTATGAACTATTGCCCGAGTAAAAGGCCTCATGCTATTTGGTTTATGCTGATGTTCACGCTTCACAGACCTGTGACCAGTGGTGTGACACAAGGATCGGTGCTGGCTCCACTGCTTTTTGTCATTTATGTAAATAATTTGAATATGAATATAGGAGGTATGGTCAGTAAATTTTCAGGTGACACCAAAGTAAGAGGTATAGTGGACAGCGCAGAAGACTACCTCAGAGTACAACGGGATCTTGAGGGCCTATGGGGCTGAGGAATGGCAGGTGGAGTCTAAATTAGATAAATGTGAGGTGTTGCATTTTGGTTTGGCAAATCAGGGCAGGACTTTTATAGTTAAAGGTAGGGCCCTGGGTAGTGTTGTCGAACAAAGAGACTTTGGGGTGCAGGTTATAGTTCCTTAAAAGTGGAGTCACAGTTAGACATGGTAATGAAGAAGGTGTTGTTTCACAAGAAGTATACAGGTGTTGTGACATCATGAGAGGCTGAATAGGCTGGGGCTATTTTCCCTGGAATGTTGGAGGCTGAGGATTACCTTACAGGGATTTATAATATTATGAGGGACATGGATAGAGTGAATAGCCAAAGTGTTTTTCCTATGTTGGAGGAGTCCAAAACTGGAGGGCATAGGTTTAAGGTGTGGGGGGGAATAATTTAAAAAGGACCTGAGGGGCAACTTTTTCACACAGAGGATGCTGCATGCATGGAATGAGCTGCCAGAGGAAGTGGTGGGGGCTGGTACAATTATAACATTTAAAAGACATCTGGATGGGTATATGATTTGGAAGGGTTTAGAGGGATATGGGCCAAGTGCTGGCAAATGAGACTGGGTCAGATTGGGATATCTGGTTGGGGTGAACAAGTTGGACCAATGTGTCTGTTTCCATGCTGTATGACTCTATGACTCTATAAGACTTTGCACTCATCATCTGCATTGTCTTTTGCACTCCCATCGTTACTCTGCCAACCAACTAGTGGACAATTCAATTGAGAAATATTAGCGAATTTGGGCCTCCACAAATATTACAGAGAATATTTGGACATGACAAAAATGCAACTCTGACATCAGTGATGGGGAAGATGCTAGAATCCACGATCAAGGATTTTATTCCACTTGGAAACAGTGGTAGAATCCAACACAGTCAGTATGAAATCATGTTGTGAAACAACTTGAATTGTTAAAGTTCACTTGAGAATGTAACTTTAAAAGAAAGTTCTGGGAGCTACATGCGAAAGAACTGATACCAAAATGGTCATTCTAAAAGCTGAGGGACTTAACAAACAATCCAGGTCTTTTTAAATATATCATCTCAGTTGCATCACACTGTAAACTTTTGCTATAAATTCTGTCTTACGATCGTATACTCCACAACCACTTGATGAAGGAGCAGTGCTCCGCAAGCTAGTGCTTCCAAATAAACCTGTTAGACGATCGCCCTGTGTTGTGTAATATTAAACTCTGGAAATCTTGCAGGATGTGACTAGTAGATAACTAGTGGTGGATGTGGTTTATTTGGATTTCTCAGGCGGCTTTTAACAAACTCCCACATAAGAGATTAACATGTAACATTAAATTGCATGGAATTGGGTGTAGTATGTTGAGATGGATATAAAATTCGTTAGCAAATAGGAAACAAAGAGGAGGAATTGGTCATAGAGTCATAGAGATGTACAGTGCAGAAACAGACCCTTCAGTCCAACTTGTCCATGCTGACCAGATATCCCAACCCGGTCTAGTCCCACCTGCCAGCACCCAGCCCATATCCCTCCAAACCCTTCCTATTCATATACCCATCCAGATGCCTTTTAAATGTTGCAATTGTACTAGCCTCCACCACTTCCTCTGGCAGCTCATTCCATACAAGTACCACCCTCTGAGTGAAAAAGTTGCCCCTTAGGTCTTTTTTATATCTTTCCCCTCTCACCCTAAACCTATGCCCTCTAGTTTTGGACTCCCCCACCCCAGGGAAAAGACTTAGTCTATTTATCCTATCCATGCCCCTCATGATTTTAGAAACCTCAATAAGGTCACCCCTCAGCTTCTGATGCTCCAGGGAAAACAGCCCTAGCCCATTCAACCTCTCCCTAAAGCTCAAATCCTTCAAACCTGGCAACATCCTTGTAAATCTTTTTAGATTAGATTAAGATTAGATTAGATTAATTACAATGTGGAAACAGGCCCTTTCGGCCCAACAAGTCCACACCGACCCGCCGAAGCGTAACCCACCCAGACCCATTCGCCTATATTTACCCCTTAACCTAACACTACGGGCAATTTAATATGGCCAATTCACCTAACCGGCACCTTTTTGGATTGTGGGAGGAAACCGGAGCACCCGGAGGAAACCCACACAGACACGGGGAGAATGTGCAAACTCCACACAGAGAGTCGCCTGAGGCGGGAATTGAACCCGGGTCTCAGGGGCTGTGAAGCAGCAGTGCTAACCACTGTGCCACCGTGCTCTGAACCCTTTCAAATTTCACAATATCTTTCCAATAGGGAGGAGACCAGAATTGCACGCAATATTCCAACAGTGGCCTAAGCAATCTCCTGAACAGCCCCAACATGACCTCCCAATTCCTGTACTCAATGCTCTGACCAATAAAGGAAAGCATACCAAACGCCTTTTTCACTATCCTATCTACCTGTGACTCCACTTTCAGGGAGCTATGAATTTGCACTTCAAGGTCTCTTTGTTCAGCAACACTTCCTAGGACCTTACCATTAAGTGTGTAAGTCCTGCTACGATTTGCTTTCCCAAAATGCAGCACTTCGCATTTATCTATATTAAACTCCATCTGCCACTTCTCAGCCCATTGGCCCATCTGATCAAGATCCCATTGTAATCTGAGGTAACCTTCTTTGCTGTGCACTACACCTTCAATTTTGGTGTCATCTGCAAACTTACTAACTATACCTCTTATGCTCACATCCAAATAATTTATATAAATGATGAAAAGTAGAGGACACAAAAATTGGTGGAGTGGCAGAAAGCATAAGGGACTGTCAGAGAATACAGGAGGATATACATAGACTGGAGAGTTGGGGGAAAAGTGGCAGATGGCTTTCAATCCAGATAAATGTGAGGTGATGCATTTAGGCAAGTCTAATTCGAGAGCGAATTATACAATGAATGGAAGAGCCTTGGGAAAAGTTGATGGGCAGTGAGATCTGGGAGTGCAGGTCCATTGTACCCTGAAGGTTGCTGCACAGGTGGATAGAGTGGTCAAGAAGGCACATAGTATGCTTGCCTTCATCGGACGTGGTATTGAGTATAAGAGCTGGCAAGTCATGTTAACATTGTACAAGACTTTGGTTCGGCAGCATTTAGAATACTGTGTACAGTTCTGGTCGCCACATTACCAAAAGGATGTGGACGCTTTGGAGAGGGTGCAGAGAAGGTTTATGAGGATGTTGCCTGTTATGGAAGGTGCTAGCTATTAAGAAAGGTTGAGTCGGTTAGATTTATTTTCACTAGAAAAAAGGAGATTGAGGGGGGACCTGATTAGGGTTTACAAAATCATGAAGAGTATTGACAGGGTAGATAGAGATGAGCTTTTTCCCAGGGTGAAGGATTCAATAACGAGAGTCACACTTTCAAAGTGAGAGGTGAAAAGTTTAAAGGGGATACACGCGGTACATACTTCACACAGAGGGTGGTGGGCGTTTGGAACGTGTTGCCAGCAGGGGTGGTAGAGGCAGGCACGGTAGATTCATTTAAGATGCACCTGGACAGATGCATGAGTAAGTGGGGAGCAGAGGGATACAGATGCTTAGGAATTGACCGACAGGTTTAGACAGTACATTTGGATCGGCTCAGGGTTGGAGGGACA
Source organism: Chiloscyllium plagiosum (assembly GCF_004010195.1). Lineage (NCBI taxonomy): Eukaryota > Metazoa > Chordata > Chondrichthyes > Orectolobiformes > Hemiscylliidae > Chiloscyllium > Chiloscyllium plagiosum. Next base: position 105,660,285 of record NC_057714.1, on the reverse strand, counting down.
AAGGGCCTGTTCCTGGGCTGTGAATTTTCTTTGTTCTTTGTTCTTTGACCCAGCATCGATCCTTGTGGCACTTCACTGGTCACAGGCCTCCAGTCTGAAAAACAACCCTCCATCACCACCCTCTGTCTTCTACCTTTGAGCCAGTTCTGTATCCAAATGGCTAGTTCTCCCTGTATTCTATGAGATCTAAACTTTAATTAATAAGTCTTTTTCTGAATGGCAGACAGTGATCCATGGGGTACCCCGGAGGTGTACTGCAGGGATCAGGATGAGGACCCCAGCTATTCACAATGTATATTTCATGCTTTAGCTGAGGGAGCTAAATGTAAATCTCAAAATTTACAGATGACACCAAAGCGAGGTGGAAGGGTGAGCTGTGAGGAGGATACAGAAATGTAGCACTCTGATTGGAACAAGTTGAGTGAGTGGGTGAATGCATGGCAGATGCAGTATAATGTGGATAAATCTAAGGTTATCCATTTTAGTAGCACAGGTGGGAAGGCAGATTATTATTTGAATGACTGCAAACTGAGAGAGGGTCAATTTCAACAAGACATTGGTTTCCAAATGCACCAGTCACTGAAAATAAGTGTGTGGGTGCAGCAGGCAGTAAAGAAGGCAAGCTGTGTTGGTCTTCATACCGAGTGGGTTCGCGGGAACAAGGATGTCTTTCTGTGTATGTACAGAGCATTGGTGAGGCTGCACTTGGAAAATTGTGTGCAGTCTTCATCTCCTTATCTGAGGAAGGATGTTCTTGGTATTGAGGGAGTACAGGCAATTGATTCCTGGGATGGCAGGACTGACGTATGAGGAGAGATTGACTCTGTTACAATTTCTTAGAAGAATGAAAGGTGACCTTATAGAAACATAGAATATTCAAACAGCACTAAACAGGTTAGATACAGGAAGGACGTTCCTGACGGTGGGGGAGTCCAGAACCAGGGATCATAGTCTAAGGAAAAGGGGTAAGCCTTTAAGGACTGAAATGAGGAGACATTTCTCCACCCAAAGATTGGTGAGCCTGTGAAATTCACTGTCACAGAAAGTAGGTGAGGCCAAAACATGTTTTCAAGAAGGAGGTAGATATTAGCTCTTGTGGCTGAAGGTATTATGGGACATGGCCAGAGGGCGGGATTAGAGTATTAAGCTCAATGATCAGCCATGATCATATTGCAAGGTGTGGCAGGTTTAAGGGATCAAGTGGCTTACTCTTGTTCCTATTTTTGAGACTTCTGTGTATCCTGACACAGATCTGATGGACCAGGCAGTATCCATCTGCACTGTCCCATTCTGTCACTGTGTGATATCCCCAACTTGAGATGTAATTTGTGGATCACAGTTCGAAATTCAGTTATTGCATGTGGAGTAGCAACAGTGGTGCAAGTAACATTTGTGATTGCTTTTCTTCATTGGTGTTATCTACAGAATACTTTCCCATTCAGAACTTGGTCAGTCATTTTAGTTCTAGGCAATGGGGCAAAATTTTGTGCTGTGTAACCAGCAGAGCAAAAATAAGGGGCACAATTAATTTTGGTGCAGTATCTTTAAGCTTTCTATTGAGTGTGATTGGAAAATGAGCAACAAAGACAAGCGGGGATACATGAAACTGTCCCCATGTTTTTGAAGCTGAAATGAATGATGTCTATGGCCTCAGATGATGAAAGACTTGAGCTTTAACTGTAGCAAGACACTGACACTGAAATTATTGGAAGTAAACCTGTTGGACTATAACCTGATGTTATGTGTTTTTTTAACTCTGACACTGAAAGTCATCGGAGACAGGCAACATTGTTTTTAAATTAATGAGGAAAAGCGAGATGGCAAAGATTCTTTAGGATTGAGTGCAGCATTTTTTTCAGGCATCAGGTAACCAGCATGTCCTAGTAGTTCTTTTTCCCTGTTCATGAGACATGAGCATCACTGGATGAGCCAGAGTCTGTTGCCCATTCATATTTGCTCTGGACAAGGTGCTGTCGTTCTCCTTCTAGAGAATAAAGTTCATGAGTTCATAAGGTGCTAGCGGACGAACCTTGGTAAGTTATTGCAGTTCACCTTGTGAGTGATACACAATGCTGTGTTGATGGTGAAGGGAATTAATGTTGATTGTGGATGGGATGTCTTTTAAGTGGGCTGCTTTGTCCTGGATGGTGTTAAGCTTTTTGAGTGCAGTTGGAGCTGTACATTTCCAAGTCAGTGGAGTATATATCATCACACTCCTGATTATGCCTTGTAAATGGTGGACAGGCTTTGAGGAATCAGAGAGGGAGCTACTCGCTACAGAAGTCCTGGCCTCTGACATGTGCAGCGAAAGTATTGATGTGGTTAGGGTTAAGGTTAGGTTGATCCAGTTTGGCTCCTGGTAACTCTCAGATTGTGGGTGATTCAGCAATGGTAATGCTATTGAATATCCAAAGTAATGTTTGAATCTTTCTTGGTAGGGATCGTCATGACGTGGCCCTTCTGTGGTGTAAATGTTATCTGCCACTTGACAGCCCAAGCCTGATGGTTGTCCAGGTTTTGCTATACATAGACACAGTCTGCTTGACTGTGAGTTGTAACTGATGCTGAATGTTATGCATCCATTAATGAATGTCTCAATGCTGATGGAGGGAAGGTCACTTACAAGGCAGCTGAATTGCGAAGGTTAAATGATGATCTATTTGAAGTCGTCAAAATATTAACAGAAAAGACACGGTAGGTAAAGTTAAACTACTTCCACGAGTTGGAGACTCTAGAATTAGGGACCATAGCAGAAAACTTAATGCTATGATCAGGAGAGATCTCAGGAAGCATTTCTACACACAAAAGATGATAGAGGTTTGGAAGTCTCTTCCACAAACTGCAGCTGATGCTAGATCAGTTGTTCATGTTAAATCTGAGGTCGATACATTTTTGTTAAACAGAAGTATTCATGGATAGGGGCCAAAAGAATTTGGAATAAGCCATGATATCACTGAATGGCAAATAGACTCAAGGGTCTGAATGGCTGACTCCTGTTGCTATGTTCCCATGCTGGGTTTAGGACACCATCTTGAGGAACTCCTGCAGTATCGCCTGATGATTGGCCTCCAAAAAGACGCAACCACCTTCCTTTGTCCTTGGCATGACTCCAAACAGTGGAGAGTTTTCTCCCTGATTCCTATTGATTTCAGTTTTGCTCAGGCTCCTCGATGGCGCACTTGCTCAAATGCTGCTTTCATATCAAGGGCAATCACTCTCAACTCACTTGTGGAATTCAAATCCCTCTTTCCTGTTTTGACCAAGGCTGTAATGAGGTCAGGAGCTGCATCACTGAGCAGGCTATTCCTTTGCAAGTGCCATTTGACAGTCCTGTTGATGACCCCTTCCATCACTTTGCTGAGGATTGAGAGTAGACTGTTCGAGCAGTAATCAGCTGATTGGGTTTGTCCTGCTTTTTCGACACAGGCCATTTTGAGTAGTTTTCTATATTGTCAGGTAGATGCTGAACTGTTGTAGCTATTGAAACATCTTGGTTTGGGATGCAGCTAATTCTATACCAAAAATCTTCCATACTATTTCTGGAATGTGTCACGCTCCATAGCCTTGGCAGTATTCAGTATCATCAGCCATTTCTTCTTATCCCATAGCGTATATCAAATTGATTGAAGACTGCTCGTGGCTCTATGGGAAGTCGAGGCAGATCATCCACTCACCACTTCTGGTTGCCCGTGGAAGCAAACATTTCAGCCTTGCCTTATGCACTTCAGCGCTGGGCTCACCCAGGGTTCAGAATAGGATATTTCACCTCCTGTTGTTGTCCAATTGTCCAATACCATTCACAGCTGAATGTGGCAGGACTGCAGAGCTTAGATCTGACCTTAGATCTGGGATGGCTTTGCTCTCTCAAATACATCTGATTCTGCTAGTGGGTAATCAAATGGTTCTGTGTTGGTGCCTTTCTTTAAATACATTTCTATATTCCTCATGCATACATCGTTTTAAATGGCACTCAGCTTTTCTATTTCTGAGTTTGGTTATTTTAGATAAGCAGGAATTCCATTCATCCCTATTAACTCTGAATACAGACACTGGAATGGACTATTTTACTCCTGACAACTGATTATCAATCTGTTCCCTATCGCTTACACACTTTACCAAATACCTTCTGAAAATTTGTATTTAGCGTTTAGTAGTTATTGTACAGAGTAGCTGCATGTAAATGAATTTTGTAAAACTGTGCCCATTCTTCTTAAGTTAGTTTGCAGTTTTCTAAGCAGTCAATTTTTCTGTCCTTTTATAATGGATTGTAACAATTTTCTCACAACTGATATTAAACCTGCAGGCTGAGATAATGTGGTTTGTCTTCCTTTAATGAATGTGACATTTGCTAACACATTCCTAAACTCAGTGAGCTTTTGGATGATTAGCAACAATATGTCCATAATTTTCTAGCCTATTTTACTCATTGACAATTCAAAACACTTTGGCTTAATCATTTTGTTTCAGTTCCATTAGTTTGTGGGTTATATGCACGCATTAATACCTGCCAGTTTGTCCCTATTTCCAATTTCTAATCTTCCTTGTATCATGAATACATTACATTTTTTCCCACTGCAGAAAACTGAAGCAAATAGTAATTTAACAAATCAGTCATGTCCTTACCCTCTACAACTGTATTTGCAAACCAGTTTACAATGAGTCTTCAACCTTCTTTACTTCTCTTTGATTTTAGACTCAATGATAAGGTTCATGGCTACTAGGTTCAGTACTGCTTGAATTTATTTTTACTATGTCATGCTTAACCTAATTATTGTCCAGCAGTTAGATTTTGCAATTGAAACTGCTGCCATCTTGGACATGCAGAAAGTCTATCATGAAAATGCTGGGTCCCAAACTTAGCTTCAACACATCAGTTTCCTGTAATACAGGTGTTGAAATTGTCAATTCACTTATTTTTTAAAAAAATAATTAATAGACAATTGAGCTTGTTTAAACCGAAGACATAGAATCCCTACAGTGTGGAATCAGGCCCAACAGGTTCATACCAATCATCCCGTCCAGATCCAACCCCGCCCCACCCCCCCCCTGCATTTTCCATGGCTAACCCCCCTAGCCTGCATGCTGTGGTCAATTTAGCACAGCCAATCCTCCAAGATTGCACATCTTTGGACTGTGTGAGGAAGCAAGAGCACCCAGAGTAAACCCACACAGATACAGGGAGAACTTGCAAATCCCACACAGACTGTCACCCGAGGGTGGGATCAAACCAAGGTCTCTGAAGCTGTGAGGCTGCGGTACTAACCACATAGCCACCATGCTGCCCAAATAAAGAATCCCTACAGTGCAGAAGCAGACATTCAGTCCATCAAGTCTGCAACAACCCTCCAAAGAGCATTCCACCCGGACCCATCCCCTAACCATGCATTTTCCATGGCCAATCCATCTAACCTGCACATCTTTGAACTATGGGAGGAAACCAGAGCACCTCGAGCAAACTGCATGCAGACAGTCACCTGAGGGTGGAATCAAACCTGGGTCTCTTTGAGGCAGCAGTGCTAACCACTGAGCCATCATGCTAAACCTGATACATTTGATGTGGGTGGGTGCATTGGAGTGGAGATATGCTTTCTCACCCTCTTGAGTTGATAAAGCAAGAAGGAAGAGTTAGACAGGTGCATTCTTCTAGGGGAAGCTCTACATACAACGTGGAAATGGGTGGGGGAAGGAGCAGGGGAACCAACCAAGATGGTTTCAAGGTCTCTGCTTCCTCAACTGGCCTCTAAAGCTTACTCACTCGCCTTCAATTCCCTCCACCCTCGTCCTAACATGCACAATACCTCCTCACCATTGACTAAATGAAACACTGTGATTGACAACATTATCGGAGGGTAAGAGAACCAATATGTTTCAAGAGGAATGTCAAATATTTTTTGTTAAGTTGATGACTTATGATTGGGAATGCTCGTGACACCTCCGAGAGTCCATAAACTATGTCAATATACAGGAAACACCTGACTTTACTAAAATTCTAATAGGGTTTGAAATCTTTACTTCGAACTGAGAAGGGATGGAGTGCTGGCCACTGGGGTTTGCTCTCATCCCGTGCTGATGAGAAATGCCAGAAACAGGAACAAGCTTGGAAGTTGAACCTAGAATCTGGTCTCGCCTGGAATCCACGGTAGATGAGCAAGAGGATGGAAGAACACAGCAAGCCAGGCAGCATCAGGAGGGACAGGCAGGAGGCTGGAAGAACACAGCAAGTCAGGCAGCATCAGGAGGGACACGCTGGAGGCTGGAAGAACACAGCAAGCCAGCAGCATCAAGAGGGACAGGCAGGAGGCTGGAAGAACACAGCAAGCCAGGCAGCATCAGGAGGGACAGGCAGGAGGCTGGAAGAACACAGCAAGCCAGGCAGCATCAAAGGGACAGGCAGGAGGCTGGAAGAACACAGCAAGCCAGGCAGCATCAGGAGGGACAGGCAGGAGGCTGGAAGACCACAGCAAGCCAGGCAGCATCAGCAGGGACAGGCAGGAGGCTGGAAGAACACAGCAAGCCAGGCAGCATCAGGAGGGACAGGCAGGAGGCTGGAAGAACACAGCAAACCAAACAGCATCAAGAGGGACAGGCAGGAGGCTGGAGGAACACAGCAAGCCAGGCAGCCGGGGTTCAATGACAGAGTTTATTGTACAAGGAAATCCCAGAACTCCGGGGAGAGAAAGACACCAACAGCACAGTGGTCAGCTGTGATTCTTCTCTCAATCCAGAGCACATGTCAAGCTACTCCTATATATTTTGTAGTATAATAGGTCAGTGATGAGGTTATTGTCTTTGTAACATAGTTTGTTTATTGTAAACATTGCAGAATTATTGATAGTTTTGGTGCACTCATTGTCAGTTCCACCGCAGCCTTTGTTAATTTCAGCGCGGTCATTGTCAGTTTCAATGCAGACATTGTCCATTTCAATGTCTGCGTGGAAGTCCATTGCTGTAGCAATGGGCGCTAATCACTCTTCCTGAGAAGGACGGTTCTGCAGCCCTGGCTATTATCACTTTGCATTGAGTCTGTATCAAACAGTTATCAAAGGTGTTGGCTGAACCCAGACATTTCGGTGGGCTGTAAAAGCTGCTCATGAGTATTCTCTCCCCCACCCGCTTTAAACTAATCAACTAGGTTGTGAGTGCATTGTGCTGACGTTCTGGTGGCCTCTGGCAGTATCTGTGTTTGCTCTGCTGTCTCTCTCCATATTGTGGTCCGGCGGCCATCTTGTGAGTCAAGTGGCCAACTTATAGTTCAGCAGCCATCTTATGCATCCATGTGCCTCGTGTCACCCTGTCCCATGCCGTTTCCCACTTCACTAATATGGCTTTAAAATCTTTTTTTAATGAAGAGAAGTTGAGATAGAGGTACCGAGTGATTTGTTCCCAGCCAATAACAGCTTGTGAGGCCTTGGTTGTTTTTTCCTAAAACTCAAACAATAGAAGCTGCGTGAAGTGGTGGGGCAAGCTCTGACAGAGCCAAAATGTTTAGTTTAACTTTAGGTAGCTGTTGGGGTCTCTCCCAGCTACGCCAAATACTTGAGTTCTCTCTCTCCCCCTCTCTCTCTCTGTCCCTCTCAGAATTTTCTCTTGATGTTCTTGCCTCCTGAACTGGAGAATTGCATGTGAAATAATCTCTTTTACTGAATTTGCCTTTGCCATGGGTGTGTTTATCAAATGTTACTATAGAACATTTGCTGTTTAGTAGTTAAGAAACTATTATTCCATTAAGTTTTCCAATAGTGTTGTTATTCCAATTATTCTTCCTTCTGTTTGTATTTTAACAAAAGTGTAAAAATAAAGTATGTTTTGCTTCAAGCCTGGTAGTTTGACCAATTGAGCCTTTAAAAATAAGAAAAGGCTGGAATCCAGATGTCTTCTTAATATATTTTGAGGGGGTTAGGTCTGATCCATAATAGTATCATCTACAAGACGTACTTCAGAAATTCACTAAAGACCATCAGACAACACCTTCCAAACCCAAGACTACTTTCATCTAGAAGGACAAAGGCAACATACACATGGGAACGCCACTAGTGACAAGTTCTCCTCCAAGGCAGTCATCCTGACTTAGAGTCATAGAGTCATAGAGATGTACAGCATGGTCCAACCTGTCCATGCCGACCAGATATCCCAACCCAATCTAGTCCCACCTGCCAGCATCCGGCCCATATCCCTCCAAACCCTTCCTATTCATATATCCATCTAGATGCCTCTTAAATGTTACAATTGTTCCAGCCTCCACCACTTCCTCTGGCAGCTCATTCCATAACCCATACCACCCTCTGTGTGTAAAAGTTGCCCCTTAGTTCTCTTTTATAGCTTTCCCCACTCACCCTAAACCTATGCCCTCTAGTTCTGGACTCCCCGACCCCAGGGAAAAGACTTTGCCTATTTATCCTATCCATACCCCTCGTAAGTTTGTAAACCTCGATAAGGTCACCCCTCAGCCTCCAACGCTGCAGACAAACAGCCCCAGCCTGTTCAGCTTCTCCCTATAGCTCAAATCCTCCAACCATGGCAACATCCTTGTAAATCTTTTTTGAACCCTTCCAAGTTTCACAAAATCTTTCCGATAGGAAGGAGACTGCAATTGCACGCAATTTTCCAACATTTACAACTATATCACCATTCATTCACTGTTGCTGGGTCAAAAGCCTGGAACTCATTTCCTAACGGCATTGTCGATCTACATACAGCTCATGACCTGCAGTGGTTCAAGAAGGCAGCTCACCTTCTCCTTCTCCTTCTCAAGGGCAACTAGGGATGGACAATAAATGCTGACCCAGCCAGAGATGCCCACAACCTACAACCCTGGGCTCTATCTTTAAATTCTGAGGACTAAGTTGCCACTAATTCTTCCCATCCTAGTTTCATCCTGCAACAGCACTTAAACAACTTTTCTCTTCAGCTTTGGAACAAAGTCACTGTTATTCATCAGAGTTTCTGTTTGGGGAATCTGCCTGTTGAACAGCAACAAAATGGTGTTCAGTCCAACTTGTGACAGATTGGCTGAATACATAACCACTTGTGTAAAAATCTTGCTAGTTTTTATTCTCCCATCCGATGAATTCATGACTCAAGGACAGAACACTTACAGGGTGTCTGTAGGCTGGAAAACAAATAGCTCTGCTGGTGACAGGCTTTCAAAAAATCGCAACAGAAGGTGACACATACATTCCTACCCTCCTGTTGTTCTGTATCAGGAGACTGATACAAACACTTCAAACCATGACAACATGCCTGTGCAACAAATCAAGTAATTGAAGCCCAAAGTTTCAGGTTCAATCGTACATGTTGCATTAATTGTATTTAAAAAGTACTTAGCAAATTTTTCCACTTTAGTATCCCTCAGATTTGCCACATCCATGGTTTATATACAGTTTGTGTGTGAGAGACAGATGATCAGGATGGATGCATGTACAATGGCCTAAATGTTATCCAACTTCATAATAGTTGGGAGATAGACCCAAAAACATTAATCCTAACTAGCCTTACATGTGGACCCCAAACCTTTTGGACTGCAGATACCAGATGTCCAAGAGTCTCATCAGAAAATGCCAGGTGTGTTTATGAAATCATTCTACGTCAGGTGCTTACAATTCAATTGGGAGCTAAATCAAAATTGAATTTGGGTTTGTGGGTTTTCCAGGTCACTCTCTTTTTATTTGGACCAAATAAAATTTTGATTTTGATTTATCATTGTCACACATTTCAAGATACAGTGAAAAGTATTGTTTTGCATGCAAACCAGTCAGATTATATCTTATGTAAGAACATTAGGGTAATAGAACAGATTGGAGAATGTAGTGTTATAGCTACAGAGGAGTTGCAGAGAAGGATCAACTTTAATATATGAGAGGACCATTCATAAGCCTGATAACAGCAGGGAAGAAGTTGTTCTAGAATCTGTTAGCATGTGTTTTCAAACTTCTGTCTCTTCTTCCTGATGGAAGAGGGTGGAAGAGAGCGTAAGTGGAGTGGGAAGAGTCTTTGCTTATGTTGACTGCTTTCTGGAGGCAGCAGGATGTATAAACAGAGTGAATGGAAGGAAGGCTGGTTTGTGTAATGGGCTGCATTCACAACTCTCTACTTTCATGTGGTCTTGGGCAGAGCAGTTGCCATACCAAGCTGTGATACATCTGGATAGGATACTCCCTATGGTGCAATATAAAAATTAGTAAGAGTCATTGTGTTCATGCCGAATTTCCTTAGTCTACTGAGGAAGTAGAGATGTTCCTGTGCTTTCTTGACTGTAGCATCAATGTCGATGAACCAGGATAGATTGTAGGTCATATTTACTCCTTGGAGAATGAAGCTCTTAGCCACCTCCACCTCAGCTGCACTGATATTGACAGGGGTGTGTCCTCCACTCTGTTTCCTGAAGTCAATAACCAGCTCCTTCATTTTGCTGATATTGAGGGAGAGATTGCTGTCTTTACACCGTGCCACATGCCTGTCCCTTTCCAAGAAGTTAATTCCAGACCTATCCAAGAAGTCTTTAGTCTCACCCAGCTCTGATGATGGCCTCTTCCAGCTCAACCTAGTCCCTAATATTGACCTTCCTTCTCCCATCACCTCAACCCTCTGTCACCAGTATACGTGATGCTAACACTGGCTCCACTTGATCCTAATGTGTTAAAATGGCCCCAGAAGTACACCAGTTGCAGGATCGCAGTACCAGATTCCACCAGCTCAATGCCACTCCTTTCCCCCCTCATGTTGCAGGCATCAGTTCATCCCTTTCTCCATCCATCATCATGGTCTGCCTCTCTGACACCTCATACATTGTACTGTAGAACCACTGTTAGATGAAGCAGCTGTCCAGCACCACTGTTCCCCTGGTGTTTCAAACTTGGCCTATTTTGTCCTGTAGTTAGATTCAGAAATTAACTGGAGCAGTTGAAATATTTGAATCAAGGTGTAGAGTCGATTAGGAAGTGATGATTTTGTCTTTTTTGTGATTTATTTTTACCTGGACGTTTCCTTTGGGTGAAAGTATTAAGCATTTTGATTTGATTTGATTTATTATTGTCACATGTACCTAGGTACAGTGAAAAGTTGTGTTTTGAGTGCAGTAAAGGCAGTACCATACAAAGTGCATAATGATAATAGAAGAGAGTGAGGAATACAACATTACGGCTGCAGAGAAGGTGCACAAACAACAAGATCAACATTAACTTTAAAAATTGAGAGGTCCATTCAGAAGTCGATTAACAGCGGGGAAGTAACTGTTCTTGAATCTGTTGGTATGTGTGTTTTAGCTTTCTCTTCTGCCTGATGGAAGAGGTTGGAAGAGATTATAACCAGGGTGGGAGAGGTCTTTGATGATGTTGGTTGCCTTGCCGAGACAGTGAGAAGTGTAGATGGAGTCAATGGATAGAAGGTTGGCTTGTGTGATGGGCTGGGCTGTGTTCACAACTCTCTGTAGTTTCTGACAGTCCTGGGCAGAGCAATTACCATGCCAAGCCATGATGTACCCAGACAGAATGGTTTCTATGGTGCATCAATTAAAAATTGGTAATACTCTTTATGGACGTGCCGAATTTCCTTAGCCTCCTGAGGAAGTAGCAGCACAGTTGTGCTTTCTTGACTGTAGCATCATTGTGGGTGGACAAGGACAGATTGTTGTTCATCCCTCCTGGGAACCTGATGCTTTCGAGCATCTCCACCTCAGCGCCATAGATGTAGATTGGGACATGCCCTCCACCTTGCTTCCTGAAGTAAGTGTGGTAGTGTTCTAAATAAGTGAAGTAAGTGTTGGAAAGATTTTGTTCAAATAAAGAAGCAACAAACACACACATACAGATTTTAAAGCTCAACACTCTTCAATTATCAAAACACCAGCTATACCAATATCAATCGGCAATTATCGTGATATGCCATTCAGCACATCTCTGGCATCTGTGTCTAACTGAATGTGTGTCACTAAGTGCTGCCATTTCAGTGAAGTGAGCAGATGATAAGGACTTATGCCCGAATTGTCAATTCTCCCGCTCCTCGGATGCTGCCTGACCTGCTGTGCTTTTCCAGCACCACACTCTCGACATAATGAAAAGTGCAGACATGAGTGATGACTATTCTTAATGTAAAGTGGACTCAAATTAAGTTTCTAGTATTTAGTGCTGTGTATTAACAACAATTAGATGGAAACCTTGAGGAAATTTTGATTTTTCTATCTATACTTCAATAGTATTGATATATAAGGTAATGGTTCTGAAAGGGTTAACTGCATTTAACTCCACCCAATCTGATGATGCCATAAGGACTTCAGTGGTGAAAGGAAGAACATCTTGGGATCTTGTAGGGTAAAGATGCGTTTCCATAGATCTCTCATATAGCAATGCCTATCGAACAGATGTATCCTGTTCCTGACTACTACTATATAATAACTCACATCATGTTTAAACAAGAGTGTCTCACATGTAGACTCAGCAGTCTTCTTCCTTTACCTCTGTAAACCAAGTAGGCACTTAAACCTGGTCAAGGAAAGAGGGTGGTGGCTCAAGCTGGTAGGGGCTGACATCACAACCCCTAACAACGCGTTTCTTGTACCTAGCATCAAAATGAAGTTAAAACTGGAGGAGAGAAAAGCTGAGAAGTTGTAGACCTGGAATAAAACCAATAAAGCTGGAAGTAGCGGATTAATCAGCATCATTGAGAGTGAAGACAGGTGACTATTTTAGAATATCAGCATTTGCCAGATCGGGACACTCCTTAACCTTTCCAGCATTTGTTATAAATCCATTTTAGTCCTCGAATTTGAATAAAGTCCTTTCCATTTGAATGACCAAATGTTCTGCACACTAAGGGGAAACACTCAGACACCATAACATATAGGAGCAGAATGAGGCCATTCGGCCTATCGAATCTGCTCCGCCATTGGATCATGGCTGATAAGCTTCTCAACAGCATTCTCCTGCCTCCTCCCTGAACCTTTAATCCCTTTATCACCCAAGAACCTATCCATCTGTGTGTAAGAACTTTGGACCTGTAGTTTGTGTGCCACAAAATTAACGTGTTTTGGATTCCCCCTCCCCCCCATCTTTGAAGAAAGGTAAGAACATTTCAGCTTCCATTTATTTTTACTCCATGTGGCCCCAAAATACTAGGCATACAAGAAAATTGACATTCATTAAAATCCTTAGAAGCTAAAGTGCATCAACAAATCAGGGCAGAAAGGGCCATGTTGATGGGTGTAGAGCTGATGCAAATAATTCATGATGATAGTTTAACTTATGTCCAAATACAACAGACATAAAAACAGACGTCTCCATTCCAGTTCTTTATTTCCAAACAATTCTTATATTCCAAACTATTACATACCTGCGGAGTAAGTGGGACTTGAACCCAGACCTCTAGTTTCCATTGCAGTTTTATGCTGCCAAAACCGGTTTGTCTTCTAAGCCTTTTGTGCCCTAGTTTATTAATTACGGCGACAGGAGTTTGTGCTAACACGTGTTACATGAAATATTGAAGGTAAGCAAACGGTCTGCTTTCACCCGATGCGTACAATAGGTGGCACTGTAGTATAAACACAAACTAAAATTCCCTTCACGGTGTCAGCATTTGGAGATTGACTGCTCCAATCAAACGTGTTTGTGCAAAGCTCTCAATAATATGCGCGATAAAACAATGTTTAGGAGGTATTTTTCTTTATTCTTTCATGAAATATGGACATTGATGTCAAGGGCAGAATTTGTTCCCCACCTCTATATTTCGCTGAGCTGCATGGTTTACAAGAACAGTTCAGAGGACAAATAAAAGTCAACTAGATCTCTGGTTTCACTTCTCCAAGTGATATTAATGAACCAGATGAGTTTTAGAACAGTTGATAGTTATTATCAGACATGATCACTGAGAATATCTTTATATTCCAGATTTATGATTTGAATTTAAACATCATCAGCTCACATGGTGGGATTTGAACTAATGTCCCACGAACACTAAGAGCACTGCCTCTGGGCATTGACATTACCATCGCACCATCATTGCTCCTGTATGACTGAGTATGAGTCACATAATCGTGTGGGTGTATCAAAATAGAAATTATTATGGATTAGCTAAATCATGAAGAATAAATGACAAAGTAAAGTATAGCCTTAAATCATAGGAGAGAATCCCTACAGTGTGGAAGCAGGCAGTTTGGCCCATTGCATCCACACTAACCCTCTGAAGAGCTTCTCACCCAGACCCACCACAAATGCAGGAAATGTCGCCCTGCATTTCCCATGGTAAATCTACAAACCTGCACATTCCTGGACACTATGGGCAACTTAGCTTGGCCAACCCACCTAACCTGCACATTTTGGACTGTGGGAGAAAACTGGAGCGCCTGGAGGGGGCTGAACAGACATGGGGAGAACGTACAATGCCCACACAGATAGTTGCCTAAGAGTGGAATCAAACCCAGGTCCTGGGTGCTATGAGGCAGCAATGCTAACCACTGAGCCACCATGGCACCCTTAAATCAGCATCTAACCTGCAGGCCTCCACAGAATAGGTGGGAGAAGCAGTTCCTGCTTTGTAAAACAATAAAGAACCAGAGGGCACAGTTTTAAATTGTTTTTGCAAAAGAAGCAAATGTGAGGTGAGAAAACCCTGTTCACTCAGCGAGGATATGGAATGCATTTCCTGGAATTATGGTGGAGGCAGATTCATTCGAAGCATTCAAGAGGATATTAGAGGAATATTTAAATTGAAACGGGGAAAAGACATCAGGCTGTCAAGAAATTAAAACACTCAGAGAGCTGCTGCAGACTTGGTAGGCCAAATGGCCCTCTTGTGCATTGTAACAACTCTGTGATTCGTACAGTAGGGAGAGCTAGTGGAAAATGTGTGGATTTGTGTGTTTTATTCCTGTCATAGAGCTGGTATCAACATCGTGCCTTTGGCATTGGAAGCTTAATCCATCAATAGTGCGATGGGTAAGCAGCACGTAAAACGTACATATAGTGTGCTGTTTAAACAAAAAACTCGAGGACGGATGTATGTCTGAGCCACACAAGCAAGAAAATAACCTTCAGCCGACTTTTGGAAAAGGAACTGCGCTATCAGTTGGAAGCCACTGGACTGTAAATCTGCTTTGCCACATTAACTGTCAGCAACAAAACCTGACCAGCTTAGTATCCATGCCTTCGAATTAGCAGAGGGAAATGTAAGAAAAATAAAGACCTATATTTATCGAGGACATTGGATGCCACAAAGTACTTTCCAGTCTCTGAACTGCAGTTAAAAGGGTAGTCGTTTTCTCAGTGTAGGAAGGAGAGCAACCAATTTGCATACAGCATGTTGTCACGAACAACATGGTGGTAATCACCGTAGAATCCCTACAGTATGGAAACAGGCTATTCAGCCCATCGAGTCCACACTGATCCTCCAAAGATCATCCCACTCATACCCACCCCATCCCTGCAACCCCACATTTCCATGTCTAACCCACCTAGCGTGCACATTCCTCGACGCTATGGGGCAATTTAGCATGACCAATCCGCCTAACTTGCACATCTTTGGAATAAAAAACAGAAATTGCTGGGAAAACCAGCAGGTCTGGGGAGAAATCAGCGTTAACATTTCAGGTCAAGTGACCCTTCCTCAGGACTGGACATCTTTGGACTGTCAGAGGAAACTGGAAGGGACCCACACAGATACAGAGAGACTGTGCAACTTCCACTCAGCCAGTCACCCAAAGCTGGAATTGAACCCAGGTCCCTGGTGCTGGGAGGCAATGGTACTAACCACTGAGCCACCCTACCTGTTCTGCTGCTGTTGATTTAAGTATACATTTCAGTGTTCATGAGGATTACGATTGGGCACAGTGTGTCTAGATAACACATTTTCCAAGGTGCACCACTGCTTTCAATGAGGGGATTAGTGTTGGCCAGGGTTGGGGTGTGCTCACCTACCAAGTAACTGCTAGTAAATCAGGAACTGCTGGCAAATTTCCCTGGAGCGCTTGCTGGGAGGGCTAGGAGAAGATTTTCAGTGTGGAGACTGTGAAAAGTGAACAGTCTTGGGTTCAGTTGTCATATGACTTCCTGGTAAAGACAAACAATGGAAAGATCAAAGAACTATGGATGCTGAAAATCTGAAACAAAAACAGGAAGTGCTGGAGAAACTCAGCAGGGTCTGGCAGTGGTGGAGGGAAAATTAGGCAGACAAATGGATTGTTGATGGTAAGCCAGGGAAGAATAAAAGGTAACAATAGGGGCTAAAGAGGGTGAAAGTGGGGTGGTTGTGCTGAGAGCAGCCCATGTCACGCCAGGATTTGGAGTGTGAGAGAGGGTAAAAGACATGGAAGGAGATGTTCAGGTTCTAAAATTATTTAATTCAATATTAAGTCCTGAAGGCTGCAGAGTCCCAAAGAGAAAAGTGAGATGCTGTTCCTCTATCTTGCGCTGAACTTCACTGGAGCACAGCAGCAATCTGAGACAGAGATGCCAGCCAGCGAACATGGGACGATAGTGACTGGAAGCACATATTCCCTCCCCCTTCCCCCTTATCAAACTTGCCCAGGGGCCACTCCTTCTGGGACACCCTGGTCCATTCCTCCTCCACTCCCAATATCTCTCCAGACCCCCATACCAGCATGCTATGCAATAGAAAATGTAATACCTCCCATTTACATCCTCTCTCCTCACTACCCAAGGCCCCAGACACACCTTCCAAGTGAAACAGTGATTTGCCTACATTTCATTCAAACTATGCTGTCCACAATGCAGCCTCCCAAGGCGACGAAACACCATCTGGCTTTTCTTCTCTGGCTCGCTATCAATGAACGCTTTGTTTTTCTCTCTCTCTCTCTCTCTCACTGGGCTCCATCTCCACCTATCTGCTCACTCCTTTATCCTCCACCCACTATCATCAAGATCAATGCCACTTTTTGCACAATGCTGTCAGTTCTGAAGGCAGGTTACTGGACTTGATACATTTCATCTGTTCCTCCCCCCACAGATGCTGCCAGACTTGCTGAGTTTCTGCAATGATTCCTGTTTTTGCAGTGGGAAAAAACAGACTGATTCAAACAGAGCCAATCAAGTACCTGACTCTTTATTGCTGGGCTATTTGCGTACACAATAATGCTACTGGTCCTATGATCTCCAGTCTGCTGTCTCACAGGATGCCTTACGCAGCTGCTGCCTGCCTTTGAGATCAACAATCCAGTGCTTGGTCCCATTCCTGGTGCAATTCCTAGGACCACTCATCATTTTTCCATTTTAAAATGAAGTCACACTGGAAATGCACAAGGATCCTGAATTGATGAGGTAGCCCCTAAAGGTAGAATTGAATTGCAGACTGCAGGCACATGTCTTAAAGATTCATTCACAACTCAATTCAGACCTAACATCCATCTTTTAAACAGGGGATCCCTCTATTGATTTGATTTTTCATTGTCACACGTGCCTAGGTACTGTGAAAAGTTTTGTTTTGCGTGCAGCACAGGCAGATCAGGAGAGCTGCCAGATTGCACAGAGTAACAGTAGGTCCAAATATTCCCATCCTCCATTACTTTGCTTGATAGCACCGACATTTTTGGTGTACTGTGCTAAATCGAGCTCTCTGACATGGTCTATGGGCGGGGCCAATAAGTGAACATGGTCCAGCCCCTTATAGAGTCATAGAGTCATACAGCACAAAAACCAACCCTTCGATCCAACCAGTCCATGCCGACCATAATCCCAAGCTAAACTAGACCTGCCTGCCTACTGCTGACTCACATCCTTCAAACTTTTCCTATTCATGTACTTAGCCAAATGTCTTTTAAATGTTGTAATTGTACCCACAACCTCCACTTCCTCAGGATGTTCACTCCACATGTGAACCACCCTCTGGGTAAACAAAATAGCCCCTCATTATTTTTTAAAATCTCTCTCCTTTAACCATAAAAATGTGCCCCCAGACTTGAAATCCCCCACCCTAGGGAAAAGACAATTGCCATTAACCCTCATTATTTTACAAATTTTTATTATTTGCCTGTCAACCTCCAATGCTCCAATGGGAAAAGTCCCAGCCTATTCAGCCTTTCGTTTTAACTCAAACCTTCCATACCTGGCAACATCCTGGTAAATCTCTTCTGAACACTTTCCAGCTTAATAATATCCTTTCTATGAGTGGGCGATCAGCACTGGACACAGTATTCCAGAAGAGGCCTCACCAATGTTCTGTACAACCTCAACATGGCTCCCCAATACCTGGTATTGAGTCCATTGCATTTCATCATTTATATAAATGATTTGGATGCTAATTTAGGAGATTAGATTACTTACAGTGTGGAAACAGGCCCTTCGGCCCAACAAGTCCACACCGACCCGCCGAAGCGCAACCCACCCAAACCCATTCCCCTACATTTACCCCATCACCTAACACTACGGGCAATTTTAACATGAGCCAATTCACCTAACCTGCACAGTTTTGGACTGTGGGAGGAAACCAGAGCACCCGGAGGAAATCCCCCGCAGACGTGGGGAGAATGTGCAAACTCCACACAGTCAGTCGCCTGAGGCGGGAATTGAACCCGGGTCTCTGGCGCTGTGAGGCAGCAGTGCTAACCACCGTGCCACCGTGCTGCCCACATACAGAGATACAGTTAATAAGTTTGCAGGACATTGTTGGTGCAGTGGACAGTGAAGAAAATTACCTCAGAGTACAATGGCACCTTGATCAGATGGGCCAATGGACCTAGGACTGGTGGATGGAGCTTAATTTAGTTAAAAGTGAAGTTTTGCATTTTGGTAAGGCAAATCAGGGCAGAATTTATACAGTTAATGGAAGGGCCCTGGGGACTGTTGCCAATTAAAGATACTTCGGGGTGCAGGTGCATAGTTCCTTGAAAGTGGAATCATAGGTAAACAAGGCCATGAAGAAGGCCTTTGGCTCACTTGCCTTCATTGGTCAGTGCATTGAGTATAGGAGTTGGGATTTCATCTTGTGGCTGTAGAGGACTTTGGTGAGGCCACTTTTAGAATATTGCACTTAATTCTGGTGTCCCCGCTGTCGAAAATATATTGTTAAACTTGAAAGAGTTCAAAAACAAAACACAAGGATGTTGTCATGATTGGAGGGTTTGAGCTACAGGGGGAGGCTGAATAGGCTGGAGTTGTTTTCTCAGGAGCATCGGAGGTTGAGAGATCACCTTATAGAGGTTTATAAAATCATGAGGGGCACAGTTAGGGTGAATAGTCACAATCCTTTCCCCACGTTAGGGGACTCCAAAACAGAAGGACATAGGTTTAAGGTGAGAGGGAAGGATTTAAAAGGGACCTGAGGAGCAACTTATACAGAGCGTGGTGCATGTATGGAACAAAAAGCCAGAGGAAGTGGTGGTGGGATACAATTCCGATATTTAAAACGCATCTGGACGGATATATGAACAGGAAGGTTTTGAGGGATATGGGCCAAATGCTGGGACTAGGTCAGATTGGGACGTCTGGTCAGGTGGATGAATTAGACCAAAGGGTCTGTTTCTGTGCTGTATGACTATGACTAGGTATATATGACTGCGTGACTCTAAGTACATATAACTCTATGATTCTAACTTACCTCACAATACGCATGGGACAAATGCAATTGAACTGAGTAGGAAAGAGAAAAAGTTGGCTGATTATGATTCAGTTTCTTTGGATTAATGTCATTACAGGGAAAAATCCCTTCTAGAATCCTAATGTGCTTTTTCTGGCACTGATTGAGCTTGTTTGTAGGAGGCCAGGATACAGGTAATGGCAGACGTCTGCAGGACACTGTAGTTGCCTTAATGAGAATAGGAAACTGCCTGCTGAGGATGTTTAGTATTTAAACTCTTTTTCCTTTGGCTTACCCTCCAGTAACTTTTGCCTCATTCAGTTCAGCTGTTAGTGTACTCAGTGCAGGATGTGCCTTGTCATTGCCAGCTCTGGTGTAGAACTGCACAGAGCCACTAGGAGGTGGCATTAGCACAGGAAGAGCTGGATGGTTTCAACTGTTTTTCTTCGAATGGAACTGTGCAGCTTAGAACTAAATTAAAGTCTCTCAATTATCTCTGGATCTTATATTAGGGGATTTCAACTTCCTCAAATATAAATTGGGACCGTCATGCTGTGAAGGGGTTAGAGGGGGACGGATTTTTCTTGGAATACATTCAGGAGAACTTTTCATATCAACATGTAGATGGTCCAGCAAGGGATGGTGCACTGCTGGATCTAATTCTGGGGATTAAAGCTGGACAGGTGTTCAAGATGGCAATGGAAGACCATTTTAGTGATAGCAACCACAACACTATACGTATTAAGTTTGTTGTGGAAAAGGGAAAATACGGTCTGTAAAAAAAAAGTGGGGGATTGGAAAAGGCAGGTTTCTGTTAAATTGAGACAGGATTTGACTAAAGTACACTGGGAATAGCTACTTCTGGGTAAATCTGGGTGTTCCTCAGGGTATAGTTCTAGGCCCAACCATCTTCAGCAGCTTTATCAATGATCTTCCCTGCATTATAAGGTCAGGAGTGGGGATGCTTACACAATATTCAGTGTCATTCGTGACTCCTCAGATACTGAAGCTGTCCTTCCCCAAAAACAAGATCTGGACCATATTCAGGCTAAGGCTGACAAGTGACAAGTAATTCATGCCACACGAAAACTAATCAATGCCCATCTCCAATCTAATCACTGCCCCTTAGCATTCGGTGGTGTTACTATCATTGAATCCTCCCACAATCAACATCCTGGAGTTGCCATTGACCAGAAACTCAACCGAACTCACCACGTAAATGATGTGGCTACAAGAGCAGATCAGAGACTAGGAATACTGAGGTGGGTAACTCACCTCCTGACTCTCCAAAACCTGTCCATCATCTATAAGGCACAAGTCAGGAGTGTGTTAGAATACTCCCCAACTGCCTGGATGGGTACAATTCTAACAACACTCAAGGAGCTTTACGCCATCAGAATAAAGTAGTCTGCGTGATTGATACCACATCCTTAAGATCCACTTCCTCCACTACCAATGCTCGGTAGGAGCAGTGTGTACTGTCAATAAGATGCACTGCAGAAACTCACCAAAGATCCTTAGACAGCACCTTCCAAAACCATGACTGTTTCCACCTTGATCAACAAGCCCAGCAGATATATGGGAACACCACCACCTGCATGTTCCCCTCCAAGCTACAAATTCTTGACTTGGAAATACATCACTGTTGCTGGATAAAAATCCTAGAATTCCCTCAACCCTGCTGCACCATTTAGTATGATCATAGCTGATCTCATCTAGGTCTCAACACTACTTTCCTGCCCACTCCTCGTATCTCTTCAAACCTTTACTAATTAAAAGTTCAGAGTCGAGACTGTGGTGCTGGAAAAGCACAGCAAGTCAGGGGGCAGCATCTGAGGAGCAGGAGAATCGACAGCTCGGGCAAGATTCCTGATGAAGGGCTCTTGCCCGAAACGTCGATTCTCCTGCTCCTCGGTTGCTGCCTGACCTGCTGTGCTTTTCCAGCACCACACTCTCGACTCTGATCTCCAGCATTTGCAGTCCGCACTTTCTCCTAATTCAAATTTCATCTATCTTGTCCTTAAATTTATTCAGTATCTCAGCTTCCATCAGACTCTGAGTCATGAATTCCACCAATTCCCAGCCCTCTGAGCAAAATAATTTCACTTTAGCTTTGTTTTAAATCTACTACCTCTTATCCTAAAACTACAGATGGATTGGCCAGGTGGGCAAATCGGTGGCGGATGGAAATTTGACCCTGATAAACGTGAGATGATACATTTCAGAAAAAGTAACAAGACAAGGGGGTACACAATGAATAACAGGACGCTAGGAAGCCCTGAGGAATCTTAGAGTACTTGTCCACAGATCCCTGAAAGCAGCAGGATAGGTTAATAGGGTGGTTAGGAAGGTATATGGGACACTTGCCTTCATTAGTCATTGCATAGATTGTGAGAGCAGGGAAGTCAGATTGGAGCTTTGGAAACCTTTGATTAATTCACAGCGGGAGAACTGAGTGCAGTTCTGATCACAACACCATAGCAAGAACGTGATTGCACTGGAGGGGCTACAGAGGAGATTTGCCAGGGGTATTAGCTAGGATGGAACAATTTTGATATGACGAGAGGCTGGATAAACTCAAGTTGTTTTCTTTGGAGCAGATTAATTTGAGGGTGGACCTGATAGAGGTGTCTCAGATTATGAGAGGCATGGACAGGGTGGATAGGAAGCAGCTTTCCTCTGAGTTGTAGGGTCAGTAACAAGGGGTCATGATTTTAAGGTGAAAGGCAGGAAGTTTTGAGAGAATCTGAGGGAAAGACATTTTCACCCAGAGGGTGGCAGGGTCTGGAATGCACTGCTTGGGAAGGTAATTGAGGTGGGAAATTCTATAACCTTTGAATAGTGCTTGGATGAATACTTGAAATGTCATAATATTCAAGGCTATAGGTAAAGTGCTGGAAAGTAGGACTAGTGGAGATTCAGAGCATTTCTTTTGACTGGTGCCAATTTGATGAGCCCAAGGACCTCTTCTGTACTATATGACTATATATAATGAAAGAAATGCTTGAAACATTTTACAGGGTATGCATCAATCTATAGCTTTAATAGAACATGGTTAATATATCTCTATATATTAATATATAGGAGGACTATCACCTGACCATGTTGTCCTTTAGTAATTTCTTGGCCTATAATTGCAAACCTGGGATGGCACAGTGGCTAACACTGCTGCCTCACATCATCAGGGACCCAGGTTTGATTCTAGCCTTGGGCAACCGTCTGTGTGGAGTTTGCACATTCTCTCCATGTCTGCGTGAGTTTCCGCTGTGTGCTCTGGTGTCCTCTCACAGTCCAAAGATGTGCAATCAGGTGAATTGGCCATATTAAATTGCCCATAGTTTGAGGTGCATTCGTCAGAGGGAAATGGATTTGGGTAGGCTATTCATCAGTGTCGGTGTGGACTCATTGGGCTGAAGGGGCCTGTTTTCAAATGCTGGGGGATTGTAATCTAAAAAAACTATGCTAAAAGTGAACTAACCCTTTATTCCAACAGAGCATTTCTTCCATTAACTGTATGCAACACAGAACACAACATTAGGACTTTTCTTCTGTCTTCTCACAACACAACAAAACAAAAAGGTTTACAAAGTTGCTCTTTTTCCGTCAGAGGTTCAGTATTTATCATTGGTTTGGTTGTTAAATTACATGCCTGTCAATGTAGTCAAGTCAGGATCAGCACTTGCAGTTGAGACTGCAACTAAAATGAGATCCTTACAGGATCTGTTTTCATCTGGTTTTGCAGGAGCTAACTGTATTTTCATAAAAAGGATATGCTGCTTCAATCAAAAAATAGAATCAAAAAATAGAATATGTACAGGGAGTACATTATTAAAGGGTTATAATGTCTACATTTTCACTATGTTCTGACTGAATCTTTCAGATGCCTTCATTTATTATTCAGTCATTTTTGGCATAAAAAAGATGTGTCAACAAAATCTAAACAACAAAACACACAAAAACTGAGGACTGAAAACTAATTGCTATCACATCACAACCTAATTTGCCTCAGCATGTTATGGCATTTTAATGAGTTCAGCATTAAATATATCATTTTTGTTGTAAACCCAATGCAAAATATTTCAAAAATAACTTTGATTTTAAATAGGAAGCAAAGTGCATCAAGGTGACTGTTTGTTACAAAGGGGTTGGTAGGTTACCCAAACGATCAATGGTAATATATTCATGAGACTAATAATTGTAATTGCTTCTGTATGTGGTTCTAAGTGATATAATCAATGGGATCATAACATTGAGAGCAGATCAAACACCTACATTCATTAACTTAGTTAGATATTCAGCCAGACTTCAGAAGTCAAGAGTATTTGTGAACCTTTAAAATGCTGAGAGGCTTCGGAATGGGGGAATGCATCCCCTGTTTTGGACAGATCCAGTTTTGTTGCTGTGGGGAGGGAGAAGGGGTGGCACTCCCACAAGAGGCAAATCTAAACTCAGCAGGACCATTTAAATTCAGCGAGGAGTTCAAACAAATAGCCTTAATCAGAAATGTCGTTCAGTCATAGATGTATAGCAGAAAAACAGGCCCTTCAGTCCAACTCGTCCATACTGACCAGATATCATAAATTAACCTAGTCCCATTTGCTAGCACCTGGCCCATATCCCTCTAAATCCTTTCTATTCATATACCCATCCAACTGCCTTTTAAATGTTGTAATTGTACCAGCCTCCATCTCTGGATACTCATTCCATACACGCACCACCCTCTGTGTGAAAAAGTGGCCCCTTTGGTCCCTTTGAAGTCTTCCCTTCTCACCCGAAAATATGTCCTCTAGTTTTGGACTACCTCCCACCAGGGAAAAAGACCTAATCTATTTACCCCAGCCATGCCCCTCATGATTTTATAAGTTCTTTAAGGTTACCCGTCAGCCTCCCGATGCACCAGGGGAAACAGTTCCAGCCTATATAGCCTTGCCCTATAACTCAAGCCCTCCAATCTTGGCAACATCTTTGTAAATCTTTTCTGAACCCTTTCAAGTACCAAAATATATGGTAGGGAGGCCAGAACTGCACACAATATTCCAAAAGTGGCCTAACCAATGTCCTGTAGAGCCACAACATGACATCACAACTCCTATACTCGGTGCTCTGACCAATAAAAGCGAGCATACCAAACGCCTTCTTCACTATCCTATCCACCTGTGACTCCACTTTCAAGACGGATATCATTAAGTTTTGTACTCGACGTTAATGGTCTTGAAGGGAAATTAAGGTCTGTATAAGTGTCATGATCTGAAGTTTTCTTTTAAAGTTGCTCCTCTTTAAACGTGAAAGCAAAATTAGCTGAAGCTGTTAGTTGGAATTTAAAAGAAAGAACTTCCACTGGAATGGTTTAATTGACAGGCCATCTGATCTAGGATAGAAGAACATGTTTCAAGCACATGTTTTTGTTGACATTCCATTCGTACTGTTGCAATATCGCTACAAAGCAATTGGCTGAGATTCAAAGGTGACAGCTATCTCAACAGGCGGTTCTCAGTTAATATTTTGGCTGACAGTTTAAAGGAACTGTAGCTGACCTTGATTGGGTCTTTATTTTTATAATCAATTTGCAAGGGCCCTCTAGTGCTCCAGTGGAAGTGTCCTTACCCCCCAGAGTGAGAGATCCAGGTTCAAGGCCAACCTGCTGCAAGGTGTATAATAATATCTCTGAGCTGGTTGATTAGGTTAATTTATTAAAGGAATTATAAGTAATTTGCCAATTGAGTTTTAAAAGCTTTGGATGGATTTCATAAATGTCAAATTTCTTAACTATCATGTGTGCCTCAGTGAGAACAAAATTAGAGTGACTAGCTACACAGGTAGCATAAGGTAAGAGGAATTATGGGATGGATAGGGGTGCCTTGAGATGGCTTGGTGGAGACATGGAAGCATATGGCTGGTGGAGGACGTGAGTTGACATTGATGATTCAGGAGTGTTTTTTTTTCATTCTTCATTCATGGGATGAGAGAGTCACTGGCTAGGCCAGCATCTATTACCCATCCATAAGAGTCAACTACACAGTCACATTCAGGCTAGACCAGGTAAAGATGGCAGATTCCTTCCCTAAAGGACATTAGTAAACCAGATGGGTTTTTCAACAATTAACAGTGGATTCATGGTCATCATTAGACTTTTAATTCCAGTTTTTTACAGAATTGAAATTCTACCTTCTGCCTTGGCAAAGTTCAAACCGGGTCCCCTGTGTCTTTGGATTAACAGTCCAAAGAAAATACCATTAGTCCATTGATAGGTGAGAGCTAGAGGATCTAAGATTTTGATACAAATGGTATTATGTTTCAGTGAATCTTCTAACCAACCCATCCCAGTACTCAACCAACCCATCTCATAGGTAAAAGTGAGGACTGCAGATGCTGGAAATCAGAGTCTATATTAGAGTGGTGCTGGAAAAGCGCAGCCGGTCAGGCAGCATCTGAGGAGCAGGAAAATCGATGTTAAGGGCAAAAGCCCTTCATCGGGACTCATCTCATACTCAGCGTGGACACCTACAATTTGTTTCCAGTTTGGGTGGTTGAATCCTAACCCTTCTGTCTTGCCTTTGATGAAATAAACCAAAATCAGTCTGCAGAGTCATAACATTTCCCAGCTCGAACTACCTATATCAACTGTGAATGACCAGCCCCAAATGACTACATTCTTACCCAATGTCCAGTACTGCGAGAACAGAAATGTCCTCCAATTCAGTACTACAAAGACTGAAGCCATTATTTTCAGCAATGGACCAAGTTTCATTCCCTAGCTACTATTGACATTTCCCTCTCTAACAACTGTGATTCTGAATTAGACTGTTTGCAACCTAAGTGTTATGTTTATCCCTAAGATGAAATTCTATCCATATATTTGTGCTGTTAATGGCCAGTTCCTTGGCAGTGACCCCAACTTGTTACGATTCCAGATGGGATACCTCAAACTAGGAAGCTCCTGGGTGAACAGGGGTGAACAGATTCCCCTTTGTTATTCACCACTCCCTTGTTGGTTGAAAGAAGGTTAATTTTAAATAGGATCCTTTCCCTTTCTTTCAGACCCAAATAATTTTTTTAAAATTTAAACCAGGCCATCTTGGGAAAAAATAGCAAGTTTATAAGGGTGGCATGGTGGCTCAGTGGTTAGCACTGCTGCCTCACAGCACCAGGCTCCCAGGTTCCATTCCAGCCTCGGGTGACTGTGTGGAGTTTACATATTCTCCCTGTGTCTGCATGGGTTTGCTCCGGTTTCCTCCAACAGGCCAGGTGAATTGGCCATGCTAAATTGCCTGTAGTGTTAGGTGCATTAGTCAGAGGGAATGGGTCTGGGTGAATTACTCTTCGGAGGGTCGGTGTGGACTGGTTGGGCCAAAAGGGCCTGTTTCCACACTGTAGGGAATCTAATCTAAACATGACCAGAAATAATAATGTAACATAACGGATTAGAGCGAAGAGGTGAGTCCAAAACCTAAAAGTTTTGGAAATAAGTTGTATGCATCAGTTCTCAAATGTACATGAAGAAACAGATCATTGAACTTTGTGGCCATTACATCAATGAACTATCAGCCGAACCACCAGTTTTCAAGGTTCTTGGTTTTGTAGGTCGACTCTTTTGTCCTGACTCTTTTCAGGAGGTGTTGACTGGCAGGACTCAGAGTGAGACAGTCTTTTCTCTTTTCTTTAATTGCAGGGCAGATGGTGTAAATGACTATTCTGAGAGCTGTGATACTCACTACACACTCATACACACTGTAGGATGTCAGCGCAGTAACAGACAGGGATGGAGCTCGCTTTTAATCCCTATCCTTGTATATTCTTGAAAGGAGAGAAGCACAAATATATTTCTCATACAGACCGCTGACTTTTTTTTAATTACCATTTTCACAGTCTGAGATACTCTCAGAAGTCCACTAGTTCAGTTTGTAGTGCATTGCTCCCTTTGAAGCTTCTTTGACACTTTGACAGTTATGACATTCCAGCATCTCTCTCTCTCTCTCTCTGCAGGCAGCCTCTCAATTTACATCATCAGCTGTGAATCTTTGGTTATATGTCCTTTTTTTTCAAAAGAGCCTTGTAATTTAATTCTGAATGTCCGTAGATATGTGTGACAGTGCCATTACTCAGACCGCTGATTTTCCATCGCGGTGACATTGCCTGACTTTGAAACTACTTCAGCCCATTTACTGATGAATCCCAAACCCTTGCCTTTGTTAGCTATTGCAGTGACTATCCCAAAATGCTCCTAGCTGCCTTCCCACTCCCACTTAAACTTAAGGCCATCCAAAATTCTTCAACCCGTGCACTTACCCTTTCTCCCCAGGTTCCTCTGGGAACAAAGCATAATTCAAGTAATGCATGGAAGGGCGATGATTGGTAGCTCAAAGTAACCTAGGCAGCAAGCACTTAATGAAGAGATCTCAAGCACTCAAATGAGAAAACAAAGTTTCTCGGTGTTTATATTATCACAGTATGAAAATATGCATTATGCATCTTTCTGTTGACAGTTTGTACAGGTTTTTGCAAAGTACTGTATAGTGCAAATTTGGAAGATATGGCAGAGGAGTGATATAGCTTAAATAAAGATCATTGTTCACTTCAGTTACTCTCCAAATGCTGTTTCCCATCACTTGAAACAGATAGATGCAAACTGTAGAAGGACTTCAAAGGAAAGAAGAGCAGGAGGGCTCTTGTGGGTCAATGGTAGTTCCCCTGCCTGTGTACCAGTAGGC
Organism: Chiloscyllium plagiosum; assembly: GCF_004010195.1. Lineage (NCBI taxonomy): Eukaryota > Metazoa > Chordata > Chondrichthyes > Orectolobiformes > Hemiscylliidae > Chiloscyllium > Chiloscyllium plagiosum. Next base: position 105,632,062 of record NC_057714.1, on the reverse strand, counting down.
CCAAGTTCAAGTCCTATCTCCTCCACAGCTGTGTAATATCATCTGTGAATGGGTTGATTAGAAAAATGGGTTAATTGAAAGTGTAAAGCAGATCCAGTCCCCTGTCCTTGTGCCAAGTTCTAATGAAGGAAGGAGTAAAAGGACGGGGCTGAAGAGCTGGTGCAATATGGAGGGATTCAGATTCTTTGATCATTGGGATCCAAGAATGTGCCTCCTGCAAGAAAGTAAAGATACCTGAAGCAGACAAGCAAAGGGATCATCTCAGTGAACCCTATGGACAGGAACTGCCTTCCCAGTTTCTCCCTCCACCATAACACTAATTTCCACGTGTGTGTGTGGGGAGTTTATAACGGATTGGAGTTTTAACCAGTAGAGTTGCGTGTTTACAGTTCAGCACTGTTTACCTATAGCTTAGATTCTATTTATTTGTAATAAATAGTAATTCTTATTGAATATACCGAAGCCTGCTTTCTGTCAACCTGGGTCTTAAAAAATAGGTAAATTGAGGGAGATTTTGTGCATGTTGATAAATTCTTTAACTTTTGTGATGACTTTGAGAATTAAAAGGACACAAGTTTGAATGCAGTATCCCTGTGAGGTGTGACACCATCTTTTCAAAGCCCTCAATTTGTCAACATTTCAAAACTTTATGTCCTCTTCAAAAACTTTCAGTAATCAAACCTGTTCAGTGGTTTTTGAAAAACCACCCCTTCATATCAGAAGTTAGCCTAGAGAATCTCTTTTGAACTGCCTCCAATGCTTTTCTTCAACATTGATAATACTAATGGATGCGAATCAAAATAGCTTCTAAAATAAGAAAATAATAGCATGCTTCAATCAATATATCTTTTTCGGTCCCCTTGTCTCACTAATGGGAGATCGAAAACTTTATACCTCAGCACAAGATGGAAAATATTGTACCAGGCAAATAGTTTAAATCGATGAGAAACAGGAATACAGCCTAAGTCCACCCTTAGGACTGTTTATTACCAATAAACAGTTTTCAAACTTCCTTTTAAGAGCAGTTTGCATTTTTCTGCAAAAGCTATTTCTCAAAACAGTAAAAGCTATATTAGTTTGAACAAACTGATTCCAGCAAAGAAACAGTTTGATTCACCCATTCCTGTTCATGTTGACTCTCGACAATATCAGTACCATAGAATCCCTACAGTGTGGAAGCAGGCCATTTGGCCGATTGGGTCCACACTAACCCTTGGTAGAACATTCCACTCAGACCCACACTCCTGCCCTATCCCTGTAACCTTGCATTTCCTCTGACTAATCCACCTAGCCACAGACAATCACCCAAAGCTGGAATCAAACCCAGGTCCCTGGCTCTGTGAGGCAGCAGTGCTAACCATTGAGCCACCATGCCATCCCTGTAGTTATCAGCTAATTTGCCATTCTGCTCCCATATCCCCTCATTCCTCTTTTTATCTGGCACCTTTTTGACATCAAATCACAGAACTGTTATGGTGCAGAAGGAGGCCATTTGGCCCATCATGCCTGCATTGGTTCTATTACCCCAATCTTCTGCTTTTTCCCAATATCCCTGCACACCATTTCTATCCAAATAACCACCCAATACGCTCTTGAATGCCTCAGTTGAACCTGCCTCCACTATTCCAATTCAGAAGGCAAATGATGTCTTGGCCTTTATTGCAAGAGAATTTGAGTTTGGAAGTAAGGATGACTTCCTGTCGATATACAGGGCCTTGGTGATACCATACCCAGAATACTGTATGTAATTTTGGTCTCCCTATCTAAGAAAGGATGTAGTTGTCACAGTTAGAGTGCAGTGAAAGTTGACTAGGCTGATACCGGGTATTGCAAGACTCTCCTGTGGGAAGATATTGGTTCGGCTGGGCCAACATTCACTTGAGTTTAGAAGGGTGAAAGGAAATCTCTTGAAAAGTATACAACTCTAACAGGGCTGGACAGATTAGATGCAGGGAGGATGTTTTCCCTGGTTGGGGAGTCTAGAACTAGGGACACAGACTCAGGATAAGAGGTAGACCATTTAATACTGAGAGGAGGAAACCCTTCTTCACTCAAAAGGCAGGGAACCTGTGGAAATCTCAACCACAGAAGGTTGTGGAGGCCAAGTCACTGAATATATTCAAGAAAAAGATAGATACTTTTAAAATATATTTTAAAGACATATGGAGAAAATGTGGGAATTTGACATTGAGATAGAGGATCAACTTTAAGCATACTGGATGGTGAAGCAGGTTTGAAGGGCCGCATATTCAACTCCTGCTTTGAGATTCTATGTTTCCACGAGAGGTGCTCTATCTGTTCTCTCAGTTACACCTAAAACTATGGCAATATTGCATTAGATTATTCCCAGTGTTCAGTACTTATCTTCAGCAGCATCGCTGATACAGATTATCTAGTCCTTTATCACAATGTCTGTTAATTGACTGTAACATTGCAACAGAGACTGAAGCTCCCAATAAAATGTTCGTTGGCTGCAAAGCACTGTGGGACATCCTGAGGTCATGAAAGGCACTACAGTATACAAACACAAGCTTGTTCTGCCTGTTTGTTTATTTAATATATGTTTGCCAATTTTCAAAATTTATTTAAAATGCTAAATTGTTCCAGGCCAAGGGGCTTTGATAATAAATAATAATGGCACTGTACATTGCAAAAAGAGGGGGGAATTCTCATTTATGTAACACCTGTCATGACCTCGGGATATCTTAGTTGTCGATATCCAGTGGATTATTTTGAAATAGAGTCACATTTGTTTAGAGTGGTTTAGATGGCAGCTATTCAATGCATTTTGCCTGTGCCTTCCCTGAATGTGCAGGCCAATTCATCCCACTGTCCTATACTTCCACTGCACTTCCTTCTGTTTAAATGTAACTTTCAATTTTGTTTGGAAGTTGCTACTGGATCATGGTCCATTACACCTTTAAGCAGGACACTACTGACCATAACAACAAGTTGTGCATTTTTGCATATGCTACCACTAATTCTTTGCCACTTATTTTAAATCTGTGTATCTGGTGACATACCGACTAACTGGCTCATCTTGCACGTGATAAGTTCCTGCAAGCAGAAATCACAGTATCCCCATAGTGTGGAAACAGGCCCTTTGGCCCATCAAGTTCACACTAACCCTCTAAAGAGCCTCCCACCCAGACCCACCCTTGCCCTGTAACCCTGCACATCCCATGGTTAATCCACCAAGATTGCAACGTAGCATGGCCAATCCACGTAACCTGCACATAGAGTCATATAGTTAATCTAGTCCCGCTTGCCAGCACTTGGCCCTTATCCTTCTAAAGCCTTCCTGTTCATATACCCATTCAGATGTCTTTTAAATGTTCCAATTGTACCAGTGTCCATCACTTCCTCCGGCAGTTCATTCCATACATGCACCACCCTCTGTGTGAAAAAGTTGCCTCTTAGGTCCCTTTTAAATCTTTCCCCTCTCATCCTAGACCTATGCCTTCTAGTTTTAGACTCTCCTATTGCAGGAAAAAGACCTTGTCTACTTAGTCTATCCATGCCCCTCATGATTTTATAAACCTCTATAAGGTCACACCTCAACATCCGATGCTCCAGGGAAAACAGCCCCAGCCCAGTCAGCCTCCCCCTTTAGCTCAAATCCCCCAACTCTGGCAGCATCCTTGTAAATTTTTCTGAAGTTTGCACCATCCTTCCAATAGGAAGGAGACCAGAATTGCACACAACATTATCTTTGGATTGTAGGAAGAAACCAGAGAACCCAGAGGAAAACCACAGAAAGCACGTGCATATTCCATACAGACAGTCACCCAAAGATGGGATTGAAACTATCTCCCTGGTGGTGTGAGGCAGCATACTAACCAGTGAACCACAGTGCCACCCAGTGACCAGGTAATCTGCTAATCATTGACCAGGACACTCTTTTGTAAATAACATCTTAGGATCTTTTTCAAAATTTTATTCACTCAAGAGCTAGATCAGCATTAATTGCTTATTCAGGTTAGTGTCAACGACACTGCTGCAGGTCTGGAGTCAGATTTCCTTCTTTGAAAAGCATTTCCTAGCCACATGGATTTTTAGGGCAATCAATAGCATGATCAACATTAGGCCAACTTTCTGTTCTGGATTTTTTTAAACCGGATCTGCCATGATGGGATTTGAATCCATGTCCCTGAATGCCAAGTAAGGGGCTCTATATTTCTAGCCCAATGACATTCCCACTAACCTGTTACCTCCCCATTTACATTCCCCAGGATTGGATGACCAGTCCTTGGTTTATTTTCTTCTTTGAGAGATAGCTGAGTGTATCACCTTTACTAAACAGCATTGTGTAGCAGTACACAGATGGCATTAGCAATGGGTATGCATGCTTCTGATGGGAACTTCACTGCGTGCTGATTTGTAAAGGGTTTTGCATGTGGGAACCTCATGATTAGTGCTAGTGTGTAGAGCACAGAGATTGGGTGGATATGCAACCATGCAGCAACACATATGTCTTAATCTCATGCAGTTAAACACACTTTTGATAGAAATTTAACTTCACCTCAAACCCACCAGCATTATTTAAAGCGATCACAAGTACTTGTAGGTTTGTTGCTCAATTGTCGCTTCTGCTTGTTGCTTTCATTTTTTTTAAATTCACTCATGGGATGTGGATGTCACTGACTGGCCAGCACTTTATTGCTCATCCCTTGTTGCCCTTGAGAGGGTGGTAGTGAGCTACTCCCTTGAACTGCAGCAGTCCACATGCCATTGGTTAACCCACAATGCCCTTAAGGAGGAAATTCCAGGATTTTGACCAAGCAACAGTGAAGGACTGGGTGATATATTTCAAAGGCAGGATGGTGAATTACTTTGACGGGAACTTGTAGGTGATAGTGTTCCCATATATCTGCTGCCCTTATTCTTCTAGATGGAACTGGTTGAGGGCTTGGAAGGTGCTGTTTAAGGAGAGTTGGTGCATTTCTGCTGGGCATCTTGTACATAGCATACACTGCTTCTATTGAATGTCATAGATGGAGGGCATAAATATTTGTGGATCTGATACCAATCATGTGGCTGCTTTATTCTGGATGGTCATAGAGATATATAGTACGGAAACAGCCCCTTCGGTCCAACTTATCCATACCAACCAGATATCCTAAATAAATCTTGTCCCATTTGCCAGCATTTAGCCGATTTCTCTCCAAATCCTTCCTATCCATATACCCATCCAGATGCCTTTTAAATGTTGCAATTGTACCAGCCTCCACCACTTCCTCTGGCAGCTCATTCCATACACGTACCACCCTCTGTGTGAAAATGTAACCCCTTAGATCCCTTTTAAATCTTTTCCCTCTTACCTCAAACCTATGCCCTCTAGTTCTGGACTCCCTCAATGCAGGGAAAAGAGCTTGCCAATTTACCCGATCCATGTCCCTCATGATTTTATAAACCTCTATAAGGTTACCCCTCAGCCTCCGATAATGCAGGGATATCAGCCGCAGTCTATTCAGCCTCTCCCTATAGTTCAACCCTCCAACCCTGGCAACACCCTCATAAATCTTTTCTGAACCCTTTCAAGTTTCACAACATCCTTCCTCTAGGAAGGAGATCAGGATTGCATAGAATACTCCAAAAATGGCTGAAGCAGTATCCTGTACAGCCACAACATGACCTCCCAACTCCTCTACTCAGTGCTCTGACCAGTAAAGGCATGTCAGGCTTTCTGAGTATTATTGGAGCTAACCCAGCCAACAGTACTCATATTGCATGAATTAATTTTTTAAAATGCTACTGAAATTCTGCATTTCTATAAACGCAGAGTTGAAATAAACACTCCTGCACTGAACAGTTACTGTGAACTCTGCAGGCCGGTGATCAGTCAGTAGTGTTATCTAGCTATGTTCCTTGAGGTGTTAATTTCAAGGACAAACCCATTGAATAAAGTGCTTAAAATCTTAAGAATATATTACCTTGCAGATTATCATTGTGTGTGATGATGATGATGATGATGATGATGATGCTTTGCACTTTACCTTACTGTTGGGCCACAATATCAACAGATCGTGCTGAATGAAACATTCACACCATCCTAATTAGCATGGGAGACCTGCTCAGCATCAACATTATTTTAAGGCTTTATTTTTAATCAATTTCATATTTTTAATCAATTTCATTGAATAAGGAAGTGCCCTATCTGACATACAATTTAAAATGCATTATGAATCCTGTCTTTATCCCAGCAACTAGTTTACTATATCTTTGACATCGTGCTCCTGATCGCAAACGATGATGTTGTGACCAATCTGGGCATCATGCCAAGCTTTGTTTTATACCCTAATCGATAGGTTTATGCCATTGATAATTTTAGAAATATTTGTAGGTATGCTCCATTCGCTTTCCTCAGACAAAAGAGTGACTATCCCTCCACAGTAGCTGCAGATTCTCATTATGTTTGAGGATAAACAGTAGCAGCTGACGACGCTTCAGTGGTTGTTGTGGAGCACATCTGTGTGGGCAACAGGCTCACAGGAAAGTGAGAATCAATGTGAGAATTTACCACAATAATCATAACTTTTATACACTTGTATTATTGTTGGAGCTGTGTTTTTTGAAGCATGTGGACTTCAGCTGCTGTTGCTGCCCTTCCCCAATTGCCCTCAAATTGTTGGTGAGCCACCTTTTTGAAGAATTGCGGTCCACGTGGTGTAGGTACATCCACAGTGGTGTTAGGAAGGCTGTTTCCATGTTTTGACAGCAGTGGTAAAGGAATGGCAATGTAGTTCCAAGTCAAGGTAATGTGTGGCTTAAAGACTAATGTGCAGGGGGTGGCATTCCTACGTATTCACTACTCTTGTCCTCCCTGTTGATGGAAGTCATAGGCTTGGAAATTGCTGTAGGACCTTTGGTGAGTTAGCACAGTGTATTCTGTATATCTTACACGAAACTGGCATAGTGTCTCAGTAGGTGAGGGAATGAATATTTTGAATTGAGGATGAGCTGCCAGTCACGCAAGCTGTTTTGTGCTGGATGTTGTCCAACTTTATGTGTGTTGTTGGAGCTACACTTATCCAACAAAACAGAGAGTATTCCATCACAATCTTGTAAATGATAGAGAGGCTTAGGGACTGGATTGGTTAGAACTGTTTTGACCAGAGTTCAAAAAAGTGAGGGAGGTTCTCATAGAAATCTATAAAATTCTAACATGGCTAGACGGGCTAAATGCAGGAAATATGGTCCCAAGGACCAGATAATTCAAAACCAAGGTCACAATCTAAAGAGAAGGGCAGGCCATTTAGGACTGAGATGAGGAGAATTTGTTTTCACCCAGAGCAGTGAGCCCTTGAAAGTTTGGCCTGTACTTGAGGCCAAAACATTGAATGCATCCAAGAAGGAGTTAGTTGTAGTCCTGACAGCTAAAGAGATTAAGGGGTATGGGGAGAAAGCAGGAACCGAGCATGAGTTGAACAATCAGCCATGATCATATTGGATAGCAGAACAGGCTCGAAAGGCTGAATGGCCCTTGGTTTCTATATTGCTGTGAGAGGCCTCTTTGCAGTAAGGTTCCACAGAGTCAATGGGATGTGAACCATAAGTGATCATTGACTGATCAGGTAAAGATCTAATCTGGCGGCGGGATGGGAAGTCTGACCACCGGTCTTAATTTAGGTGGAGGTGGGAGGGCATTCATGTATCAGGTACCTCCAGCCCCTCTTCACCTCAACCTGATTAAATATCCTGCCCACCTCTAAACATGGCACAAGAAATGTTATAAAATCCTCACATTTGTGTCTCATAACATGCAGTGTTTCTGCACTATGGAGACTGTAACCCAGCAGAGGATTGCTGGATACAAAGCAATTCTCACCAATTACAAACCTAATAGCTATTATCGAATCACTTCCCTTCTCTGTTACTTAGTTTTCATCTATTCCTGATGTATCCATCACTGCTTGTTGAATGTGATCTGTCCTATAATGTGCCTTGTCCCATATTCTGGTTTCTCCTCCCTTCCTCACCTGGTTGGTGGAAATGGATTTCTCGTGCTGTGGTGTTCCTTGGAAGTCTCCTTGTCGTTCTTTGAAGATGACCTTGTCCATTGCTGCTGCTGAGTCAGACTGAACCTGAGCCCTATTCCAGAAGTTCAAGCCTCATAAACCACACTGAGGCGTTGACGACAGGACAAGGGGAATAAATACTGCATTGTCATAAGCTGGTAGCTTGAAGCCTCATAGGTGAACGCCAGATGTTCCGCAGCATCATTTGCAGAAAAGCAGGTAGTTCTCAGGAAGTTCAATCAACATTAGTTCCTCTACCTGTATCACTAAAAATATTATTTGCTTAGCAATAACCTGCTCACTGACACTCGCTTGGGTCCTGACAGGGCCAGCCAGCTCCTGACGTCATTAGAGCCTTGGCTCAAGCCTGGACAAAACAGCTGAACTCCAGAGGGCATATGAAAGTGACTGCCCTTGATATCAATGCTGTGGTTAACCGAGTGTAGCATCAAGGTGAGCCAGAGGAAAATTGGAGTCACTGGGAATTGGGGGAAATCTCTCTGCTGATTGGAATCATACATGGAATGGGAAGATGGTTGTGGATGTTGGAGATCACCCATTTCAGTTCCAGGATGTCAACTGCAGGAATGCTTCAAGATGACGAAACATCATCAGCTATTTCTTCATAAGTTCAGAAGTATCAATATTCACTAATGATTGCACAATTTCTAGTACCATTCATGATTCTGCAGATAATGAAGCAGTCCATGTCCAGATGCAGCAAGACCTGAACGACAGTCCGCTTTATTAGTGTGCCTTCTGTCAGCTTCAACATTCGCTCCACCCACCAGTGATTCTAAGTAGTAGTAGTGTGTACCAGTCACAAGATGCATTGCAGAAATTCACCCCGAGTCATTAGACAGGATCTTCCAAACACACAACCATTACTGTCTGGGGGAGCAAGAGTGGCACCGACAAGTTCCCCTCCAAGCCAATCACCAGCCTGATCTGGAAATATATTGCTATTCCCTCACTGTCACTGGGTCAAAATCCTGGAATTCTCTACATAATGGCGCAATGGTTCTACTTACAGAATGTTGACTGCAGTGATTTGAGAAGGTTGCTCACTAACGTCTTCTTAAGGGTAACTCGGGGTGGGCTATAAATGCTGGCCCAGCAATGACACCCAATCTTATGAGTAACGTTTTAAAAATTTCCCCTCTAAATATCTCTACTTTACGTTCTCTTGATCTCCTCCATAAAGTGCAGCATTGTTGGTCTACTTATACCAACTTGACGATAATGGTTCAAGAGCCCACCTTCCTGAGAGCAAGTAGGGGTGGGCAATAAATACTGTCCCAGCCAGTGAATGTATAGACAAAACAATTAGTTGGTCATTAGCAGTTTGCAGTTCATGGGACATTACTGTATGCAAACAGGCAATCATGCTTTTTGAATTACAAGTTCAGTTACTTTTAAAAAGGAAGGTTTCCCAATCTTACATGGAATGTCCTCCATGGCATCATTCCTAGTTATCTCTCCAACTTTTACCAACCTCACAACCCTCTTGGATGCTTGTGCTCATCTAATTCTGGTCTCTTTGTGCATTTCCAGCTATAATCACTCCAACAGTGTGCTGCGCTTTCAGTCACCTAGGCCTCAATCTCTCAAATTCCCTCCCTTCATTCCTCCACATCTCTACATTACTTTCTAGGCTATCTTGTTTCTTCCTACATCTTATATCAGTATTTCAAATACCACCACTGTCTCTTGATCATTTTCCTTTGCAATCCCTTTCTCAAGATCCCTACTTGAGACTCTTTCTATGATCTCCACAACGTGCCTTCTACTGGACTATCCTCTCTAAATTTCCAATTAAATTTCTTCTGGAGTCTCATTACCTTTCTTATTATTAACCCAGCACTTTGTTTTTGTTGGGCCAGTTCACAGAGTTGCCTGTAATTTTCTTGTTTATTCTTCCAGTGTTCTTCGTCCCACAAATTTCCATGACCGTTCACACCTGCTTCTCTCTCCTGACAACAGTGAAGGTTCACTCTCAGGATTCATTGCTGCTTGGCTGCATCACTTGCTATGATGACTGCCTTACCTCAAAAATAAATTGAACAAATTGGAGATTTACTTTCTGAACCATTTCAGACTATGCAAGCAGTATTAGAATTATAACATAATTAATGACTGAATGCTAGGTGGATTAGCTATGGTAAATGCAGGAATTGAATGGGGGCTGGGTGGAATGTTTTTCATTGGCCAAACGGCCTCTTTGCAACTGTAGACATTCTGTGGCCCACTTATCTACCTTCTAGACAATTCCCTCATGGGTCCCATCTTAGCCATGTAATTTTTAAAAAAGAAATCTTGATATAAATGGAGATGTAAGTGTGGAATTTAATGTAATTGACTTGGGTTCAGCCTACTGGTTGGAGAAAAAGGATTGCAGAGAGTTAACATGCAGCCATGGCAAGCAATTAGGAAGGCAAATTACATGTTGGCCTCTCCAGCACGGGAATGGAGTACGGGAATAAGGAAATTTTGCTATTTGTCACAACCCAATTAGAAAGCGTGCACTGATAATCAAGTTTCACCATTCCACAAACTGTGACAAATGTGTGTGAATCTAATTAAAACCACGAATATCAACCTACCAGACTAACTGCAATTAGGAACCCAAAATTAATACACACCAGGTATCATCACGAACATCAGAAGCAACTCTACAAATACACTCACATTTTAACAGAATTACAAAAGAATTTTTGTTAAATTACTGAACTATGACCACTATTAAACTTAACCCTTTTAATCCAAGCACACACTCATTTACGAAAAGCACAAAATGCAGGCAGTCTGAGCCAAATGCAATGGTGGGAGAAACATATAGCCAGGGAAAACATAATTCTGTATTACAAGTCCAGGCGACCAAAATATAATTGATTGTTCACACAATCCTCTTGATTTTGTTTGATGATGTTGACTGGAAGCTGATGAACAGCTGGACCCTTCTTTTTCCTGTATGTTTTAGAATGTTTTCTTTCAGTGTCAGGGGACTGAAAGGTTATGATGCAACTGGAGGTTTCTGTTTGCATTTCATCCACAGTATTAAGCTGTAGCCAGGCCAGTCAGAAATCTGTTACTATGCTAAGCTCTCCACAAAAGAGATGCTGCCAATTTGCCTGGACCCGTTGTATCAAAAATGTAAAATTATCTCATGTAAATCGACTAGCTTCACCTGTTCTTTTTCCAAGTTGCAACCAAACATAAACATTTTTCCCATTTTTGTAGCAGTGTCCATGTTTCCCATTTTCAGTTCACAGATCAAAATAAAAAGGTGTGGTCTTTACATACAACCATACAGCATTTTGGTGAGACCACATCTGAAGTACTGTGTGCAATCTCAGCATCCACATTTGAGGAAAGATTCACCAGTTTCAGAGCCAATACAGCAAAGATTGGCCTGTGGGTTGAGAGACTTAGGATGTTCACATTGAATTACATAAAATTCTGTTGGACTTTATTAAATAGACACTGTAAGTTGGTTTCCACTGTTTGGGGAATCTAAAATACAGGGACATGGTTTCAGGATCAATGGCCAATCATATAGAATTTGGATGAGGTAAATCTGCTTCTCTCAAAGGCTTGTGAATCCTTAAGTTTGTCTCCCTGGGATTATGGGTGTAACTTATGTTTAAGATTTGAAGACACGGAGTTTTGGCCTTTCTCACAGGCGTATGTATCGGCAGGAAAGTGCATTTGAAGCTCAAAGTCGAAATCTTATTTAATGGTGGAGCAGGCTTGATGTGCCAAATGATCTATAGCTTTTTTTTTTCATGCGTTCTTGCAAAAGCTCATAAAGCTTCTGAGATTGAGGCCATAGAGTCATAGAGATGTACAGCATGGAAACAGACCCTTCAGTCTAACCTGTCCATGCGGACCAGATATCCCAACCCAGTCTAGTCCCAACTTCCAGCACCCGGCCCATATCCCTCCAAACCAGCCCATAATATTCAGGGATATGTAGTTTAGGTGCATTGGCTGGGGTAAATATAGGATAATCGGGTGGGGGAATGAGAATGGGTTTGGGTGGGTTACCCTTCGGAGGGTCGGTGTGGACTTGTTGGGCCAATGAGCCCGTTTCCACACTATAGAGATTCTATGATTTCATAAGACAAGCTCTCCAATCCAGGCAGCATCCTGATAAATTTCCTCTGTACCCTCTCCAAAGCATCTACATCCTTCCTATAATGAGGTGACCAGAACTGGACCTGTATTCCAAATGTGGTCTAACCAGGGTTTTATAGAGCTACAGCAAAACCTCACAGCTCTTAAACTCACTGCAGGTGTACCTCAAGGTAATGTTCTAGGCCCAACCATCATCAGCTGCTTCACCATAAATTCAGAAGTGGGAATATTCGCTAATGATTACACAATTTCTAACACCATTCGTGATCTTGCAGATAATGAAGCAGCCCATGTCCAGATGCAGCAAGACCTAAACAACAGTCCTTTTTATCAGTGTGCCTTCCATCAGCTTCAACATTTACTCCACTCACCACTAAGTAGCAGTAGAGTGTACCATGCATATGGTGCACTGCAGAAATTCACCAAGAATCCTTAGACAGGACCTTCGAAGCCCACAACCTTTACTATCTAGGGTAACAAGAGCAGTACCAACAAGTTCCTCATCAAGCACTGAGAACTAGCACCAGAAAAAGACTGCAGCTCTCTAACCAGACCTCCATGGCACCTCCCAGGCACCTGCGTGCCTTGTGCATTGTCCAATTGATGCTGACTACAGCAAGGTGAACAACACCACAGTTGCACAACTCATGGGGCATGGTAGGCTTAAAGGGCACTGAGTCTGGTACCTTGTCCAGTCAAACAGTGCCTTACAATGCCCAGCTACATAGCGGTTGGCTACAATGTCCACCCACATGGCTCTCCCAAAGCTATGAGATTGTGGGATGGAGGTGGTGCTGAAAGGGTCAGTTCAGTTCATCAGGAGATGGGGGAGAGGGTACACAATGTTGTGCCGATCATTTACCTTATCTAAGATCAACCTAACCTACACACCCCTCAATTTACTGCCATCCATGTGCTTGTCCAGCAGTCGCTTAAATGTCCCTATTGTCTCTGACTCTACTACCTTTTTTTTATTTCAAAAATATACTTTATTCATAAAATACTTTGATGATCTGTACAACTGGACATGCCATACATATGTAAACATCCCATTTGTTTGCATACCGAAAACAGAGTAATCATTCATTAGCAGAGGGATTGAATTCAAGAGTCGTGAAGTGATGTTACAGCTGTATAGGATTTTGGTTAGGCCACATTTGGAGTACTGTGTGCAGTTCTGGTCGCCTCACTTTAGGAAAGATGTGGAAGCTTTGGAGAGGGTGCAGAGAAGATTTACCAGGATGTTGCCTGGAATGGAGAATAAGTCGTACGAGGATAGGTTGAGAGTTCTCGGCCTTTTCTCATTGGAACGGCGAAGGATGAGGGGTGACTTGATAGAGGTTTATAAGATGATCAGAGGAATAGGTAGAGTAGACAATCAGAAACTTTTTCCCCGGGTACAACAGAGTGTTACAAGGGGACATAAATTTAAGGTGAAGGGTGGAAGGTATAGGGGAGATGTCAGGGGTAGGTTCTTTACCCAGAGAGTGGTGGGGGCATGGAATGCGCTGCCTGTGGGAGTGGCAGAGTCAGAATCATTGGCGAACTTTGAGTGGCAATTGGATAGGTACATGGATGGGTGCTTAAGCTAAGACAAATGTTCGGCACAACATGGTGGGCCGAAGGGCCTGTTCTGTGCTGTATTGTTCTATGTTCTATGTTCTATTCCTATTTGCAGGTCTGTACAATTACAGTTTTAGCTGAGGCGTCAGCAGAGCCCAAATGACTGCGCAGGCCCCCTGTTCTTCTTTAGGCAGGCAGATGTTACACGGAGGTCTTTCCCCACTGCGCCTTGGCGGCAGCTGCCCCAAGCTTCAGCACGTCCCTCAACACGTAGTCCTGGACCTTGGAATGTGCCAGTCTGCAACACTCAGTCGGGGTCAACTCCTTCAGCTGGAAGATCAACAGGTTTCGGACCGCCCAGAGAGCGTCCTTCACCGAGTTGATGATCCTCCAGGCACAGTTGTTGTTCGTCTCGGTGTGCGTCCCTGGGAACAGGCTGTAGAGCACGGAGTCCCGCATCACGGCGCTGCTCGGGACGAACCTCGACAAACACCACTGCATTCCTCTCCAGACTTCTTCTGGGTAGGCACATTCCAGAAAGAGGTGTGTGACAGTCTCATCCCCCCCGCAGCCACTTCGAGGGCAGCATGCGGTGCGGCTGAGAGTCCGGGTGTGCATAAAGGATCTCACAGACAGAGCCCTTCTCACCACCAGCCAAGCCATGTCTTGGTGCTTGTTGGAAAGTTCTGGCGATGAGGCATTCTGCCAAATGGCTTTGACAGTCTGCTCAGGGAACCGCTCGATAGGATCCGCCCTCTCCTTTTCCTGAAGGGTCTCAAGGACACTACGTGCTGACCACTTCCTGATGGACTTGTGGTCAAAGGTGTTTCTCTTCATAAACTTCTCCACGAAGGACAGGTGATATGGAACGGTCCAACTACTTGGACTGTTCCACGGAAGCGAGGCCAGGCCCATCCTTCGCAACACTGGGGACAGGTAGAACCTCAGTACGTAGTGACACTTGGTGTTTGCGTACCGGGGATCCACGCACAGCCTGATGCAGCCACACACAAAGGTGGCCAGCAGGGTGAGGGTGGCATTGGGTGT
>NC_057714.1:105613439-105614764 GCF_004010195.1 Chiloscyllium plagiosum | reverse complement strand
CCCCCCCGCCGGATCGTCCATCTGCATCAATGATACAGTTGAAGTCTCCGGCCAGAATGACCGGCCTGGACGTAGCCAGCATGAGTGGAAGCTGCTGCAGGACGGCCATCCGTTCACTCTTACCCACTGGGGCATACACATTAATCAGTCTCAGGGGAGCATTCCTGTACCTGACGTCGGTGACGAGGAGGCGCCCGCCCACCACCTGCTTAACCTCGGAGATGGTGAAGTTGCCTCCTCGCAACAGGATACCCAGGCCGGAGGCGTGGGTATCGTTGCCCCCCGACCAAACTGACGGCCCATGGGCCCACAAGCTCGACCATCTCCTGTAGCTGCAGATACAGGACGTCGGTTTTAACGTTGGCCAGGAAGGCCATCGTAGAAACACATCGCGTAGCCGATTTGATGCTACGCACATTGATGCTGGCAATTTTTAATTGTGGGAGGAAACCTATGCAGATATGGGGAGAATGTGCAAACTCCACACAGATAGTGGCCTGAGTCTGGAATTGAACCCAAGCCCCTGGTATTGTGAGGCAGCAGTGCTAATCACTGAGCCAACGCGCCGCACCAGAAGGGTAGAGGATTCAAGGAAGCATCATCACCACCTGAAAGGCAAAATCGGATGTAATGGTGTTCCAGTTAAATAAAGGTAACTATGAGGGCATGAGAGAGGAACTGACGAAAATAGACTGGAAGCAGAGCCTAGCAGGGAAGACAGTAGAGCAAAAATGGCAGGAGTTTGTGGGTATAATTGAGGACACTGTACAGAGGTTCATCCCCAAGAAAAGAAAGATTATCCGGGGAGGGATTAGACAGCCATGGCTGACAAAGGAAGTCAGGAAATGTATTAAAGAAAAAGAGAGATCCTATAAAATGGCCAAGAGCCAGAAGATTGGGAAGGCTACAAAAACAAACAGAGGATAACAAAGAGAGAAATAAGGAAGGAGAGGATCAAATATGAAGGTAGGCTAGCCAGTAATATTAGAAATGATGGTAAAAGATTCTTTCAATACATAAGAAACAAACAACAGACAAAAGTAGACATTGGGCCACTTCAAACTGATGCTGGAAGCCTGGTGATGGGAGATAAGGAAATAGCTGGAGAACTTAATAAGTACTTTGCGTACTCTTCACAGTGGAAGACATGAGTAATATCCCAACAATTAAAGGGAGTCATGGGGCTGAGTTGAGTATGGTTGCCATTACAAAAGAAAAAGTGCTAGAAAAGCTAAAAGGTCTTAAACTTGATAAATCTCCTGGCCCTGATGGGCTACATCCTAGAGTTCTGAGGGAGGTGGCTGAGGAAATAGCGGAGGCGTTGG
>NC_057714.1:105610122-105612432 GCF_004010195.1 Chiloscyllium plagiosum | reverse complement strand
TTCAGAATAGAAATGCGGAGACATTTCTTCAGCCAGAGAGTGGTGGGTCTGTGGAATTCATTGCCACAGAGTGCAGTGGAGGCTGGGACGCTAAATGTCTTCAAGGCAGAGATTGATAAATTCTTGATGTCACAAGGAATTAAGGGCTACGGGGAGAATGCGGGTAAGTGGCGTTGAAATGTCCATCAGCCATGATTGAATGGCGGAGTGGACCCGATGGGCCGAATGGCCTTACTTCCACTCCTTTGTCTTATGGTCTTATGGTATCCAATATCTGCCTGGATGACATGCAGGAGCTATTCTGGTATCCATCAAACCTTGACTCAAGATCTATTAACATCTTCAGTCGGGTGTACAGGTTGGACAAATAAGTTTTTACATTTTACAGCTTGGACTTCTAAATTCAGTGTCTTGATAGCAAAGAAAACTTTGGAAAATATGCCTGGATGCAGTACACACTGTAAAAGTCCACACAGGATGTTTATTCAGCCCTGAGTATGTTCCTGTGTTCAGGTAAGCTCAGGCCAGACCTCATGGCATTTCTTCAAGCAGTATTTATGAACAAATAGACATGATGATTTGGCAACAACCATCTTTAACTGCTCTGGATTCACGTGAGGACTGAGGTCACAGGTGTATCCCAGCATACCTCAAGAGTCTTGTCTGCATTAAATCCTCTCCTTAACAGATCACCTCTTGTGGATGTAACACAAGGCTGCAGAGAAGTTGTTGCGAAGGTATTCAGTTTGAGCCATTAAAACAAGGTGGACTGCAACCGTTGGAAGAGATGAAGCTGGCATTTGCCACAGCAGTGGGAGAGCTTCCTGAGTTGGGAATTTTAAGACACGTAATTGCAGAGTAAGAGCTTCCTACAACCAGTGGCACTGACCCTGAACATGAAAACGTTCAACACTGCTGCAGAATGTCGACAATGCAAAAAGCACTTCCAATGTCAGTGACCTTGGTGAGAAATAAAATACCCTTTCCCTCTCTAAGTGAAAGCTTCTCTCGCTGCCAGTAAACAAATCTTCCCTGTAGCCTTCACAGCAGCAATGAAATGGAGAATCGAACTTGGCTGAAACATTTCTTGCAAAAGCAAAAATGTTTATTCAGAGGGGAGCGGATTTCTTTGTCAGCTATTCAGCGATATTGCAGTGAAAGATATATGTGCCTCATCTAAACAAGGCCTTTTTCTAATTCTCAGCCTCAAATGGAAACACAATGAAAGCAATTTCTACATCCCTGGAGAAACACAGCAAGCTAGGCAACGTCGGGAGGTGGAGAAGTCAACGTTTCAAGTGTAACCCTTCTTCAGGACTGGGGGTGGGTGTAAGGGGAGCTGCAGATAAAGGGGCTGGCGGGGGCAGGGTGTTGAAGTGGGGATAGGTGAAGACAGATAGAGGGTATGGCCTGGTTGCTCAGTGGAAGGAATGAATCCGGTTGGTGGAAGGGAGGAGGAGGGGCTGGGAAGGGAGTCGGGGGATGGGGAGGGGGGGTTATTTGAAATTGGAGAACTCAATCTTGAGTCTTCCAGGCTGTAGGTCGCCCAGGCAGAAGAGGAAGTGTTGTTCCTCAATTTATAGTGTGGTTTGTCGAGGCAATGGAGGAGGCCAAGGATGGTCATGTCAGAAAGGGAGTGGGAATGGAACCAGCCGCCTGCTTGTCTTCCTTGGTTTTCTTGTCTCTAAATATTTCTACACCCCCAGCAATTGCAGAAGAGTTTTGCATGCCAGCATGTCACTGTTACTCATTCATGCCCTTCACCCAGTAAATGTTCATTTAAATTATGCAAATCTTTGTTGATTTGCCATCCATTCCTCTGAGCAAAGTTAATTTTCACCTGGAAAACACAGGGAAAGTAATTTTGCAGTATTTGGTATATTAAATAAAATAAAATAATGCCACAGGGTCATGCTTAGGGACAAAAAAACCTGCGGATGCTGGAATCCACGGAAGACGAGCAAGAGGCTGGAAGAACACAGCAAGCCAGGCAGCATCAGGAGGGACAGGCAGGAGGCTGGAAGAACACAGCAAGCCAGGCAGCATCAGGAGGGACAGGCAGGAGGCTGGAAGAACACAGCAAGCCAGGCAGCATCAGGAGGGACAGGCAGGAGGCTGGAAGAACACAGCAAGCCAGGCAGCATCAGGAGGGACAGGCAGGAGGCTGGAAGAACACAGCAAGCCAGGCAGCATCAGGAGGGACAGGCAGGAGGCTGGAAGAACACAGCAAGCCAGGCAGCATCAGGAGGGACAGGCAGGAGGCTGGAAGAACACAGCAAGCCAGGCAGCATCAGGAGGGACAGGCAAGAG
>NC_057714.1:105601549-105609719 GCF_004010195.1 Chiloscyllium plagiosum | reverse complement strand
GCTGTGTTCCCCCAGCCTCCTGTCTGTCCCTCCTGGTGCTGCCTGGCTTGCTGTGTTCTTCCAGCCTCCTGCCTGTCCCTCCTGATGCTGCCTGGCTTGCTGTGTTCTTCCAGCCTCCTGCCTGTCCCTCCTGATGCTGCCTGGCTTGCTGTGTTCTTCCAGCCTCCTGCCTGTCCCTCCTGATGCTGCCTGGCTTGCTGTGTTCTTCCAGCCTCCTGCCTGTCTTCTTTGGATTCTAGCATCTGCAAAATGTGTGTCTCTAATCAGACTTGAAGGACAGACAGTCCCATTTGAATGGGGGGAGGGGGGAGACGATCTGGTGACAGAGAATGTAACAAGGAAAGCTAAAAGAAATGGAAGGACTTGGAGTCAGTTCACAATTTGATGGTGTTAAACTCAATATTAAGTCCAGAAGGCTGTGAAGTGCCTAATCTTCAGATTAGGCACACCATTGTTCTGCATTCTCACATTCCGATCACTTAACCTAAAATATCAACATCTTTTCTCCCCCAGCACTCTACACCTCACTGAAACTCTTGCATAAATGCTGTCCCCTCCCCTACTTCATGCCAGCGCTGATGATGTAAGGTTCCGACCTGAAACATTGACTCCTCTCCTGCTCTGATGCTGCTTGACCTGCTGGGCTTTTTCCAGCTCCACTCTGACTCTCCAGCATCTGCAGTTCTCACCACCTCCCAGCTCTGATCAAGAGTCATTCAAAACTTGAAACATTAGCTTGCTCTCTCTTTCTATGGATGCTGTCTGACGCACTGTGATCTCCAGCATTTATTGTTTTCAGTACAGATACCAGCACCTACAGTGAGATTTTAGAGTCCCGTCCTTGGTGTTTTTGGAAGTTTTGGAATAGACAGCTTTGACAATTGCCAAGTCGCCATAGTCTTTCCAGACCGTAGGGTTGCTCTCTCATTAAAAAGAGACCACTGAGGTGAAATTCCCCACGACTCAGATGAACGAGATGTCGAGAAGGATAGTCTTTCAGCCAGTGTAGAAATTGAACCCACACTGTCAGCATCACTCTGCATTACAGACCAGCCAACTGAGCCAATCGACATCCTTTCCTGATGGAGGAGCGAGGTCATTCATTGGTTCTTAAGAGAAGGTTTGTAGGATGCAGGGTGATATAAGCAAAGGGTTTGGTATTGGTTAAATCAGTCACACTTACTGGTCAATACGCATCTGGAGAACATAAGTTCAATTTCCAAAATGGCGATTTGAGAAATTGGATATAAAATTTGAAAAAGAAAACCTGAAAATGCAAAGCTTGTAAAGATGACCATGAAGCTGTTAAGATATCTGCATGACACCGCTCAGGTTCTCTCATACAGGAACACTATTGCCCTCCCTACAGCCTCTTAGAGACTGCAGCCTTCCATTACTCACATCACTTTGTATCAAAACAGGGCAACAAGGCAAGAGCGAGAAATGTGAATCTGGTGAAAGCCTTGATGAGGCACCAAGCTTCATCTAGTCTCGAGTGAATCATGGTATTGTTTGAATCAGAGCTTCTATGTGTAAACAAAGCAATCTGGACTCATCATCAGAGAGAAAGCAAAATGCATTTTAAATGTAAAACAAATGGATTTTCATACAAGCGACCGTGAGCATATTGTATTCACCACTTTCAACAAATTGCAGCAATTTTAATCTTTTGACACGTGTTAATTGGGCAAAGAGAGAGGCTGTTGGCGAGGGATGTTAAAAGGCAAAAGCAAGTTTTCTCTGAGTAATTTATTTAAATGAAAAACTGCAATTATTGTGTGATGTCTGACCATTTAATGGGATTTATTAATGATCGAAATAGTGTAATAACATTGAGTTTTAGATTAGATTAGATTACTTACAGTGTGGAAACAGGCCCTTCGGCCCAACAAGTCCACACCGACCCGTTGAAGCGTAACCCATCCATACCCCTACATTTACCCCTTACCTAACACTACGGGCAATTTAGCATGGCCAATTCACCTGACCTGCACATCTTTGGACTGTGGGAGGAAACCGGAGCACCCGGAGGAAACCCACGCAGACACGGGGAGAACGTGCAAACTCCACACAGTCAGTCGCCTGAGGCGGGAATTGAACCCGGGTCTCTGGCGCTGCGAGGCAGCAGTGCTAACCACTGTACCACCGTGCCGCCCACAAGCGCCATTGAGTCCAGGTACAGATCATAGAATCCCTACTGTGTGGAAATAGGCCATTTAGCCTATCAGGTCCATATTGACCCTCCCACCCAGTCCTATTCCTGTAACACTGCATTTCTCAAAGCTAAGGCACCTAGCCTGCACACTACAGGCAATTTACCACTTAACCTGCACATCTATGGACTGGGAGGGAACTGGAGTATCCGGAGGGAACCCACACATACAGTTGCCCAAGGCTGGAATCAAACCCTGGTCCCTATCACTGCGGGTCAGTAGTGCTAACCACTGAGCTATCGTGCCACTTCAAGCCATTTCGAGCCACCATGTCGATCCTTAAATAAAATGACAAATTTTCTAGTGTTTGTCTTGTCTAGCCCCAGCACACAAGATCTTAGTTGTTTCTCTGGATGGAGCTTGGATGTATATATGTGTATATACACACAAGCACCCTTCCCCTCCCCCAACCTAGATACTTAATCAATGGGGAAAGCACACATGCCCATGATTGTTGAGAACTGAGCCTCTTAAAAGGAAGAGATAGCTTAATTCCTCCGCTAAACGCAAATTTGGTACAGTTCACTGAAAACAAAAAATGCTGGAGATCACAGTGGGTCAGGCAGCATCCATAGGAAGAGAGCAAGCTAGCATTTCAAGGCCAGATAACTCTTCACCAGAGCTGATGTGAAGCAGTCCAATGTGATTGCACTTGCATGTTTTGTTTTATGTATTTGAGAAGTGTGCACATGACAGGCAGCATCTCTTGCCGCATCCATAATTGCCCTGGTGGTGAGCTGCCTTCTTGAACTGCTGCATGTCCTTTGGGCTGTATGTTCACAATGCTGTTGGGAAGTGAATTCCAAGATTTTGACCCAATGATAGTTAAGGAATGGTGATTTGGTTCCAAATCAGGATAGTGTGTGGTTTGGAGAACTTGCAAGCTTGTATCTTTGTAAACAATCGTTGTTCGACAGCTAATAGCGAGCTTAATGTGAGATCTGGCGAATCCCCAAGTAAATGAACAGCCTGTACTGCGTTAATTGTAATGTTATGAGGCTGTAATATGCTCATAGGTTTTAATGGATTTATAAATTGATTTCATGCCTTAGAATCTGTGTTGCATTATAGCATCACAGTGCACTCATTGATGACTGCAAAGAATTCAGAGAGTTAAAGAGCAGGTCACAATAATGTTAATCGTGTCTGCTTGGTGAATGTAGAATTCACCATCACTTCTGTGTTTTAGATTTCATTAAAACTTATTATTTTCTAATTTTTACTTTGGTTTGGTTAGTGATTCTGCTGTTTGAATAAATCAGTGTATTCTTTTAATTATGAAGTACTTATCTGTAGATGGGAGTTTTTTTTTAAAAAGTTACATTACATAACACATTCTTTGTAAAATTCAGAACAATCAGAAGTACATCTCAAAAAAGATGCTATCTGGAAAAATCTGTACTTCAAAGGTATTAGCAGAAACCCAGCAGGGACTGCATTTAAAATAAAATTAGGGTGAGAAACTTCTCATGTTTTCTTTATGATGGCAGGGTCGAGCAAAGCTGGAAAGATCCATCTGGGATTAATCTTTTGAATCTTTGTTGCACTCCCTTCATTGGAAGTACATCCTTTCTGAAGAAGAGCAAAACCAGAGATGATAGTCCAGGCGAGATTGCACTAAGGTTCCATATAACTGCGGCTAGAGTTAGAACATAGAACATAGAAACGTACAGCACAGAACAGGCTCTTAGGCCCATGATGCTGTGCCAAGACTTAATCCTAACGTAAAATATAGTAACTTAACCTACACACCCCTCAACTCACTGCTATCCATGTGCATGTCAAGCAGTCGCTTAAATGTCCCTAATGACTTCGCTTCCACCACCTCAGCTAGCAACGCATTCCATGCATTCACAACTTGAATTCAATTCCCTGTGTGGTTGACCCAAACATACCAATTGCCGACTTTATTAACTCCTTCACCTTTAAATGCTATCTTTTACTGACTAATGAAAGGGCATTTGGGTCTCCCTGGGCACGTGCACTTCCCAAACTCCTACCTTTTAAGAAATACTCTGTCACTGCTCTTCCCCATTCACTTTACCTGTCTGGGTCCCCTTGATGCCTCATTGCATCCTCCTCATAGTTTACATTCCCAGCTGATTCTGTGTCATCAACAAATTTGAAAATATTACAATTGGTCAAAACAACTTGAAAATACTTTGGGCTCAAGAATCACATTGCAGGAATGCAACAAAACATCTGCAGCATGAAAGACTGGAAAATGTAGGTTTTTTTTAATGATAGAGTATATTTATTTGTGTCTGGATTAGTGGTGCTAGAAGAGCACAGCAGTTCAGGCAGCATCCGAGGAGCAGTAAAATCGATGTTTCAGGCAAAAACCCTTCATCAGGAATACCTGATGGAGTTGAAATACTGTTTGTTGAGGGTATGAATTCTCCTGAGGATGTAGTACAGAAGGGGTCCTTTGCAATTCTGAGAGAGTGTGGCCCTCAGCTGAGGCAGGGCTGACTGTAGAGAGGTTAGGTGCCGGTGCATTGCTGCAAGCGTAGAGCGGAGGATCTTGAAGGAGAACTGTTGCTGGTGTTTTTGAATCTGTAGTCTGTACTGTTTGTCCTGTTCGGATCCGAACTCTGCTGGTTTAAAGGTGGTTCGGAGTCTGTGTGGGATGAGTTGGTTACGGAGGCAAACACTGAGGAAACAAATTTGGCTGTCGTAGTAGCGAGTTTGTTTCAGGACATGGTTGAAGAGCTTCAGGGCAGAGGAAATGACCTGGGAGTTGCAGTGGGAGAGGGACTCCCTGAGATTCTTGTAGAGAGAGGAGGAAAACTTCTTCAAGGCAGGCATCCTTGCAAGAGGATTCACAGTAGGGGTAAAATCAACGAGGTAAAAACAATGACTGCAGATGCTGGAAACCAGATTCTGGATTAGTGGTGCTGGAAGAGCACAGCAGATCAGGCAGCACCCGAGGAGCAGTAAAATCGACGTTTCAGGCAAAAGTATTCCTGATGAAGGGCTTTTGCCCGAAAGGTCGATTTTACTGCTCCTCGGATGCTGCCTGAGCTGGAAACCAGATTCTGGATTAGTGGTGCTGGAAGAGCACAGCAGATCAGGCAGCACCCGAGGATCAGTAAAATCGACGTTTCATGGAAAAGTATTCCTGATGAACTGGTTTCCAGCATCTGCAGTCATTGTTTTTACCATATTTATTTGTGTGTTTGCTGACAGTTAAAGACAAGTTTTAGTCAATTTGCAAGAGAGGTTTTTTCAATGTATAGTATTTTATGACAACTTCATCTCAAAAAACAACCAGCAAAATCATGGAAGCTATTCATATTTGACCATGTTCCAAGTAAGGGCAACTTTGTGGTTTGCTCTAAATAATGCCAGTAAACATTTAATTCCTACAGCAGTTATCAGTGATTTCATTACTGGTTGCATCCACAGATTAACTGTGTGGCAACTGTTATCTTTGGACCAACAATCTTTTGAACATCATTGAAAGTACCACCTTACATGCCAGATGTTTGGAAAATAATTGTAAAAGTGCTGTGAGATGAACATAGTGAGGCTTATTTTTGGACTCTAAAGCCAACAGCCACCTCATCAGCAGGATTGTTGACTTTCCAGTTACATATTTTCAGTCAGAGGTCAATCTTTATTGGGTTTTACATTTATTCACAAAATAAGACATCAAAACTGCACAGCTCCAAATTGTACAACTCGCCACTTGTGTCAATAAATGCCTTGTCACTTTTTAGATTAAACCAGCGAAACAAATAAATCAACAATTTAACAGTCCCTTAAATGGGCACTATAATGAAAGTTACAACTTCAAAGGAGTTATTATCCAACGGCAACACCTCACTCACAGTGTATCAACCTTAATTTATGGAGTTAACACAGAATATAAAACCTTACTAACATATATCTAACTGATGAGATCAGGCTATGCCTCCTTCACTTGACAGCTAACAGTTTGCCACAGTCCAGTCAAGAATATCAATGGTAAGGGGTCTTGTGGCACAGTGGTAGCATCCCTCTTTCCTGAAACAGACGATGCAGGTTCAAGTCCAACCTCCTCCAGAGATGTGTGTTACCAACTCTGAATGTGCTGCTCAGGACATTTTTTTAAATGAATATGCCAAAGATCATGAATGCCAACTGTACATGGAAATGCAATCTTTTCTTAAGCATGATTAAGTACAGAGTAAACATAATTCAAGGTGTAAAATTGAAATTTCACAAATTGCAGGAACGTAAAGTGGTGGTATCATTTGGACGTCTCCTATTCTGGGGTGATAATGTGGACATGAGGACTAAACTGCAGGACTAACCGAGAAAGGCAAGCAGTATGATGGATTCTACAAACTCTTGACTATCTGCTTTCCTGCTACTTTAAATGTTGAGGAAACTCCAACCCCCCTTGCTTTAAATCCTGTCTGTAAATAGGAGTCAAAGAGCAAATACAAATTTGCACGGATATTGCCAAAGTGCTGAAGTATCCAGTTGTGGCACTGCATTTTTTAAAGCATTACGTTGCATTGCTGCTCTTGGAATTCCACCCTCTGGTGACTGTCTCTGTGGATTTTGCGCATTCCCCCTTCATGTGTGCGTGGGTTTCCTCCAGGTGTTTCTGTTTCCTCCCACATTCCAAAGGTGTGCAGGTTGGATGGATTGGCTATGTTAAATTGCCCACTGTGTCCAGGGATGTGCTGGCTAGGTGGGTTAGCCATGGAGAATGCAGGGTTACGGGGATGGGGTTGGAGGGCCAGAGTTTGGATGGGCTACTGTTTGAAGGATCAGTGTGGACTCGATGGCTGAATGGCCTGCTTCCAAACTGTAGGGATTTTATGATTCTATGATCCACCGTACATATCTTGATTATAAAATATACAGAGCATATGAATAATGCAAATCCTGTATTTGCACTTAAGGGCAGAATTTGTAGTGTTTTACATGTAATAAAATGTCTCAGTGCTTCACAAAGAGGTTGATTAGATGATAGAAGTAGGAAGAGTTGCTTGAAGGAATATTCATAAAAATACAATCTTGAGGATTTTTGTCCTCTCACTTAGTTCTAAGATCTGACCTATTCATGAATTTCAATGCCACTGATTTTTAATCCAACAGAACATATACCCTATATTTTTTCATGTTTGCCACCTACCTCTTGATCCTTCACAACAGATCTAACCTCCCAGATAATTCTCAAATTCCTGTTCTTTTCAGCATGTTCCAAAGTTTATTCCAGCAAGTAGGGTGAGATCCAGTTTTGAAATCCTATCAATGTGTTCCCCGAAGCCGCGATTTCACAAAACGTGATCCATCCCTCCGTTCATCGAATGTTGTTCAAATCCATTAAAATAAATATAAATTTCAGCTTCAGTTACCTTCAACATCTTAACAGATAAAGAGCAGTAGACCTTAGAATGGGCTGATTTCACCACTCAGGACCTGGACAAAATCATCTTTCTCTTGCACCCGGGGAAGGAAGAGTGAAATGGATGTTCCTCTGCAGATTACTATCTGTGGAAAGTGTGAGAATGGTGAGTGGTATGTTTTTCTGCTGTGATGCCTTCTGTAGTTCAATAGTCTGTAATCACTCACTTCTTAGACTGTCACTTGAGTTTTCATACTTGAGGACGTCACTGTTTTTAGAGACAAGGGGAGTAACTCAGAAAGGGGCAAGATGCTGTAATTTCATCTCAATCATCTTAAAACCAAATGATTTGTTTTGTTACTTCTTCATCTCATTCCTTTTAGAGTCATAGAGATGTACAGCATGGAAACAGACCCTTCGGTCCAACCCGTCCATGCCGACCAGATATCCCAACCCAATCTAGTCCCACCTGCCAGCACCCGGTCCATATCCCTCCAAACCCTTCCTATTCATATACCCCTCCAAATGCCTCTTAAATGTTGCAATTGTACCAGCCTCCACCACATCCTCTGGCAGCTCATTCCATACACGTACCACCCTCTGCGTGAAAAAG
>NC_057714.1:105577433-105600265 GCF_004010195.1 Chiloscyllium plagiosum | reverse complement strand
TATATTTTGTAAAACCCTTTGGATTCTCCTTAATTCTATTTGCCAAAGCTATCTCATGTCCCCGTTTTGCCCTCCTGATTTCCCTCTTAAGTATACTCCTACTTTCTTTATACTCTTCTAAGGATTCACTCGATCCATCCTGTCTGTACCTGACATATGCTTCCTTCTTTTTCTTAACTAAACCCTCAATTTCTTTTGATGCTTTCCAAAAAATATAAGTGTGTTCACCAGTTCCGGCTCCTGAAATATCTTCGGTATCTCTTTATCGCATCATAGACTTTCCGACCTATTGGCTGGTGTTAGTTTCTTTTATTAACACCTATCTGTAGGAAGAATGGGACATTTACATTGCAACCAGTGATGCAAATTGGATAGCCCTTTTAAAGAACTGCCACCAATCTGTGGGGAACAATAATTCCATGATGCAGTTTTCACAGCAACCCATCAATCATTCAGAGTCGACATAAGTTGACAACCAATCAGACCCTTTTCACTTTCAGTATGAATTGTTGTTCCCTTTGAAATTTGTCATTCATGCCCTGTTCCTGATGAGTGCAAGCTGAAAAGCTTGAATTGCATGTCTTTTTTAGCAACTGTGCTCGAGAAAATGATTATTTTGTAATCGTAACAAACACATCACACCTTGTTAGTGTTCCACCATTTGTGAATTTATTCATGACACATTTTGCTTGATGACATTAATAGGGAACAATGGATTAGATCGCAAAAGATCACAAAACTTGTTCTTCCTTTCGATTTTTAAAAATATTCTTGTAATGCAAAGATTACCAGCAACTTCAGACCTGTTGAGGATTCCAGCCGCAGATGTAAAGCTTGATCATGTATATTTGTTGAAAGGATCTCTTTTATGTGGGAATTCTTATCAAATATAACCAGGAACATGTCAAATGAAATGCCTACTTGATTTCTTTCCTCTCAGAACTAAAAGTTTCTGCTGCAAAGCATAATGGCGTACATTGATAGTGTTATGTTAATGAGAGTGTGCTGAATTATTTGACCTTCTTGAATTACAATCTATAATTACTTCCCCTGAGAGATGATGTGCTGGAACATTTTCAGCCTTGCAGTACACAGCATTTGCAAACTGAAAAACAGACTGGCCTTTGGCCAATCCTGAGCGAGGCCTGTCTCTGTGGACTTTGCTCGTGAAAAAAAAATTGCAAATGGACATGCCTGACCATTTTGGTTTTTGTTATTTCTATTAGAAATTTGTTACAGAACAGAGGAGGCCAATTGGCCTATTGAGTTTGTGTTGGTTCTCCGAATGAACAATCACCAAGCGCCATCTTCTCCCCATAGCACTGCACACTCTTCCTTTTTGCTGATCAGCTTAGTCTGTCTCCTCCAATTCTTGATCCTTGCACAATGGAAACACCTTCTACTCTGCTTGGACTCTTTGTGATTTTTAACTACATCGATCCAATCTCTTTCCCAACCTTCTCTCAGGAAAGGATTCTCAATGTTTCCAACCTATCTACATAGCTGAAATCCAGTTCTCTCAACCTTTTCTGGTGAACCTTTTCTGCAAGTTCCTGATGGTTTCATAAATGCACTAAAACATGGTTCCCAAAATTGCTTGCAATACCCTATTGAGGCTGAGCTAGTGTTCATTAAAGAATTAATGTACCCTTCTTATTTTTTACTCTATGCCCCAAACAAAAATTTAAAAAGGCCTAGGGTGTAATATTCTGACTGCACTCTCAACCTGCCATGCAATTTTAAATGATTTAGGCACAATCACATCCTTTAGAATTGTAGATATTTTATAATCAATCTGTTCAGAGGTGTTGTTGGACAAAAGTCAAAGAACTGTGGATGCTGGATATCAGAAACATAAATTGCTGGAAAAACTCAGTAGGTCTTGCAGCACCAGTAGACAGAGAAAGCAGAATAATGTGTTTGGGTCCAGTGATCCTTCTTCAGTTTCTTACACCACTCTGAAGCAGGTAGGCTTTGATTGTAGATATTCTTAAACAACCTATTCAGACAAATAATGGCACACCTCTGAAGCACATGGGACTTGAACCCAGGCTTTCCATTCCATGTGTAGTGTCAAAGCCACAGAATCTGAAAAGCCCTTTTAGAATCTGAACCTTTTATCTTACATTGTCTCATCATGTTCCTCCTGCGAAAATGAATAACTTTGCACTGCTCTGGATCAAGTTTCATCTGCCACTTGTTTGGCCAGTCTGACTACTTATCTATGCCCCTTTGAAGTTCCACATCATGCTCTTCACAGTTCTCAATGTATCACCTGCAAGACTTGAAACGGTGTCCTGTAAACCAAGGCCCAGGCAGTGGGAAAAAAAATCAAGGGTTTCAACACTGACCACTGATAGACTTCACCCAAAGCCTTCCTCCATTTTGAAAATCATCCATTGACCATAATCGGAGCAAATTACCACAGCTACTGGAATCTGTACTGAAAACAAAAAATGCTGGAGATCACAATGGGTCAAGCAACATCCATGAGAGAACACAAGCCAACATTTCGAGTCAGATGACTGTCCGTCACCAGCCTGAAAAACACCCTTCCATCCTGCTCTCTGCCTTCTAGATGCAAGCTAATTCTGAATCCAAATGACTAAGGCACCATGGATCCCATGCATCTTAATCTTCTGGATGAGCCTACCATGAGGGACTTAGTCAAAAGCCTAGTTAAAATCCATGTAGACAACATCCACTGCTCTATCCTCATCAATCACCTTTGTCACCTCCTCAAAACTTTCAATCAAGTTAATAAGACATGACCTGCTCTGCACACAGCCCATGCTGACTGTTCCTAATTAGGCCATACTTTTCCAAATGTGTATAAATCCTATCCTGAACAATTATGGGTGTTTAAAAGATAATTACATGAATAGGAAAGGTTTGGAGGGATATGGGCCAGGATCAAGCAGGTGGGACCAATTTAGTTTGGCATAGCCTATTTGGACCAAAGGGTCTGTTTCTGTGTTGTGTGACTCTCTGACTCTGTTAGTGGAAAGTCAAGAATTCGAGGCTGCTGATTTAAAGTGATTGACTAAGAACCCGGGGTGCCGTGAAGAAAGATCTTTGTTTATGCAGCATGTGGTTAACGTCTGGAATGCACAGTCCAAGAGTGAGGAGAAGGCAGAGTGAATCCAGGGAATTAAAAGGAAGTTGGAAATTAATTGAAGAAAAAAAAGTTGCATGTGGGTATGAGGATAAGGCAATAGAGTAAACGTTAACTGAGTAAACCTCTATGACTCAATGAGTTGCTCCTTCATAGAATCGGTACAAACACTATGGGTTCAATTGTCATTATTCTATATTTCTATAATTCTATGAAAACAGCATCATTTTTCCACATTCTCATCAGAATGCAAAGACAGCCCCAACTGCTATTCTCAACAACAACCCTTTTCTTACATCCCCACCCCTGTCTTCTCCACCCTTACCCTTAATTGTATGAGGAAGTCATGAACCTCTTTGGCACCAAGATGATGACCATCTAATCAGCATGTCTTTCTTTTTCACCAGCCTCAACTCCTCCTCCTGATCTCCGTGTAAGCCAATATTGCCAGTGCTTCCTGAGATTTTGCATCTGTCTCTTTTAAATTTGCCATCATCAATAATGGGAGTCATTTAGATCACTTGGCTGGGATGTTGGTTTCTGATACAGAGTATTATCAACAGCATGGGTCCAGTTCCCACAATGGCTAAGATTTCCATATGTGATCTAATGATCATATGCTCATATGATCATACGTAATCCACCCTCTCAATTGACTGTGAGACTTCCCACAGGATTATTCAGAATATTGAGTAAGGAAGTGGGCTCTCCTGTCAGTGGCAGTATTTGAGATCCACTCAAGCCTTCTTCTATCCTTTCTCATGTAGCTATATTGTTGTAGTCCTCAATTCCTTTCTCCCTTAAATGCCTGCCTACCTAGCTTTCCTGTTAATGGATCAATACTATAGACTTCACCCTCTCTCTGTGGCAGTGAGTTCAAAAATCTAACCACACTTCAGAGAAAGAATTCTCTTCAGAATTCCTTTTTGAATTTATTGATGACAGTATTACGTTGTTGACCTTCAGTGCTCTTCCCCACCGGAGGAAACAATTTCTCTTCACGCAGGCTATCAAAACCTTTCAGAATTCTTTTAGGTTATCCCCTAGCCTTTTTTTTCAAGAGAAGAGCGAGCCAACCTATCAACACCTTTCATGCATCTGCTCACACATTTCTGGTGTCATCCTTGCAAATCCTCAATGCTCTGCAGCCAGGGGCACGATATCGTTTTTATAGTGCAAAAGCCAGAACCCCAAACTGTAAAATGTAAGGTAAAGTCACATTAGTCCTACCTGCTGCACACTCATTAAAGAGAGAAAGATGACTGGTGGTGATTTCACCTGAGGGTCACCATTCGTCAGGTGAGGGGAGAGGTTAAGAAGAAGAGTCCTTCATGGTGACCTTAGCTGGTGTCGGAATATGAACCCACATTGTTGACGCCACTTTGATTCCAAACCAGCCAACCAGCCAAACAACCCCCAATCCGTACAGTATGTTGTGGCCTAACCAATGTTGGATGCAGGTTCAGCACATCTTATCCACTTTTTATTCTCTCAATCTAGATATGATGGCTACTGCTTGATCTGCCTTCTTCATGGCCTGACATTCAACTTTTAATAATTGTTGATTTCCAAAGAAGAGAATGGGCGGTTAGGGGAAAGATATTCTCCCTAGTGTCCTGGTCAGTATGTATCCTTTAATCCACACAGCCTGTAAAACCTTCCGAATGCTGTCTCATCGTTGTTTCTTAAGCCTTGCTTCGTGCGATCTGGCTACCACTTCCTACATTACATCCGTAACTACACTTCAATGGAATGTAATCAGTTGTAAAGAGCTCCAGGCCGGCTGAGGGATGTGTAAAGTACATTATAAATGTTAGATTCTTTTTGTAAATTTGGCTGTTTTTTCATTTCCAGCTTGATTTCAAAATTCAAAGTTGGCTTTAACAGTGTAGCTAGAGTCAATTTCTTAACGCACTAAAACTATTTTGAAATGAGGACTTGCAGATGTATTTGCATTCTAAATGGACTGTGTCATTTGAACTAGGGCAGTAATACATAAGATAAACTACATGTGGGAGCAAAGTACTGCAGATGCTGGACTCTGTACTGAAAACAACAAATCTGGAGATCACAGAGGTCAGGCAGCATCCATGCAGAGAGAGCAAGCTAACTTTTCGAGTCTAGATAACTCCTTTTCAGAGTTGATGTGAAATATGGAGGGAGCAGCATTAATGCAGTAGTGGGTGGTGGGGGGGGGTTGGAGTACTGGGAGAGAGAGGATGTTGATCATTCAGATTAGGTGATTAGAATGTGAGAATGGCAGAACAGTGGTGTGTCTAACTGCCAGACGGGAAAGAACAGCCAGCCCCACTGGGGTGTGGGGCAGGGATGAGAGGACTTGGTGACAGAGAGTGTAACAAGGAAAGCTAAAAGAAAGGGAAGGAATGGGTTCACAGTTTATAAGTGTTGAGCTCGATATTGAGCCCAGAAGGTTGTAAAGTGTCTGGTTTGAGGATGAGATATTACGCTGTGATTCTCTGGAACACCGCAGCATGCTGAGGACAGACATGTGGGCATTTGAACAGGATGCTGTGTTAAAATGACCGGGATGGTCAGGGTCATGCTTAGACGTGGACCGGAGGAGTTCTACAAAGCCATCACCCAGTCTGCATTTGGTTTCTCCAATGTAGGGTAGGCCACATTGGGTGCAGCAAATACAAGATTGGAGGAGATGCAGGTGAAATGCTGCTTTACCCGATAAACTACAACCTGCGAGCATGAAGATGGACACACATTCAAAATGGATCAAATCTGCAAATCATTATTTCTGTACCTGCAACTCAAAAGCTAGGCACAATTTGCCAGACAAGTGAACTTATTAGCTGCCATGGTGGGGTTTTCATGCGTCATTCGAGTTAATTGCAGAGATGTGCTCATTTTGAACGTAAGGGTCATGCATGCTCTGATCTCTCCATCTGAAACTACCGGCTGGGCTTTAATTGAAAACGACATGAGCAGCCCCCAAGTATTTGTAGTACACTGTACTATTTTTAATTACAGTCCTGGTACAGGGTGAGGATAATCAGTCAGCAGCTATATGCTGTATTCTGTCAACTGGCCGTGTATCAGTGCTTTGTTTGGTCTCTTGCTCTAATGGTATTTTATCAAGTTAACAAAGCGTGTCAAACCTGACATTTAATCACGGTACATTTTTTAACATTACCCATGGAAAATAATTAAAAGTGCATTTAAAATGCCACATCTTTGGACTTAACAGTAGACTTTGATCTTTGCTGCACAGACTCTTCCAGCAGTCAATGCATTGAATATAGTTCTCAATGATGAATAATAGTCGAGATCATTCAGAATGTCACAATCTGCAAAGCTGGAGATGCTGTTCCATCTCCTCTCAAATAATCAGGTACTAACACTAAATTCTCAGTAATTGCATATTCCTTGCCCCTTCTTATCAAGGCAAGATAGTTTTCTGGTCTTTCGGGGTAGTTGACCTCCATCCTGATGTTTTATTTCACTTGTTATTTTGCAACTGGTATAGGTCAAAGACATGCTGCATAATAAGGGTATCTGTGCTTGTTAATGTTATCTCTAATGAAAATCATTTGGCTGTTGTTTAAGCAGAGAAACCAAATACATTCATTAGTCTGTTCAGATTTTACTCCACGGCTTAATTTCATTCCTTTAGGATTTTCAAAGCCATTTTATTTATCAAATAACCACACTAAATTACTCTAAATAATTTACTACACCTACTGTGACAGAGACTGATTTGTTCTATGGTGTCTATCAGTCTGCACTCTCAGCCCTTCATTGCATGCCTTTGTATTGAGCTTCTTAATCTTTCATAATTTGCTTGGCATGGGAGCAAACCCTTGAATTAACTCCAGGATGCTGAAGGATGCCACAAATGTAAGTATTTAGGAAGATGAGTTAAAAAAAAATGAGGTTGCAAAATCGGAAGTAAGCATGAAATCAGGAAGAAACCAAAGTGAACAACCGAATGAAAAAGATTTTGGCCTTATAGTGCAGTTTATGGCTTGACTCAGTGCATCACAAGTCCTTGTCACACAACAAGTGGTGTTTTTGGAATCCAATCACTCTTGCATTGTCCCGCACCTCCGCCCTCAGACCCAACCCCTCCAACCGCAACAAGGACAGAACGCCCCTGGTGCTCACCTTCCACCCTTCCAACCTTCGCATAAACCAAATCATCCGCCGACATTTCCGCCACCTCCAAACAGACCCCACCACCAGGGATATATTTCCCTCCCCACCCCTCTCCGCCTTCCGCAAAGACCGTTCCCTCCGTGACTACCTGGTCAGGTCCACGCCCCCCTACGACCCACCCACCCATCCTGGCACTTTCCCCTGCCACCGCAAGAACTGTAAAACCTGTTCCTCCAGGCGTCTGGTGGTGAGGGAGCGGCGGTGAAGGAGGCCCAGGACCTCCATTCCTCGGCAGAGTGGGAGGGGGAGTTGAAATTTTGGGCCACGGGGCGGTTTGGTTGATTGGTGCGGGTGTCTCTGAGATGTTCCCTAAAGCGCTCTGCTAGGAGGCGTCCAGTCTCCCCAATGTAGAGGAGACCGCATCGGGAGCAACGGATACAATAGATGATATTAGTGGATGTGCAGGTAAAACTTTGATGGATGTGGAAGGCTCCTTTAGGGCCTTGGATGGAGGTGAGGGAGGAGGTGTGTGCACAGGTTTTACAGTCCACCCTCCTCCAGCTTATCTCTCCACGCTTCAGGCTCTCTGCCTTTATTCCTGATGAAGGGCTTTTGCCCGAAACGTCGATTTTGCCTGTCCTCGGATGCTGCCTGAATTGCTGTGCTCTTCCAACACCACTGATCCAGAATCTGGTTTCCAGCATCTGCAGTCATTGTTTTTACCTCGTTGATTAATGCAGCTTACACTTTGAGCATAGCAGGATTACTCAAAGATCAATGAGGCAGTACGGTATTGGCTGAGGAGTGGTCATCGTGGTTGGATTGCTACTTCTGTCCTTTGCTCTTAAGTTGTCGAGACGCTTGTATTTGTGGCTCAGAGCTCCAACCCAGGCATTTTAATAAACAGGCAAAAGTGAGGACTGCAGATGCTGGAAACCAGAGTTTAGATTAGAGTGGTGCTGGAACAGGCCAAGCCACACTCCCTTTTCCTGGCACTAATGGCTCTATTCTGGGGTTATTAGGTCCCAAAGAACACTGCAAGCCAGGCAACATCAAAAGGTGGAGAAGTCAATGTTCAGGTGTTACACCCGAAATGTTGACTTCTCCACCTTCTGATGCTGTCTGTTTGCTATGTTCTCCCAGCCTCCTGCTTGTCTCCCTTTCTTCTTTTGCAGGGGTGTGACCTGAGCCGTTTTCCAATCCTCTGGGATCCTCCCTACTCCCGTGATTCCTGAAAGATCACCACCCAATGCCTCCACATCTCCTGAGCTTTCTCCTTCAGAACTCTGGGGTGTAGTCCATCTGGTTTTTGGTGATTTGTCCCCCCTTAGATCTTTCAACTTGCCCCAGCGCCTTCTCCTTAGTGATGGCCACTATACTCACCTCTGCCCCCTGACTCGGTTGAAGTTCTGGGATGCATGTATCAAAAAAAAACAAAGTACAAATGTAGTGGTCTCACCTTATTCTACTAACTGGAGAGTTGGGAGCATTGTGGATAAAATCAGCAACGATAAGGTTTCAAATTTGATGCGCATAGTTATTGCTTTTTTAAAAAAAATGACAAGAGCATCACTGGCTGGGGCAGCCTTCATTGTCCATCCCTAATTGCTCAGAGGGTACTTTGGAGTCATTGCTGTGGGCCTGGAGTCACATGTAAGCCAGACCAGATAAGGATGACAGTTTCCTTTCTGAAAGGGCATTAGTGAACCTGATGGATGCTTCCAACAATCAATTCATTGTTACCATCCAACTCTTTAATTTATTAAATTGAAATTCCACCATCTGCTGTGGGAAGGATTTGAACTGGAATCCCCAGGACATTCTCTGGGTCTTTGGATTACAAGTCCACTGATAATACCGCTAGGCCATCACCTCCCCCTACCTAGATGCCCCCTATTAATCCAGCTCCTGCTCTTCTCTGTAGCCAGTCTCCTCTTTAAGTAGACATCCAATTCTTTTCGCATGTTACTATTGAATCTGATCTCACCACCTGCCAGGGCATACAGGAAGAAAGTGAGGACTGCAGATACTGTAGATCTGAGTCGAGAGTGTGGTGCTGGAAATACACATCCGAGGAGCAGGAGAGTTGACGTTTCAGGCATAAGCCCTTCATTAGGCATACGTTCCAGATCATAATTTGAAAAGCAATATTTGAATGCACCTCTAGCTCTTTTCACCTGCAGAAACAGCTTCTCTCTACTTACTCTATGAAAACTTTATATGATATCTGAAATAGTTGCTTGATAGTACAGAAGTTGAGTATCACTGACAAGGGATGCAGTTTAATATTTGACATTCTTGCTTTTGTCCTGATGAAGCAACATATCTATCTTTACATCAATATGTGTGAAATGGATAATTCTGTTAGCAAGTATTTGTTGTTTCCTGGCCACATTACAGTTTATTGTAGTCTTCATCACCTGGTTCTTTTCTGCTGCAATGCAATAAGTCTCAATGTAGCGTTTATTATATTTGAATTAGAGTCATAGACTTATACAGAACAGAAACAGACCCCTCGATCCAACCAGTCCATGCTGAACATAATCCCAAAGTAAACTAGTCCCCACCTGCCTGCTCCTGGTGCATATCCCACCAAAACCTTCCTATTCAAGTACTTACCCAAATGTCTTTTGAACGTTGTAATTTTGTCCACATTCACCACTTCCTCATAGATCATGCCATTTAGGTCATCCTTTCTAACATGTAGTTCCTTAACAAGTAAAAAAGGAGAAATTTCTTCACCAGAGAGTACTGAGTCTATAGAATTCATTATCACAGAAAGCAATCAAGGCCAAAACATGGTCAATTTCATGAAGGAGTTTGACATAGAAATTGGTATTAAAGGGATCAAAGGATACAAATGAATCAATGTCACTTGTACTCTACAATGAACAACACGGTAAGGTTAGATTAAATTACTTACATTGTGGGAGGAAACCCACACAGACACGGGGAGAATGTGCAAACTCCACACAGTCTGTTGCCTGAGGCGGGAATTGAACCCAGGTCTCTGGTGCTGTGAGGCAGCAGTGCTAACCACTGTGCCACCGTGCCACCCACTAGATATGGTGAAAGTCTTCAACTGTTGCCACAATCCGGTGTCATTTTGAACAGTTTAAGAATAAAAAAAGAATAAAAAGATAAAGCTGAAAGAGAGTCTATCTTTGTTCCACCATGAATCCTGAGCTCTGAGCCAGCTCACCAACAACATCTGCCCTGCCAACCCTCTGCCACCTGTGCTGGAACCCACCAACATTGGAGTCACCACTCTTCAGGTGCCAGCTCTTTGTCACTGGACCCACCTCACCGATGGGCAGCCGATGCCAGGTCCCCTGCTGAACACACACTTGCCCGGCAACCAAGAGGAAAAGCAGGAACAGGCTGTTGAGTTGCATGATCAGCCATGATCATTTTGAACAGCAGAGCAAGCTCAATGGGCTGAATGGCCTACACCTGCTCCTCTTTTTGATTTTCCTGTTTCTAAACCATTTAATATGAATGCTACAGCTCTGAGAAAGGAGAGAGTAGGAATGTGACCTGTGAGTGTCTGTCTAATTTATTTATCAACACGCTGAAGGATCACATTTTCTACCTCATGTCTGCAATATTGGGCATTGTACAAACCATCATTAGATGTGTACAAACCTCTGGAAAGGCATGATTGGCAAGGAAGGTGTAGGAAAGTTAACGTCTACAAGGTTGGCTTCCCAACAAAATCTCTAGAGCATGGCCTATTCTTAACAAACACCCATTGCACAAGAAACAATACATGGCAATGGAAATTCTCTCCTTCCAGACATTGGCACATGCTTGACAAAGTCTGAAAGGTAAGAATGGAGTAAGGCTCATCAAAGACAGGGAAACAGTCAGCAATCTAGGAAGGAGCATTTTGAGAATCTCCTCAACAGAGACTCAATCCTTGATGTGGGTGACATCCCACAGCAAGCAACCCGCTACCATCCCAACATAATAGGTCACCCTTCTACACGAAAGATGTTGTTAAACATGAGAGGGTGCAGAAAAGATTTACAAGGATGTTGCCAGGACTGGAGGGTTTGAGTTATAGGGAGAAGCTGAATAGGCTCGGGCTATTTTCCCTGGAGCATCAGAGGCTGAGGGGTGACCTTTTAGAGGTTTACAAAATCGTGAGGAACATGGATAGGGTAAATAGGTAAGGTCTTTTTTCCCAGGGTAGGGGAGTCCAAAACATGAGGGCATAGGTTTCAGATGGGAGGGGAAAGATTTAAAAAGGACCTGAGGGATAACTTTTTCACACAAAGGGTGGTGTGTGTATGGAATGAGTTGCCAGAGGAAGTGGTGGAGGTGAGCACAATTACAACATTTAAAAGGCATCTGGATGGGTATATGAATAGGAAATGTTTAGAGAACAAATGCTGGCAAATGGCATGAGATCACATTGGGATGTCTGCTTGGCATGGATAAGTTAGACTGAAGGGTCTGTTTCTGTGCCGTGCAACTCCAATGACTGTTTGACTCCATAAGCCCAGTTTAACATGATGTTGTAGAGGACATTTGACAGTTAATAACTAACAAGTTTGCCAGTGCACATTGAACATCGGCCAAATATGGGGACAAGGCGCACTTGGCTTGTATCCATGACCCCATCTGAAAAGAGTCGAGAGTGTGGAATTAGAAAAGTACAGCAAATCAGGCAGCATCCGAAGAGCAGGAGAATCGACATTTTGGGCAGAAGCCCTTCATTGGGAATGAGACGCACAAGCCCTTCATCAGAAATGAGAGGTATCTGAAAAGAGGAGAACATGCCAGACGATTTCCAAGAGACCGTAATTGTGATTTCCAAGAATTGGCTAAGATTAATGTTGATAATCAAAGAGGAGTCTCCCTCTGTCTGGCATGAGGAAGACCATTGTAAATATCTTGCTAAATCAGCTGCTCCCCATGTCAATTGGGAATGTGTAAATCCTGTCCATTGAGAGGCACAGTGGACATGATCTTCACAACAAGCCATTTCAAGGGACATGCAGAGGACAGCAACATCTCCAAACATGGACTTCTTTGACCTCACAAAGGCTTTCAACCCTGTCAACTGGAATGGCTATGGAATGTCCTCCTCAAATCTGGTTGGTTAAAGAACTTTGTTACCAGCCTCAGTCTGCTGCACAGCAGCACACAAGTTGTGATCCTTGCCAATGGATCCACCACAAACCCAATACATATTCAAACTGGCGGTCAAGCAAAACTGTGACATCGCACCAATGCTATTCTCAGCATCCCATGCCACATATCCATGAAACTTCCTCCCTGGAGTGGAGCTAATCCCCAGGGCAAGCAGGAAACTGTTCACCCTGTGACACCACCAGTCCAAAGCCAAAACCATCCCAAACTCTTTTGTTGACCAGCAATATGCAGACGATGCCAAATGTGTCCATGCTGGGAGGCCTAGCCTCAAACTATCACCTGTGCAGTCTCAGAAATGCAAGAGAAAATTGGTGCAGTCTAAGTATTCAGAAGATGAAGCTACTCTACCAGCCTGCTCCCCATACACAAATTCACATTTGTAAATTCATTTCACAAAATTAGACACACTCCTTCAAGACTGGCCTCACCAATTCTCTGGTGAGTGAACGTAATCAGCTTTGGAATCTATTTTGCATAGTTAATGTTGTTTTTATTTTGGCATCTGTAAGAGTAATTGAAAATTGCTGTCAGACACAGATTTTCTTATCTTAAGAACCCTATTTAATAGTAATTCCATAGTAAAGTCATGAGACTTATTGTTTTGATGGCTTTGCATTTCAAGATCACATGTCATGAATCCACCCAGTTACTGAGTCCAGTTTAAGTTTAAGGAATATTCCACTTGTTCTGCTTTCACATAAAACTCAATTTCAGTTGCACCCTCAACAAGTCTGGTTAACATATTTTGTCAGAATCTACACCGAGTCTTCCGTAAACAAACATTGCAGCAACTCACTAAGACTCTTCCAACAGCACTTTCCACAGCCATGACCTCTTCCATCTGGAAAGCGAAGGGCAGCAGACACCTGGAAACACAACACCTGCAAGTTCCCTTTCAAGCCACACACCGTCCTGATTCAGAACTACATCACTATTCCTTCATTTTCAATGGGTCAACATCCTGGAACTCTCTTTTTAATAGAATCTCTACAGTGTGGAAACAGGCCCTTCGGTCTAACAAGTTCACCGAAAAGTAAGCCACCCAGACCCATTCCCTTACGCTATTATCCTATAGTTACCCATGACTAATGCACCTAACCTACACATCCCTGAACACTAGTGACAATTTAGCATGGCCAATTCACTTGGCCTATGCATCTTTGGATTGTGGGAGGAAACCGGAGCACCCAGAGGAAGCCCACACAGATACAGGGAGAATGTGCAAACACCTCACAGACCGTCGCCTAGTCTGGAATCGAACCTAGATCCCTGGTGATGTGAGGCACCATGCTGCCCCTCTTCTGAAAAACATATCCTTCCTACCTCACAGGAAAGTAGCAGTTCGGGAAGGCAACTCACAGTCACCTTCTCAAAGGCAAATAGGGATAGATAACAAACATTGGCATTGCCAAAATCATCCAAATGCCACAGAAGGCCAAAAACAAAGTCCAGGATGTTCATCCAATTACAATGAGAAGAAAAAGCACAATGTATGTCTGTGCCAGAATGGGGTGTGAGTTGAAGTGGATTTTGGATATGGTAGTCTTTGTACAAAAATGCTGCCCTTCCCTTTTTCAGATGTAGAAATGTGAGGAGGAAGAGATGCTGTCAAAATAGCGTTAATGACCTGCTGCAGTGAACCCTTTAAATCATTCTTCCTGGAACCCAGATTGGCAGTGATGATAGAGGATAGATATTAACTCAGTGGCTGAAACACCATTCATATGGACTCTTCAGTCACTGGTTGGTATTGACCGTCTTATATGATTGACTTCAATCACGTTCCTAATTTGAACCTGGATGGAGATAGAGTCAGTAGACCTTGAAGGCTTAAGAGGTGGGAAAGTCATCATGAAGTGTGTGGCCTCTGCTATAGTCTTGAGATACTCTCAAAAGGGTAATAGTCAGATAATGTCTTCATTAGATTGTTATTGCCTGGCACTTGTGTCATGCAAAGTTTGTGTATCCTCTGTCAGGCTACACCTGGGTATTACCCAACTCCTGTTTTGTTATCAGAGAACAAAGTGAAATTGTCAGCAAATGCTTCCCTTCCTAACCTTAAGGCATGGGAAAGGTTATTGATGAAACAGCTGAAAAATGGCGCCAGAACATTTTTTGTAAAGATATCCTGAGGGCTGACTGTGACAAGTAAGCAATCTACCTTGAATCAGGTATGGCTCTTGTTGTAGAGGTTTTTCATTTGACCTCCATTAACTTCAATTTTCCTTGGATGTGTTGATGCCGTGAAAGTTGACTGCTTCCTAGATTTCAAGGACAGCAACTTCCATCTCTCTCTCCCATTCAGCTTTGTGACATATTCTATATTTGCTAATAAACTTATTCAGAGATGTCATTATACGCCTCTGGAGCACGTTGAATTGAACCCAGGCCTCTAGGTTCAGAGGTAGGGACACCACCACTGCACCACAAAAGCCCTTCACTCTGTGTCTATACTCAGTTTAAGGCTGTGATTAAGTCTGGAGCTTTGAGGTTTAGATAGAACATGAACTGACCATCGGTGAACAGGCAATTGGAGAGTATTGATTGTTGATGTGCCCTTCCATTATTCTAACGATGATTACTGAACATTGAATAAGCCGGTAATTGAGTGGGACATACATATCCTGTCTATTTAATGGAAACAGTACAGCTGGGCAATCCTCTATTTAATCAGTAACTACCAGACTCAGAGTTACACTGAAATGACTTCTTTGAGGAAATCCTTTGAGAATCATTGTGGATGTAGAAAAGTTGGAAAGTATTATCTGTTTATAAACAAGGCAAGCTTTAGATATAGAAATTGATTGACAGACTGGAAAGCACTGGGATGGTGGAGTGCTCCTGTATTGGTTCAACAATACTGTGTAGGAGAGGCATTGTACAATGATGTATATTGTATATGTTGAGATGAATTAGCATGGCAGGAGGTCATTAGTTAGGTTGCTCAGTGAGAAAGGTGGGACTATTGATCTTTGTAGTACACACAAAGTTTGGGACATCTAGGCAGAAATCAGTGCCTCCAAATTTGTAGTTGAAACTAATTGGCAGAGACCGAAACAGATTGCATGTTATTTTGTACTGTTGTGTTGTAGATGTAGAGATTCAGTAGGTGTAAGTAAGGTTTCTAACTGATTGTCCAAAAACTCCTGTTGTGAGCAAGGAACTGTACATAATTACCCTGTTTGAGCATGATTTCCAGCATCTGCAGTCCTCACTTTTGCCTAGTTGATTTTAACCTTACTGTGAATCCTCTTGCAAGGATGCCTACCTTGAAGAAGTTCTCCTCCTCTCTCTACAAGAATCTCAGTGAGTCTCTCTCTCTCTCACTGCAACCCCCCAAGTCATCTCCTCTGCCCTGAAGCTCTTCAACTCTTTATTACCTTCTCCCCAGCCCCACCCCCCCTCCCATTTATCTCTCCACCCTGAAGACTCCTTGCCTTCTTTTCTGATGAAAGGCTTTTGACCGAAATGGAGATTTTGCTGCTCCTTGGATGCTGCCTGACCTGCCGTGCTTTTCCAGCACCACTCTAATCTAGACTCTGATTTCCAGCATCTGCAGTCCCTCACTTTTGCTCGTATTAGCTGAAGAGTTATGCAGTGTACAGAGAGGTTCTGACTGCTGCTGACTAAGTGAGGGAAGTAAGCCTTTAATATTGCTAGTGGTTTACTGAAGGAAAAGTGCAAGGTTAACATACTGATGCTCTCAAACTTGGAGTTCACTTTGATCAATCAGAGACTTGCAGAACTTGGAAGTGTTGTGAATAATGGAAATATTTATGAGATTAGTTCCAGGAATGAGGGACTTTGGATGTTCTCCCTGGAGAGAAAGAAAGTTGAGAGAACATTTGTCCAAAGTTTTCAGCTTGTGAGTTCTAGACAGTTCAGGCAGGGAAAAAAATGGCTATATCAAAAGAAGTCCTTGTTGTGTTGATGGAGTTACAGGTTGAAACTTTTGGAGTTGTTGGGGGGGGTGTGGGTCGGGGCCGTGAGCAGAACTGTTGTGGAGGGTCTCACAAACCGGTCATTTTATTTTGTTAATGGGAAGTGGGCATCACAAGCCTTAGACAGCACATTCCAAACCATGACCACCTTCATCTTGAAGTACAACGGTAGCAGATAAATGAGAACATCTGTGACTTGCCTTCCAAGCGACACACCATTCTGAATATCGGCTTATGTTGCCACTCCTTCAGTGTCATTGGGACAAAATCTGGAATTCCCTCCCTACAGCAATGGTTCAAGAAGGCAATTCACCATTATCTTTTGAGAGCAAGTAGAGACAGCAATAAATGTCTGCAGAGCCAATGATGGCCATGTCCTGTGAGTGAATAATCAAAAAGCAAGGCCAGGATTTGTTATCCTTCCCTAATTACCATTGAACTGAATGGCTTGCGAGGCCATTTCAGAGGTCTGTTAAAAAGCAGCCTTGTTGCTATGGATCTAATGTCACTTGTAGGCCTGGGCAAGTAAGGGTGGTAGATTTCCTTTCCTGAATGACATAAGTGAACCAGCTGTGTTTTGATAACAATCAACAGAAATTTCACTATTACTGAAGTAGCTTTCAATTCCAGATTTAACACTGAGTTTCAATGTTGAGCTGCTTGTGATGCGATTTGAATCCATGGCCCCAGTGCTTGAGCTCTGCCCTTTGGGTTATTAATCTAATGACACGACAGTGTCTGTGCCATTTGTGACATGAAGCTTTGAGATTAGAAAGATGTCCTAGTGGCAAAAGGGAGAGACATGGAGAAGGTGCAACATGGGAAATTGATAAAGAATGTAAAAGCCCATCGGATCCGGGGTAAGTCGGATGAAAATTGTCTTAATGGCAGGAGACAGAGCTTGGTGGTAGAAGGCTGTTTTTGGTTGACTGGAGCTTGGTGTGTGTAACTCAGGGATCAGTCCTGGCTCCCTCATTGTTTATGATATTCATAAATGATGTGGATGAGAATGTGGAGGGGAATGAAGAGTAACGTTGCAGCTGACACAAAGATGCTTGGGTGGTTGACAGTGAGGAGGAAGGTGTTAGGTTAAAGGAAGATGTAAACAGATTAGTCAGATGGACAGATCAGTGACAGATGGAATTTAACCCTGACACAATAGGTTAATAGGGTAGTTAAGAAGGTATGCAGGATGCTTGTCTTTATCAGTCATGCAACCACCTGATGATGAGGCAGTGCCTCAAAAGCTAGTGCTTCCAAATAAACCTGTTAAGCTATAACCTGATGTTGTGTGATTTTTAACTTTATCAGTCATGGCAAAGTATAGAAGTGCAGGGAGGTGACATTGAAGCTGTACAGAACTTTGCTTAGGCCAGAGATAGAGCACTCTGTGCAGTTCTGGTCACCACATTATAGAAAAGAAATGTTTGCATTGGAGGGGGTGCAAAGGAGATC
This sequence comes from Chiloscyllium plagiosum, assembly GCF_004010195.1. Taxonomy (NCBI): domain Eukaryota; kingdom Metazoa; phylum Chordata; class Chondrichthyes; order Orectolobiformes; family Hemiscylliidae; genus Chiloscyllium; species Chiloscyllium plagiosum. The sequence goes on along the minus strand of NC_057714.1, from coordinate 105,582,469 downwards.
CACCAGGATGTTGCCTGAGTTGCAGCATTTCAGCTATAAACGGATGCTGGATAAGCTTTGGCTGTTTTCTTTGGAGCAGAGAAGGCTGAGGGGAGACATGATAGAGGTGTGTGAGATTATGTAAGGCCGGACAGGGTGAATAGAAAGCAACTGTTCCCCTTAGTCAAAGGGTCATTAACAAGGGAGCATAAGTTTTAAGTGGAAGACACGAGGTTTAGAGGGTGTTTGAGGCAAAATGTGTCCACCCAGGGGATGGTGGAGGTCTGGACAGTAGTTGAGACAGGAAACCTGACAACCTTTAATAAGTAATTGGATGGGCACTTGAAATGCCACAACATTAGGTTGTGGCGGCACGGTGGCACAGTGGTTAGCACTGCTGCCTCACAGCGCCTGAGACCCGGCTTCAGTTCCCGCCTCAGGCGACTGACTATGTGGAGTTTGCACGTTCTCCCCGTGTCTGCGTGGGTTTCCTCCAGGTGCTCCAGTTTCCTCCCACAGTCCAAAAGATGTGCAGGGTCAGGTGAATTGGCCATGCTAAATTGCCCGTAGTGTTAGGTAAGGGGTAAATGTAGAGGTATGTGTGGGTTTCACTTCGGCGGGTCGGTGTGGACTTGTTGGGCCGCAGGGCCTGTTTCTACACTGTAATGTAATCTAATTAAAGGTGAGGGGCCCAGTGTGAGTAGCAGGATATTCTTGGTGATGCAGACTCAATGGGCCAAAGGGTCTCTTCTATAGTGTCTGAGTTTCATTCGATTACCTGCAGTGTAGAAACAGGCCATTTGGCCCAATAAGTTCACATGGACCCTCCGGAGTAACCCACCCAGATCCATTCCCCTACCCTACATTTACCCCTGACTAATGCAGTGAACACTATGGGCAATTTTATATGGACATTGATGTTGCACAGAAGAAGGGGAAGTATTTTGGTAACTGTGTAGGGGTGGGGAAAGCTGAGCTCAGAGCGAAACATGTTATTGATGTAGCTCTTTTCACCTCAGCCCATTACATTTCTGGTTGATAGAGGAAGTGTTCATCCAATTGAAATTGGATCCCAGATTTCAAAAGCATTAATTCTCCTGAGTAACTCATCAGGCTCTGTGATTACCATGAATTAGTTACAAAGTCACTCAAAAAAAACTCTGGAGAAGAGAAATCCATATCTTTGTGTGACAGGATTTTATCTTTGAACACTAGCAGTAATTTGACAGGGATTCACAATTAACTGCTTCTATATAATGCCGACAGTTCAAATTAAATATGCCCTGCAAAGATCTGGTATGTGCTTTTTACATTTTAATGCTACAATAGTCTGCGTTTGTAAAGAATGATTTGTTCACGCCTCTTTTGGCTACTGTGGAACTGCCTTAAGTAGTGAAGTGTAAGACGTCTTCTCTACCAGTGGAAACAATGAAATGATCAGCTGAGTGAGTTATAGCAAATTAACACAGTGCTTACCCCCGCAACCGTTTCCCAATTATGGATATTATGCATCAGAGTCAACATTAATGTCAAATGCAATTGTTTTGTTTTGCAACAAAACGGATCCTTGAATATTTTAGCACAGTGCTAGGAACAGTAATTATAATAGCTCCATTAAATCCTCCATTGCAACTGTGGACATTCCACCCCTGTCAAAATTCAGTAGGGGAGAATTTAACCTTGGAGGGTTGTGTAAAAATGGACAGTGTTAAACTGCCTGATCTCACCTGATTTTATCTTTCATTTATGTCAAAGGAAAGGAATGGAATGGTGTATGTTGGGTAGCCCATGAGACAAACAACTCCAGCTGCTGGAATCCAAAGTAGACAACCAGGAGGCTGAAAGAACACAGCAAGCCAAGCAGCACCAGGAGGTGGAGAAGTCAACAGTTTGAGTGTAACCCTTATTCAGGACTAGAAGTAGGGTCATACCTGAAGAAGGATTATACCTGAAGCATTAACTTCTCCACCTCCTGATGCTACCTGATTTGCAGTGTTCTTCTAGCCTCCTGTTTGTCTACTTTACAGCTCATTAGATATTGCCAATATACGTTTTACCCAGAGCTAAAATTACTACTCCTCGACCCCATAGATTTTTAAGTGGCATACGTATTGAATGTTGGTTAGCTCAGTTGGCTGGGCAGCTAGTTTGTGATGCATGGGTTCAAGTCCAGCACAAGCTGAAGTTGCAATGAAGTACTGTCATTCTCGACCTCTTCCCTTGCCTGATGTGTGGTGACCGTCAGGTTAAAGCCTGTTGCCTCTGTCTAATGAAAGAGGCCTCTATTAGTCTAGGAAGACAATGGTGACTTTACCTTTGATTATAACTAACAGCCTGTCACGTAACCTTCTTTCTGAATTCACAATCTACAATGCTATGTTCTAAAGAGAATGGGTTCTAAACAAACCTTGCAGCTATAAACCCATGAGATATTTTGAGCTATCAACACCATAATTGTTTTCTACCGCTATCTGTAAACTCATGAGCCAGCATAAGTTTCATTCTTCCATTCAATATACAATGAACGGAAGAGCCTTGGGAAAAGTTGATGAGCAGAGAGATTTGGGAGTGCAGGCCCATTGTACCCTGAAGGTTGCTGCACAGGTGGATAGAGTGGTCAAGAAGACATATAGTATGCTTGCCTAGATCGGACGGGGTATTGAGTATAAGAGCTGGCAAGTCATGTTAACATTGTACAAAACATTTGTTCGGCCGCAGTTAGAATACTGTATACAGTTCTGATCACCACATTACCAAAAGGATATGGACGCTTTGCAGAGAAGGTTTACGAGGATGTTGCCTGGTATGGAAGGTGCTAGCTATGAAGAAAGGTTGAATAGGTTAGGTTTATTTTCACTAGAAAAAAGGAGATTGAGGGGGGACCTGATTGAGGTTTACAAAATCATGAAGGGTATAGACAGGGTGGATAGAGACAAGCTTTTTCCCAGGGTGAAGGATTCAATAACCAGAGGTCATGCTTTCAAGGTGAGCGGTGGAAATGTAAGAGGGATACATGTGGCAAGTACTTCACACAGAGGGTAGTGGGCGTTTGGAACGCATTACCAGCAGAGGTGGTAGAGGCAGGCACGGTAGATTCGTTTAAGATGCGTCTGGATAAATGCAAGAGTAGGTGGGGAGCAGAGGGAAACAAATGCTTTGGCTCAGGCTTGAAGGGCCGAAGGGCCTGTTCCTGGGCTGTAAATTTCCTTTGTTCTTTGTTCTATTATCATTATTCTATCATTAACCCCAGAGGTTCAATGAAATGTGCAGAGCAGCTTGCCAGGAAGAGAATCAAGGGTACCTGAAAATGAAACAACGACCTATAGTTGCAGACTGTCCAACAAGTGAAAACAACATGCTATTGAAGAATCACAACCCTATTTTGCTAAATATGCTGATGATGCATTTGACCTATTTCTGAGGTATCCTGCCTTTAGCCGATATCATTCACAGTGATATTAATAATGCGCAGGATGTGACAGAGGCTAAAATAAAACGCAGAATGCTGATATTGAAGATCTGAACCAAAAACAGAAAGTACTGGAGGAACGCAGCAGATCTGGCAGTATCAGTAGAGAGAAAGCAGAGTTAATGTTTCAAAACCAGTGACCCTCCGTCAGAACCTGTTCTGCAGAAGGCTCCCTGGTCTCAAAATATTAACTCTGATTTCTCTCCACAGATATTGCCAAACCTGTTGAGTTTCTCTTTTTGTTTGTGACATGAGATATTGGCCATGACAACATAATGGCTGTCCAGAATCAACCAGGCCTGTGGTCAAATGATTTCAGTAGAGATACAATGCTGGCATCTGTCTGACAATGTGGGGAATTGCCCAAGTACACTCTGATGACAAAATTCAGGACAAATTCAGTTGGCCAACCTCATTTTGTGGCATGTGCAGAAGGTTCTACAGCAATTGGCTGAGGATTCTGCAAATAGCACCTTCCACAAAAACAAGGGAAGTTATTGTGGTGAAGCGTCCCTTCCACTGGGTTACAGACTCTGAGTTCAAGTCTCACCTCAGGCCTTGATAGCCACAGAAAGTATGTCATTCTGCAGCTAAACAATATGATGGCCAAACTGCAAATCCCTTCAATAAGCCAATGGTAGGCAGTAAGAGTTGGAGTGTTTCCTGGTCAGCTAAAACAATGTGCAAACCAACAGCCTCCTTCATTAAAAACAGCACAGTCTTGCTGTGAGCAAATATCTTCATTAGTAGAATGGGGGGCAATAATATTGAAAACTTGCAAGATTCTTTGGGGGCTTGACAGGTTAGGGGTAGAGAGGTTGTTTCCCCTTGTGGGAATGTCTAAGATGGAGGACATAATCGCAGAGAAAAGGCTCACACATTCAAGATGAGGAATCTCCTCCCAAAGAGGGTGGTGAATATGGGGAATTCTTTACCAAAGAGACCTGTTGAGGCTGGGTCATTAAATATCTTCAAGGCTGAGATGGACAGATGTTTATCAGTCATGGAATCAATAGTTATAGGGCAATAGCAGGAAAGTGGGGTCGATGGTTATTAGATCAGCCATAATATTGAATGGCATGGCACACTTGATGGGCTAAATGGCCTCCTTCTGCGCACATTTTATGGCGCTGTCTTTGTTCTGAAGGACTACCTGCAACCTCTACCATCCAGTAGGACAAAGCGGATATCAACACCTCAAAGTTCATCTCTAAAAGCACCTCAAAGTTTGTCTCTAAATCATGCACTCTGGGTGGAAGCACATTCCTTTAAAATTTTGGAACTGCCTATCTGTAGTGATTGGAACCTGGCTGAAAATATGTTGCTGGAAAAGCGCAGCAGGTCAGGCAGCATCCAAGGAGCAGGAGAATCAATGTTTCGGGCATGAGCCCTTCTTCAGGAATGAGGAAAGTGTGCCAAGCAGGCTAAGATAAAAGGTAGGGAGGAGGGACTTGGGGGAGGGGCATTGGAAATGCGATAGGTGGAAGGAGGTTAAGGTGAGGGTCCGCCTACTTGCAGAATGTTTCAGAGAACACCTCGGGGACACCCGGACCAACCAACCCAACCACCCCGTGGCTCAACACTTCAA
>NC_057714.1:105522851-105576898 GCF_004010195.1 Chiloscyllium plagiosum | reverse complement strand
GTCTGGGGGGAAATTGCGGTCTTTGAAGAAGGAGGCCATCTGGGTTGTACAGTATTGGAACTGGTCCTCCTGGGAGCAGATGCGGCGGAAACGAAGGAATTGGAAATATGGGATGGCATTTTTACAGGGGGCAGGGTGGGAGGAGGTGTAGTCTAGGTAGCTGTGGGAATCGGTCGATTTATAGTAAATGTCCGTGTTGATTCAGTCGCCCGAGGTAGAAATGGAGAGGTCTAGGAAGGGGAGGGAGGAGTCTGAGACGGTCCAGGTAAATTTGAGGTCGGGGTGAAAGGTGTGGCACCACCCCCACCTTTTCCTCTGCTATTTTAACCTGATTGGAACCTGGGCCAAGTGGATCTCATTTTCTATGAAATCCGTGATTGGAGTTGTTAACCTGAACCAATCAGGGCGCCCTTGCTGACAGATATATACAGGAGAAGGTCTCCTCAGTCAAATGACTGGCTTTGAGCTGGCTGGTCAGAACCCATATACTGTGTACATATAAATAAAGGGTGACTTGGTGATGGCCTCAGTGCAGTCACGTCACTACCTAATAATGCTGTAGGAGTGTGTTGAGCATAGACACACTCTAACACTATCGCTGTTCACTATACTTTCCAATTTTACATTTTGCTACAAATATCTCAGTCAGATTTCAAACAGTTCTTTTCAAACCTTTTTCTCCCTTCACAAAATACATCTAACCTTGCCTTTAGAGAGTACAGGTTAATGTAGTGTTTATTGTCATGGCCCAGACTAGTCGATTACCTGGGGTATTGTCACTGGACCATTGATTTAGAGACCTGGATTTGAATCCTGTCATGGCAGATGATGGAATTTGGCTTCAATGCAAACCTGGAATTAAGAGTGCAATGATGACTATAAAACCACTGTCTGTTGTTGGAAAGATCCACCTGGTTTGTGAATGTACTTCAGGGAAGGACTCTGCTGTCCTTACCTGAACTGGCCTACTTGTGAGTCTAGAATCACAGCAATGTGGTTGACATTTCACAGAATCCCTTCAGTGTGGAAACAGGTCCTTCGGTCCAACAAATCCACACTGACCCTCCAAAGAGTAACCCAACCAGATCCATTCCTCTCTTCTATATTTGCCCCTGAATAATGCACCTAACCTACACATCCCTATGGGCAATTTAGCATGGCTAATTCACCTAACTTGCACATCTTTGGACTGTGGGAGGAAACCGGAGCATCTGGAGGAAACCCACAGAGACACGGGTAAAATGTGCACACTCCACACAGACGGTCACTGAGGCTGGAATTGAACCCAGGTCCCTGGCGCTGTGAGGCAGCAGCATAAACCATTGAGCCACCACGTTACCACTCTGGACAATTGGAGATGAGCAATGTATGCAGGCCTAGCCAGCAAAGCCCACATCCTGTGAATGAACTTTTAAAACAATGTGTGGTGTTACTTTTCAGGTGATTATTCATTTCTCAATTGATTTCAAAGCTTCCTTGAATGAAGATTGAAATGCTCGCTTGTGTTGATTGAGGACAGTTTCTTACTGTTGTGACAATTCCCATTAAGCCCAACAGGAGAACACTCATCATCATGAACATCTATTTTATCTACAGACCAAAAGCCTGTCGGCCTAATGTCAACTGCTTCAAAGTCTGTGATAATTGACTGGATGTGTTTTGATTGAGTTAGCCAGATGACAACTTTCATTAGTTGTATGGTAGGAATCATTAATTGACAACGCATCAAACTAGTTACCAGGAGCTGGGGGGAAATAAAAAGAAAACATCAACCTCACTCTGCCACACTGTTTTAAAACAAATAAGTTTGTCTTACATGAAATACAGTGTGTCCTCTCACAGAATCATTTATCTTCTTGGTTAGCCCTCACTATTACCTCAATGAGCTTTGTGTCAGCTATTCTCTCGGGTACTCTTTCATTGCATGGATAAAAAAAAACTTGAACTGTTCACCCAGTGCCAACCCTGTGGCTGGTGCAGATGATAATTCATTGAAAGATAAAGAAAAATTGCTGGACTCACTCAGCGGGTCCAACAGCATCTGATGAAATGGAAACAGAGTTATTGTTTCAGATTGTGACCTTGGCATTTTCAGGGCTCCAACACTAATCCCTGTGGTACAATGTTCTTTACATCCTGCCGGCCTGAAAAAAATATGTTTTTCCCACACTCTACTTCCCATGAGCGAACAAATCTATCGATACTAAAATGTTACCCCCAACAAGCATACACTTCCAATTTACAAAGTAACTTGTGATAATGGCATCTTGTCAAATGCCTTCTGGACACCTAAGTATAATACATCCCGTGGTTCCCCTTTATCCACATTGATGTACAGTGCTTGTTCCTTCTCCAGTATGTGTAATAAATTAATCAAGCATGATTTTTTTGATAACGATTCAATTTCCCTTTGAATCTTTCAATTGAACGTTTCTCCACCATAATCTCAGACAATGCATTATTGACCTTAACTGGTTGCCGCATTATAAAATACGTTATTTTATTTTGACTCTCTTCTTCATATCCCTTCTTTGAATTCAATTTTCCTTTTATTTGCGTTTTGTATTTTGTAAGGGTATTCTTCACCTCTTGGAATACACTGTATTCCACTCTCTTTTATCTATTCATCTGATGTGGCCTTATTTTGATTTGTTCTTCTTTACACATACACACACACACATGCACACACATATATATATATATATATATATATATATACACACACACTTACACATCCTTATCCTACTGTGTGCAATCCCCTTTGCCTTTCTTTTCCAAAACCCAGACAATAATAAAGCAGAATGTAACCCCTATAACTGTAAGATAGGCTCAGTGCTTAAGACTTTACACAATAAATGCATGATTTCCCTTTGCATTAGCTGCCTCAGTTACTCATCACCAAGAAGCTACTTATTCTCTCATAACTTGAGCTGATTTATGTCAAGTGAAGAGAGGAATTCATGTAGCTCCTTATGGATGTCATAAAATAACACAAAATACTGCATATCTTTTCTCCCCTCACATCCCATTCTGCAATCACTTTGCCGTGTACTGCCTTTCTTTTCCACAATCAGCATTATCATAACCAAAAGACATCACCTTGTTGACTGGTGCTCAACGAGGGAAGAAAAGGTTCACAATATTTCATTGGGGCATTCATGTTTTGTTCTGTGGGCACCACGTTGTTGGGCTGAATTTCAGCACAGACATGAATTTTCAGTGCGCTGCTCCACTCAGTTCCCGAGACTCTGGCATTTTCAGGGTTTAATTTTGGAGTTTAAAATGGAGTTGAGATTGGGACGGGCACGTTTATTGAACCTTCTGTCTGAAAAGCCCAAACAAGTCACCAAGGTGGTCAAAGGCCACTCCATGGGCCTGGGGGTTTGGGGGGGGGGGCAAAGTCCAGGTTAACAGTTTGGTGCTAAACAGAGGGAATTGTTGGGTGCCATTTCCTGGAACACACTATAAAAAACTCTTGCTTAATTCTAGAAGAGACCAGACTAAAATTTCAAAGAGCAACCAATATCAGTAAAACACAGATCATTGGCATATGGTGGTTTGTGAAGCTTATGGATTAGCTGCTACATTTCCTAAAAAGGATGCATGTCTTCCTTTATTCCAGTGCTGCAACTCACCCTTTAAAGTTACTTCCCAGATAATGACCGCAGAAGGAGTTCCTTGACACAGCACAGAAGGGAACCTTTTAGGGCATCATCCCTGTGCAGACTCTTTGAAAGTGCTCTCCTTTCTCCATCAGTTTGTGTTTATTTAATGTCTTTGACATAATAAGACATTCCAAGGCACTTCACCAGAGTGAAATTTGAAGTGAAATTTGATATCAAGCTTCATATAGAACAGAAAATGAAAGCAGATTGCCAAAACCAGTTAAATTGGTTGAATGTCTCAGAATTATATCTTTCTCTAATTCTGTTATTTTCCTACCCCAGGGATGTTATGTCACTCCAGAGTAGATAGGAATCGAGCTCAGGATGCTTAGGGCCAGAATTAAGGACACTAACACTTTATGTAGATTTGTGGGTGGAAAAGAGAGAGATTTAGGGAAGGAATTCCAAAAGTTAGGGTTATGCAATTGAAAATGTGGCCACCAATAGTAGATCATTTAAAGTTCTCCCCCTGCTCTTTGTAATGTTTCCATTCTCTTTGGATGTCACTATTGAAGCTGCTGCTATCATTATTTCAGCTCTTCAAGATCTAGCATTGCAGTTTCATATAACCAAGTGGCTTGCTTAGCTCTTTCAAAGTCTTGTCTGTCCCCACCACATTGGTATTGTTGTGTTGCAATCCTATAATGACCCATATGGTGAGTTACAGTGATGGATCATCCCACACATTAACTCAAACTGACAGTGTGGAAAACAGAAGAGAAGAGCACTTGGTTGGAATGTCATTCCACAGCTGAGATTGAATTGTTATATTTGCATTTTCATCACAGAGATGATCTCCTGATTGGAAGCAAAATGCAGAAAGGCTTACATTGCTGTGAAGTTCAAAAGATAAGTTGGTTGTACATTTTGCGACATCACCTCCCAGGTGCATCAGCCTGAGTCAGGTCACACTGAGCCACTTGGAACATATCGTTGAAGCAAACGTGACAGCTGAAGTGCTCGCTGAATACGTTCCACTCCGAAATGCAATCATTTTATGCATCTCGATGTGTAGCTGGGGTGAGAGCAGGCTTCTATTAAAAGTATTGAGGATTCATCTTACTGATGGCAAGCTGAGTGGTTTTACAATATAAATGCCAATGAGAAGATGCTGTTTTAAAATCCCAAAGGCACTACACATTTTAAATAAAAGTTGCTGTCTGTGTTTGAGATTATAGCTGTAACAGAATGAAAGGAAAAAAAGACTTGGTTTGAATTCAGTACAGAAAGCTACTATCAGTAAAAATGGTCATGACATTGTCAGGTTGTTGTAAAGTCCCAACTGGTTCAATCATGTCTTTTTCAGGAAATAAACATACGCCAGCCCTAACCATTGAGTCGTAGAGTCAAAGAGATGTACAGCACAGAAACAGACTCTTCGGTCCAACTCATCATGCCAACCAGACGCAGCAACTTTGTGCCTGGACAGCACCTGCAGACAGAAATGTGATAATATGTTTGTGATGTTGATTAAAGGATAAACATTAGTCTGGACAATATGGATAACTTTGCCAGTACTTTTGAAAATGGGGCTTTGTGACCTTACATGTTGATCGAGGAGGGCAGACTGGGGGTGTTGGTTTAACATCTTATCCAAAAGACAGCTACTCTGACAGTGCAACATTCCTAGAGCCAGGTTAGATCGAATACACAAGTACAAGAATAGGATTTGAACCCACAACATTCTGAGTCCATAGAAATATGGAAGGCAGGAGCAGGGTCATAGAGCCATAAAGGAGGAGAAAGTGAGGAGTACAGATGCTGGAGATCAGAGTCGAGAGTGTGGCGCTGGAAAAACACAGCAAGTCAGAAAGCATCCGAGGAGCAGGAGAATCAACGTTTCGGGCATTCCCGATGAAGGGGTTGCACCCAAAACGTCGATTCTCCTGCTCCTCGAATGCTGCCTGACCTGCTGGGCTTTTCCCACACCATAGTCTCGACTCAGAATCATGAAGTCATACAGCATGGAAACAGATCCTTCAGTCTAACCAGTCTGTGCTGACTGTGTTCCCAAAGTAAACTAGTCCCACCTGCCTGAACTTGGCTCATTTCTCTCCAAAGCTTTCGTATTCATGTACTTACCTAAGTGCCTTATAACTGTTGTAACTGTAGCTGCATCCACCACTTTCTCTGGCAGTTTGTTCTACACATGAACCACTTGCTGTGAAAAAATGTTGTCCTTCATGTCCTTTTTAAATCTTTCTCCTCTCACTTAAACATATGCTCCCTAGTTTTGAACTCCCCCACCATAGGGAAAAGATCCTTGCTATTCACCTTATCTGTGTCCCTCATAATTTTATAAACCTCAATAAGGTCACCCCTCAACTTCCTACACTCCAGTAAAAGAAGTCCCAGTCTATCCAGCATTTCCTTATAACTCAAACTCTCCTTTTCTGCACTCTCTAACATTCAATAATATCTTTCCTACAGCAGGATGATCAGACTGGACACAGAACTCCAAATGTCTCCTGACCAACACATCCTCCTCACAGCTTACCCTTCCACCCAATTTTATGTCATATGCAAATTTTGAGATTTTGCATTGGTTCCTTCTGAACCATTAATATATACATGTATTGTGAATAATTGCTGTTGTTGAGCTGCTAAGCTTATGAAGTCTAACAATTGTTATGAATGGGAAACACCAAATAAATAGTCCCTGTTTGATAAAGCAGTAGGTGGGAATTGGATGATGATGGTTCAAAATCAAAATTCATTAACGTGGCATCTTCAATCCACTATTTCAATAAAGGTCTGAACTAATTTGTTTAAAATAACTTTTGCTTGTTTGTAGAGGCAATCAGTGGATTCTGATTGGGCATTTGTCCAAGGAGTTTGTTAATATCTGTAACTTAGACAGTGATTCAGGTAGGAAATAAATCAATATCATCCATTAGGAATTGGAAGTGCACGTTTGGATCATGTATTGAAACTGATTTGCTAAACAAGAGTGGTCTGCCAGAACGTGTGTGTTTCCTTCCTCAACCAATTTTATCATCAGAGTAATTCTGAGCCTCACATCTCTTGAGCATTTTGCTCTCCAGAGCTTGTCCCAAATAGAATTATTTTGACATGAAGTGATCATTTAGCACCGGTGGTATCAGGCCAGCTGTCCTTTGCATATGGCCCTCAATTTTCTGTTTACTTGTAATGAATGGAAATGGAAAACTGCAGAGATGTGTAATGGGCAGCCAACCTGAGATGCCTGTTGTACATTGATGACTAACAGCAATGTGTCCTCAATGTCTTTTGCAACCATTGATACTGCCAGCCTAGTGGCCTTTCCTTGCAATGCACTCTAACATTCCTGTTAGGTGAACAAATTCTGCCAAGGCCCTTTTTTGCTACTCCTAGCTCCTGGACCTTCTGGTGCTTTACTATAGTCAGCATTTTGTCTTGATCAGTGTTGTGTCTTCTGTTATAGAGAGTCATTGAGCTGCACAGCATGGAAACACACCCTTCAGTCTGACTCATCCACGCTGACCAGATATCCTAAATTAATCTAGTCACATGATCCTCTACAACCTTTCCTATTCATGTACCCCTTAAGTGCCTTTTAAATATTCATTTGGAGATGCCGGTGTTGGACTGGGGTGTACAAAGTTAAAAATCACATAACACCAGGTTTTAGTCCAACAGGTTTAATTGGAAGCACTAGCTTTCGGAGCGACGCTCCTTCATCAGGTTTTGGCATCAGTCTAAACATTATGGCACAGGCAGCAGCACACAGAGGTGCTAATACCCAATGCATTATCTGGACTGACACCAATTGTTAAAGTTCACTTGAGAATGTAACTTTTTAAAAAGAAGTTTTGCAATTTACATATGAAAGAATAGAAACTAACATGGTCATTCTAACAGATGAGAGACTTAATAAACAATCAAGGTATTTTTCAATGTATAATTTCAGTTACATCACACTATAAACTTTTGCTATAAATTCTGTGTCTTACAATTGTGTACTCCACAACCACCTGATGAAGGAGCGACACTCTGAAAGCTAGTGCTTCCAATTAAACCTGTTAGACTATAACCTGGTATTGTGTGATTTTTAACTTTTAAATATTGTAATTGTACCAGCCTCCACCACTTCCTCTGGCATCTCGTTCCATATATGCACCACCCTGTGCATGAAAAAGTTGCCCATCAGGTCCTTTTTAAATTTTTCCCCTCTTACCTTAAATCTACACCCTCTAGATCTTGTTTATTCACCCTATTCATGCCCCTCATGATTTTATAAACTTCTTAAGGTCGCCCCTCAACCTCCAACACTCCAGGGAAAGCAGTCTTAGCCTGTTCATGTTTACAGAAATGGTTCACAATTGTTTTGCTCCCTGACTAAAATATTTATAATCTTTCCTGTAGCTTCAGTTGAGAGTTGCAATCAGTTAGAATTTGAATGCAGCATGACACTCTCTTGTTTCTCGGTTGCTGCCTGACTGGTTGTGCTTTTCCAGCACCACACTTTTCGACTGATCTCCAGCATCTGCTGTCCTCACTTTCTCCTTACATCCAAATTAACTTTCTCATGTTCTCATTTTTTGGCTGTTAAGGTAATCTTGATAACAGCAATAATCGTGGGTAGAAAGGAGATTGAGAGGACAGACATTTAATTTGCCAAAAGAGACAAAGAGATGAACTCACTAATGGGCACTATGGTCCTTCAACAATTATTGCAGCCAAGATAGTAGGCGAGGTGTTCATTAGCCTGTTTTTTTTGAGCACTGTATGACTGAGATCATTTTTCACAACATTGGGAAAGAACAGAATTGTAAGTGGGATAAGAGTTTAAACACTCAAATCATTTTTCACAGTTAAGTCTCTCAATTAGTTTTGTTGCATCTATAGGTTCAGATTTCTTCAAACTCAAAGTTGTGGCAAATTATGATGATTTCCATGATCAACTTGCCAAACTATATTTAAACTAAAGTTTCCTGCAAGAACACAGAAAAGTAGTGTAAAACAAATGAAAATCAACATGAATAATCTGGGCTTCAAGCAACCTAGTACAGAACTTAATGTCTTTTCATAATGTTCCTCTTTATATGAGAAAATTAAAGTTGAAAGCCATCATTTATGCACATTAAACACAGCTGGATTAAGAATATGCAATCATGGAAGATTTACAGCTTTGAATGTGCCTCATTCTGATGTTGCAGAAATTCATTTACAGAAATAAAGTGATACCCATCAGGCTCAGAGGAATGTCGAGTCTGGCAGGATTAGGTGGTAGAATCGGGCGACATGTTTAGCAAGAGCCGTCTTGATGTCAAGATTATCTCGCCACATTTTGCACATCTTTCCCAAGCAGCACGCTGAGATTCCCACCAGTGGGTTCCAGATTGATGATTGTTAAACACATTGTCAATAGGCTAACTCACCATGGGTTGTGGCCTAGCCAAACTTGCTATGTAAGCTAGTTGTCAGGAAACTTCGACATGGAAACCCAGAGTGCAGATGCAGCTTGCTGCTTGTTCCAGAAGACCTCCATGCTTGACACCAGGCACCAACACCTTGGGCACGTTCTGTGTGCGCCAACCACGTGCACATCATTGCCGTAGACATTGACATCTGACATGTGCCAGCATCAAGGTTCTCTCACAGGACACTCCTACTCCTCAATGCTGCACCTCGGGCTCTACCAGCCACTATCAAAGTATAACTACAACAAGGGCATGGCGGCTCAGTGGTTAGCACCGCTGCCTCACAGCACCAGGCAACCGGGTCCGACTCCATCCTCGGGTGACTGTCTGTGTGGAGTTTGCACATTCTCCCCGTGTCTGCGTGGGTGTCCTCCGGGTGCTCCAGTTTTCTCCCACAGTTCGAAGACGTGCTCTGTAGTGCTCTGTAGTGTCCAGGGATGTGCAGGCTTGGTGGATTAGTCAGGGGAAATGCAGGGTTACAGGGATAGGATAATGGGGTGGTTCTGGGTGGAATACTTTTTGGAGTGTCTGGAAGACTTGATGGGCTGAATGGCCTGCTTCCACACTCAAGGGATTCTCTAATTGTGTAACATTGGGTGTTCAGGGAATGGACTCTGTGGCTCTTCACTTGCTCTCATAGCACTCATTGACTCTGAGCCACTTGGATGCTCCCAGCATCGCTGTCTTGCATTGTGTTGCCATTTTTGCAGAATGCCCCCTCAGCCAGAGTAATCTGGACCATGTCACTTCTGTATTAATATACCATTAAGTATGGGCGCAAAGTCAGAGAGCTTGCCATGGCTGTCAGCAGGCCTCAGTTCAATCAAGGGGGACAGCCTTCCTTCTCTCAGGGAATTGTGGCACAGGAGGTTAAGGGCAGTCTCTGATACCCTGTCCAGGTCCCACGCTGGGTAATCAGAGGATCCTCTGCTCATATGGAGTGAGGAGTGAAATGAGGGGCAGCGCAAAAGATTAAGACAATCTCTCCAGTAATCTCCCCAGTATTTGACATGCACGGGGAATGCAGGGTTCCAATTAGCTGGATCTGTCAGTTGCATGAGAAATACTCACTGTGTCTGAGGAGCGAAATCAGTCATCACTACCACATGACAATGTGTGCTTTAAAAACGAGCGCACCGGGCCTTTCATAAATGCAGGTATACGTGGACACGCTAGGTGATTGCGTCTTTGTCAGTAAGATAAGTCTTGAACTAATTTAAATAAAACATCTGATCACCATTCCCTTTCAATAGCTAATGCAGTAATGTCCCTTCTTCTCTGAATCCCAAGCATTGGGAATTCTCTGTTTGAATCTCAGATGCATGTTGCTTGAGTATTCTGGATGCTGGGGATCTGGATTATTGATGTTAAGGTGGGGGATGGCTGAGGGTGAGTGGAGAAGGTGTTACATGCATTAGGAAGAGTGCTAGACCATGGACTTTGGTGGGAGGTGGGTACAGTTGCACTGATAAAGTGAGTGTGAGCTATCGGAGTGAAGTAATGGCAATTCAGCTGGCAGAATGGAGAAAGTCAGTAACCTTCTTCCTACAATGCTGGGCATTCCTCCAGTTGGCTGAGACTGCTCTAAGCTGGGCAACAACCTTGGACCAAGCTGGCATAGTCCCGTGGTGTGGTCTCCATTGCCAGTCCAGGAAGAAGAGATTATCTCCCCGGGAACCACTCCTTCCAGCAGGATCTCCAGCTTCCTGCCTGCAGATTGGGGCACCAATTTTCCCCTATCTACCATGTCTATGGCAAATGTCCAGAGCTGTGCAGGGCAGCTCCAGACTGGCAGTGCCTGTCCAGGTGTACAATGACCTTTTAAAGATGGCATTGGTGCCTGGGAAGTTGGTCAATGCCGGGATCTCCTGAGTGGCAACTTGTTTTTAACAAGGTCTCCCTCATTGCTTTGCATTCCCCCAAAATTAATCCTCCAGCAGGCTCATGGATCAATGTATACGTGAGTGTCTTCCAAATCTGGACCTTTGCTGGGCCTCATATCTGTCCTGATTTCTGGGAGACATGATGACTGATACCAGAGGCCAGATTTCCACACATTTTCACTCACATTGAATCAGAGTGATTCTTGCATTCCTGGCAAGGCCAGTTCCTTAGTGAACTTTGACACTTCCTTGACTCCCATAATTCTCTTGGTGCTGTGCCAGCTTCTCAAGAATGTGTAGTCCATGGTTCGTCAGATAAATCGTGAAGGGTGGTCTGGATGCAGAAACCTTGTATTGGATTACTTCAGAAGCTTCTAACCATGCTTCCTCATGATAAGTCATGGCTCCATCCATCCCCAATGGTCCCTTATACTATCCATGCTAACCTCTCCAACTCCCACCCATCCCCAAATGCTTCCCAAATCCTCCCCCACCCCATGCTCAATGGCCCCTCGTAGAATGCTTCTATTCATAGCATTTCCATTCCCATTCATCTACTTAAGGCAGTGTGCAATGACATGTGTGGAAATGCTTCAAAAAACAGCCATTCCTAGTTTTCTTTAAAATAAACAATGTGACGACAGCAACACTGAAGTATACATCAACCAGACATTTAAAGTGTCACTAACATGAACTGGAATCACTTGACACCTCTTTAATCTGTGCAACTAAACATTGAGTTGGTGATATAATAGATCATAAAGGAAAAACTACGTTCTATGCACCTGCTGCGTTTTGGAAAGGCAAATCAGAGCAGGACTTGCACACTTAATGGTCAGGTCCTGGGGAGTGCTGCTGAACAAAGATACCTTGGAGTGCAGATTCATTGTTCCTTGAAAGTGGAGTCACGGTTAGATAAGATAGTGAAGAAGGTGTTTGGTATGCTTTCCTTTATTGGTCAAAGTATTGAGTACAGGAATTGAGAGGTCATGTTGCGGCTGTACAAGACATTGGCTAGGACACTGTTGGAATATTGCATGCAAATCTGATTACCCTGCTGTAGGAAGGATGTTGTGAAACTTGAAAGGGTTCAGGAAAGATTTACAAGGATGTTGCCAGGGTTGGAGGGTTTGAGCTGTGGGGAGAGGCTGAACAGGCTGGGGATGCTTTCCCTGGAGCGTCGGAAGCTGAGGGGTGACCTTATAGAGGTTTACAAAATCATGAGGGGCATGGATAAGGTAAGTAGACAAAGCCTTTTCCCTGGGTTGGGGGAACCCAGAACTAGAGGGCATAGGTTTATGGTGAGAGGGGAAAGATATAAAAGGCACTTAAGGGACAACCTTTACACGAAGTGGGTGGTGTGTGTATGGAATGAACTGCCAGAGGAAGTGGTGCAGGTTGGTACAATTGCAATATTTAAAAGACATTTGGCTGTGTATATGAACAGGAAGGGTTTAGAGGGATATGGGCCAAATGCTGGCAAATGGGACGAGATTAATTTAGGATATCTGGTCAGCATGGACGAGTTGGGCTGAAGGGTCTGTGTCCTTGCTATATACCTCTATGAGTTTGTTTCAGTGAACTAATAGAAATCTGGGCTGTCGGCCAATCCTCATCGTGTGTGCAGATTGTGAACTATGGAGGTTGTAGAAGGCCCAATTCAGATTTCCAATTCAGCTTTCATTTCACATCTTTACTGCTGCCAAATGCCACAGCCTTTTGTAATTAGCTTGATTCCAGCTGGAATTTCCTCATTGAGATCAAGAGCATGTGTGGCATGGGGGCTCAGATTTAACTCATGTGTCTTGCATTTTAGGTACAAATACTATCACATCTCCAAAAGAATTACTGAATATCCATCATCTTATGTAGTTGGAAAGACGCGGGCAATGACTGTCAAACACTGGCAATCAACAGTAAGAAACGAAATAGGGTCAGATGGTGTAGAATCTGTGTGGGTAGAATTGAAGAGCCAAAAAAGTAAAGAATAACATAGTTGGAGTTATGGATCAGTGGTGCTGGAAGAGCACAGCAGTTCAGGCAGCATCCAACGAGCAGCGAAATCGACGTTTCGGGCAAAAGCCCTTCATCAGGAATAAAGGCAGTGAGCTTGAAGCGTGGAGAGATAAGCTAGGGGAGCAAGCCTGCCCTAGCTTATCTCTCCACGCTTCAAGCTCAGTGCCTTTATTCCTGATGAAGGGCTTTTGCCCGAAACGTCGATTTCGCTGCTCGTTGGATGCTGCCTGAACTGCTGTGCTCTTCCAGCACCACTGATCCAGAATCTGGTTTCCAGCATCTGCAGTAATTGTTTTTACCCCATAGTTGGAGTTATGCACAGGCCTCCAAATAGTAGTCAGGAGCTAGGGTGCAAGATACACCAGGGGATAGAAACGCCAGTAGGAAAGGCAAAGCTACAGTGATCATGGGGGATTTAACATGCAGTTGGACTGAAAACTCAGGTTGGCAGTGGATTGCAAGAAAAGGAATTTGTGGAATCTCTATGAGATAGCTTGTTGGAGCAGCTTGTGGTGGAGCCCATCAGGGAACAGGCAATACTGGATATAGTGCTGTGCAATGAGGCAGACTTGATAAGGGAACTTAAGGTGAAGGAACCCTTAGGAGGCAGTGATCATAATATGATTGAATTTACTCTGCAATTTGAGAGGGAGAAGGTAGAATCAGAGGTAACAGTATTTTAGCCAAATAAAGGCAACTACAGAGGCATGAGGGAGGAGCTGGCAGGAGAGGAGCCGAGCAGGAAAGACAGTGGAACAGCAATGGCATGAGTTTCTGGGAGTAATTCAGGAGACACAGCAGAAATTCATTCCGAAGAAAAGGAAGCATGGTACAGGAAGGATAAGGCAACCATGGCTGACTAGGGAACTCAAGGATAGTATGAAAGCAAAAGAGAAAGCATATAATGTGGAAAAGGGCAGTGGAAACCAGAGCATTGACAAGCTTACAAAGACCACCAGAGGGTAACAAAAAAGAAATAAGGAGGGAGAAGATTAAATATGAGGGTAAGCTAGCCAGTAATATAAAGAAAGACTACGAATTTCTTTAGATATATAAAGGGCAAAAGAGAGGCAAAAATGGACATTGGGCTACTGGAAAATGATGCTGGAGAGATAGTGGGGAACAAGGAAATGGCTGAGAAACTGAATAATTACTTTGGATCAGTCTTCACGGTGGAAGATATGAGTAATATCCTAAATATTCAGGAAAGTGAGGGGACAGAGCTAAGTATGGTGGCCATCACCAAGGAGAAGGTGCTAGAAAAACTGAATGGCCTGAAGTTGGAAAAATCATCTGGACCAGATGGACTACACCCCAGAGTTCTAAGGGAAACAGCTGAAGAGATAGTGGAGGCATTAGTGGAGATCTTTCAGGAATCGCTAGAATCAGGGACTGGAAAATCACTGGCATGATACCCATGTCTAGAAAGAGAGTAAGGCAAAAGATGGAAAATTACAGACTGATTACAGACCTGACCTCAGTCGTGAGAAGATCCTGGAATCCACTTTGAAGGATGAGATTTCTGAATGCTTGGAATTTTAGAGTAAATTGCATAAAGTTAGCATGGTTTCATCAAGGGGAGATCATGTCTGACAAGTTTGCTATAATCCTTTGAGAAAGTAACAAGTAAGTTAGACCAACAACAGCCAATGGATGTTATTGACCTGGAATTCAAGAAAGCCTTTGACAAGGTAGCACACAGGAGGCTATTGACTAGGATAAGGGCCCATGGCGTCAGAGGCAAGGTACTGGCATGGATAGAAGTTTGGCTGTCTGGCAGGAAGCAGAGTGGGGATAAAAGGGTCATTTTCAGGATGACAGCCAGTGACAAGTGGTGTTCCGCAGGGCTCAGTGTTGGGACCTCAACTTTTCACTTAATGATCTAGATGAAGGAACTGAGGGCATTCTGGCTAAGTTTGCAGATGATACAAAGATAGGTAGAGGGGCAGGTAGCATTGAGAAGGTAGGGAAGCTGCAGAAGGGTTTGGATGGTTAGGAGCGTGAGTAAAGCAGTGGCAGATGGAGTACAACATGGGAAGGTGTGAGGTTGTTCACTTTAGATGAAGAATAGAGGCATGGGCTATTTTCGAGATGGGGAGAAAAGTCAGAAGTCTGAAGTGCAAAGAGACTTGGGAGTTCTAGTCCAGGATTCTCTCAAGGTAAACTTGCAGGTTGAGCCAGTAGTTAGGAAGGCAAATGCAATGATGGCATTTATTTTGAGAGGACTTGAATATAAGAGCAGGGATGTTCTTTTGAGGCTGTATAAGGCTCTGGTCAGACCACATTTGGAGTGTTGTGTGCAGTTTTGGGTCCCATATCCCAGGAAGGATGTACTGGCCCTGGAGTGTGTTCAGAGGAGGTTCATGAGAATGGTCCCAGGAATGAATAGCTTAACAAACGAGGAACACTTGAGGACTCTGGGTTTATACACAATGCAATTTAGAAGAATGAGGGGGATCTAACTGAAACCTATAGAATACTGAATGGCCTGGACAGAGTGGATGTGTGGAAGGTGTTTCCATTTGTAGGAGAGACTATGACCTGAGGGCATAGGCGTAGAGTAAAGGGGAGACCTTTTAACAAAGAACAACAAAGAACAAAGAAATTTTACAGCCCAGGAACAGGCCCTTCGGCCCTCCAAGCCTGAGCCGATCCAAATTAGGGCGGCACAGTGGCACAGTGGTTAGCACTGCTGCCTCATAGCGCCAGAGACCCAGTTCAATTCCCGCCTCAGGCAACTGTCTGTGTGAAGTTTGCACGTTCTCCCTGGGTTTCCTCCGGGTGCTCCGATTTCCTCACAGTCCAAAGATGTGCAGGTTAGGTGAATTGGCCATGCTAAATTGCCCTTAGTGTAAGGTGAAGGGGTAAATATAGGGGAATGGGTCTGGGTGGGTTGCTCTTCGGAGGGTCGGTGTGGACTTGTTGGGCTGAAGGGCCTGTTTCCACACTGTAAGTAATCTAATCTAAAAGTAATCTAATCTACTGTCTAAACCTGTCGGTCAATTCCTAAGCATTTGTATCCCTCTGCTCCCCACCTATTCATGCATCTGTCCAGACGCATCTTAAATGAATCTTCCGTGCCTACCTCTACCACCTCTGCTGGCAACGCGTTCCAAACGCCCACGGAGGTAAGGAGAAACCTCTTCAGCCAGAGAGTGGTGAATCTGTGGAAGTCATTGCCACAGAAGGTTGTGGAGGCCAGGTCATTGAGCATATTTAAGACTGAGATAGATAGGTTCTTGATTGTAAAGGGGATCAAGGGATACAGTGAGAAAGCAGGAGAATGGGGTTGAGAAACTTATCAGCTATGATTGAATGGTGGAGCAGACCTGATGGGTTGAATGGCCTAACTTCTGCTCCTATGTCTTACAGTTTTATGGATGTGAGAACATACAAAGTACATATTTGCAATTCATTTGGTTGATTTGAAAGTAGAGTAACTGCAAATAATATTGTACCACATTTTACCACATGGACACAAGCTCTCCCCTTTGTGAGTCTACTGGAGACATTTAACTCCTCAAAATGTCTGTCTAAAATTTCTGTTTGGTGGAGATAGAGATTTACATAAGATTGCTTGGAATTCACAGCATAGAAACAGACCAGTCAGCTGTCAGTGTTTATGCTCCCCAGGAGCCTCCTTGAACTCTCTTCATCAAATCCTGTCAGCATATTGTTCTATTCCTTTCTCTCTCGTATAATTATCTATCTTCCCCTTGAATGAATCTTTAATGTTCAACTCAGCTATTCATTTTGGGAGTGAGTTTGACATTCTAGCCACTCCCTTCGGTAATGAAATATTTCCTAAATTCACTATTGAATTTATTTGTGACTATTGTACATTTCTACCCCTAGTTTGGTCTTTCCACAGTGGAACCATCTCCTCTATGTCCCCTAATTAAACCCTATTAACATTTTAACGTATTAGGCCACTTGCAGCTTTCTGTTTTTGAGAGAAAAGAGGCCTAGCCTCCCATCAATTAATATGCTTCTATGTCCATCTGCTCTTTTTAAAATTCATTTGTGGGATGTGAGCTCCTCTGGCTAGCATTATTGCCAGTTCAGTGTTAACCACATTGCCGTGAGTCTGGAGTCACATGTAGACCAGACCAGATAAGGATGGCAGTTTCCTTCCCTAAAGGACATTAATGTTGTAATTGTACCAGCCTCCCCCACTTTCTCTGGCAGCTCGTTCCACACACGCACCACCTCTGCGTGAAAAAGTTGCTCCTTAGGTCTCTTTTAAATCTTTCACTTTAAACCTATGCCTCTAGTTTTGGACTCACCTACACTGTGAAAAATACCTTGGCTCTTCACTTTATCCATTTCCCTCATGATCTTATAAGGTCACCCCTCAGCATCCAGCAGTCCAGAGAAAATAGCCACAGCCTATTCAGCCTCTCCCTGTAGCTCAACCCTCCAAACCCTGTAACATCCTTGAACACCTTTTCTGAACCCTTTCAAGTTTCACAACATTCTTGCAAAAGGAGGGAGACCAGACTTTCACACAATGTTCCAAAAGTGGCCTTTATCAATCCAACAATATACTCTAAGACTGAACCTCCATGACCCTCTGGGTTAGAGACTTCCAAAGATTCACAACATTTTTAGTAAAACCAAAACTCAATGGATAGGTTAAATAGACAAGGTCTTTTCCCTGGGGTAGGGTAGTCCAGAACTAGAGGGCATAGGTTTAGGATGATAGGGGAAAGATATAAAAGGGACCTAAGGGGCAACTTCACAAAAAGCTGGTGCGTGTATGGAATGAGCTGCCAGAGGAAGTGGAGGAGGCTGGTACAGTTACAACATTTAAAAGGCATCTCGATGGGTATATGAATAGGAAGGATTTAGAGGGATATGGGCCAATTGTTGGCAAATGGGACTAGATTTCAGTCCTGTATATCTTTATGACTCTATTTGTGATCACCAATAATATGAATGAATTCTGGTATAGTATGAATAAAGGACATTGAAATGTTCAGTCAACCATGATTGGAATAAATGGCAGAGCAATGGGCTGAATGGGCTACTCTTGTTCCTAAACACCTCCCCCACCCCAGTGACAGGAAAGTATGACACTGAATGTGCTAACTGCCTTCCAGATTGTTCCAGATTTCCAGAAGGTACAGTCCCACTGCAGTCAACGTGAGTGCTTCACATTACTGAGACTTTCTGAGAGTAAAAAGATGTTAGGTCATTGTATGAACAGTGAGCGGTAAGTACAGAAGACTCCAGCTGGGAGAAAAGGCACTGTCCCCAACTTCATTGCCTTTTCTGCACTTAGCTGGGCTTAGTTGAGAAGGGCTGGAATGAGGCTAACGTGGAGGATCACTGACCTGGACGTTGGCCTGGATGTACTGTTAACCGAACTGCAGATGACAAAACCTGGCAGCCACAATTGCCTATAAATGAGAATGAATTGTTTGGCAGTCTCACTCAAACTCTGTAAGAGTGGTCGTGTGAGATGGCAGCCTCTCAGTGGTGCAATCGTGAAGACTCTTTCATATCAAGAATAGATGCTAAAACATTCCACCCCCAGTGGTATCATCCCTCACCTCAATAAGAAATTGTGATGAAGGAAAACAACAGCTTTACACTTAGCTATTATATCTTAAAAATTAAAGATCAAACTGCAATTACTTTATTTCTATTGGCTCTGTATAATCTTGTATGTATGCAATATTGTTTAAATTGAGAGCAACTTTGTTTGAGAGGTCTTTACGCATTTCGTACCAGTTAGCACATTGTTGAGAAACTCTGTTTAAATTGCAATATCTTGTTGCTTTGTATCTATGTAAACATGAACAGTGGTCACGATATGGCATTCCTTTGCTGAGGTAACATGAAGCAATAAGATGTCTGAGAGTTGTGAGAAACAAAATCCAAAGGGCCAACCATTAAAAATTCAAAAATAAACAGTAGGAATACTTAATGACACTTGCAAAAGAAGAATGTTTTCCAGTAAAGCAGCATTTGTGGAGAGAGAGAAGCAGAATTGGCACTTCAGGTTGTTAACAGCTTTCCTAATTCTGTTTCTCTCTTCAATTGGATTGCTGACCTTGACCAACATTTTATATTTTGCAGTAAAGAATGTATATGATTGAATCATGCCTGAATGAAATGGTTTTGCTTCCACCCTTTGTCCTCAAGGTTGGAAATAACCCACTATTCCTCAACCTATATAACAGTAAAGTAATTCTGCAGTTTTGCACAGAGCAACAGAGTGATAACATTGGCACAGGTAACCAAACAATTGAATCAGATGGAGCTGGGACAGTTTGTGAATAAGTCTTTAAATCTGTCACATTCTATATTTTATCTAATTTGCTGACTGTGTGAATTTTAATTCCTTTTTCTCAAATTAAGAAAAGTGCAATTCCTTTTATTTTGCATATTTACTCATTGAAATATTTAATTAATTAAAAGGTCTTTTTAGAATTATTCTTTCCTGGTTATGTGAGAGTCACTGGCTTGACCAGCATTGATTGTTCATCCCTCAATGTTCTTCAGAAGGTGTTGGAGTGCTGTCATTTTGAACCACTGCAGTCCATGTGGTGTAGGTACAACCACAGTGCTGTTAAGGAGGGAGCTTCAGGATTTTGCAACACAGAAGGAACAGCAGGTAGTTTCACGTGAGGATGGTGTACAACTTGGAGGGGAATTTGCAGATAGTAGCGTTCTCATGTGTCTGCTGCCATTGTCCTTCTCGATGGTAGGGATTGTGTGTTTGGAAGATGCTATCGGGGGAGCTTGGTGTGTTTTTGTCGTACACTTTGCAGAATGTACACATTGCTGCCAAGGTGTTTTGGCAGTGGAAGGAGTAAGTGTTTAAGATAATGTGTGGTGTGGCAATCAAGCAGCCATTTTATCTGAGGCGATTCAGGCTTTTTGAGTATTATAGGAGCTGCGCTGATCCCAGTAAGTGAGAGGTGTTCCATTACATCCCGACTTGTGCCTTGTAGCTGGTTGACAGGTTTTAAGGAGTTGCAAGAATTTCAGCCTCTGACCTGCTCTTGTCACCACACTATTCATAGGGATGGCCCAGTTCAGTTTCTCAGTGGTTACCCCTAGTGCTCCATGGCCTCACCATTTCAACCTTGCCCCTTGCCTGAGACATGATAACCATCAGTTGTCTCTCTCTAAAGCAAGAGTGACTCTGGGCCACTGGTGACTTTCATTTCCATGTTTAAGGCTAGCAGTGATCCAAACCTCAAATAACAATGAGATAAATCAGCTGCTTAGAAAACCCAAAACTAAAATACATGAACTTGACATTTGCAATTCATTGCACCAAAGATCCAAGCTTGGGTCCATTTTTTGAAATTATATTGAAAATAAATCTAAAGCTTTTCTGATCAATTCATTTCTGCTCAACCTATTTATGAAGTCATGTATCTCAAATCCTGAGAAGATCAATTCAGTTAATGTATTAATAATTAACAATTGTATAATAATTCATACTAAAAATGTAATTAGCTACTTATTGAAGGCAATGACATCATTTTGCAGTTCTCTGCTGCTTGACATGACCCTTCATCAACTCACGCCGATAACTTAATAACTTAAAAAGCCTTGAAACCTCTTTCAAGTGAAAACAATAAGGCAAATTGTGCAGTCCTTTTTTGCTTCTGTTCCAACTTGGTCTATGTAAACTATGTCAATACTTTCATCTGTGATATAGTCAGTCCCAACTCGATTTGTTTCAGAGCCATCTGTATGATAGGTTGCATGCCAGTCAAAAAAACTGCCAGTGGCTTAATGTCCCTTTATTTGGCTGAACGAGGTGAAGATGGATTGAAAAGAGATGAAGGATATGTGACTGAATCTGTTAGACATATCTGCGGGGAGAATTTCCTAGCCCATCCATTTCAATTGGTGGACACTTAAAATGCCATTGAGCACTTGCCCAGTGGAAAGCTGCCCATTGTCCATGAAATTTCTTGATGCTTCTGGGTAGAGTGTCAAAGTCACCTGCCCAATGCTAGTGATGTCTCCACTGTCTCAGGCCACCACTGTAGTTTTTAACTTCAGCCTGAGTGGTGAACCCACCAGACGTTCTCCTAACAGTGTTGGCCAGTTGTGATATGTCTCGAGGGATTGAAAAGTGAATGCAAAAATCAAATTTGTACTTGCCCGAGCAGAATCAAAAACTACTGAAGATGATCCCCTGAATGTTGTTTGCTCACGCTACACCAGTGTAAACTCAATTCAGCAGATTTCATCCTGTAATCTCAAGACAATCTTTATAGCTTTGGTCCATGTTACCAAAACCTTTCACAGAACACACAGAGTTGTGGGCAGATCTGATCTGATCTGATCAGGATGATTCAAATGATTAACTTCCATGACAGTCCACTTCCATCTGATGGCTTCCGTCAGCTGTATTTGCAGCAATTGTGTGGTCTACAGTGTCGGAATAGTGATACAAGGTTAAATGCAATAAACTGAAAAGCAAGCAATTTTATTCATTGTCATTATCGGAGTTAATATCTGAAGCAGAGATACGGTCAACATTTAAATATAGGAGATAGGTGATTGAAGGAATATGGGCACAAGCCTCTGGCAAAAGAGAAATGAGCTGTGAAGTTAACTCTGTGTATTTCTCTCTCTCTCCATGACTGCTGCCTAACCTGCTGGGCAGTTCCACCATCGTCTGTGTTTGCTTTGGATTTTCAGCATTTGCTTTATTTTAGGGCATGGAATGTCAAGGAATAAAATGGAGTCCTTCGCTTAGAACTATAACTAAAATGGAGGATGAACACTGGCATGGACTGCTTAAGGCCCCCATCCTGATCCCATGCTATAATGTCTAAGTAGTCTTGTTCAACATAAACAGCATTTCTATAAACATTGGATCAACTTATTTAACACCTTAAGTCTGTTCTATTTTGCAGTACTGTAGTTGATCTATCACCTAACTCCTCGCATCTGCTTTTGCAACATATGCCTTAGTACATTTGGTTTAAACAATTTACTAATTTTAGATTTAAAAGATACAATTGATCACAGGTAGATTTCCATTTACAGAAGGGAGTTCTCAGCTTGCAGGAGTTTCTCTGTGAAATTAAAAATGCAAAAGTGAATATTGTGTGCAATTCTGGTCTCCCTTCCATTGGAAGGATGTTGTGAAACTTGAAAACCTTTAAAAAAGATTTGCAAGGATGTTGCCAGGGTTGGAGGGTTTGAGCTATGAGGAGAGGCTGAATAATCTGGGGCTGTTTTCCCTGGAGTGTCAGAGGCTGAGGGATGAACTTATAGAGGTTTATAAAATCATGAGGGGCATGGATAGGGTAAATCGACAAGGTATTTTCCCTGGGGTGGGGGAATCCAGAACTAGAGGGCATCGGCTGAGCGTGAGAGGGGAAAGATTTAAAAGGGACCTAAGAGGCAACTTTTTCACACAGAGGGTGGTGCGTATATGGAATGAGCTGACAGAGGAAGTGGTGGAGGCTAGTACAATTACAACATTTAAAAGGCCTCTGGATGGGTATATGAATAGGAAGGATTTAGAGAGATATGGGCCAAGTGCTGGAAAATGGGACTAGATTGGGTTGGGATATCTGGTCAGCATGGACGAGTTGGACCAAAGGGTCTGTTTCCATGTTGTAATCTCTATGACTCTATGTTCCCTGTAATGGCTTGTTAGGTTCAATCAAAGCACCCCTTAGCTTTCCAAATCCCAGGTAATGCACCCCTAGTGGCATTTTATAACTAATGTACAGTGGCATTTTATAACTAAATCTTTGGAGTCCAGGTATGAGTCTGATAAATCTACCTTGGGTTCCTTCATTTTCTTCCAACTCCAAGATGCCATTACTGCTCACAATACTGCAAGTCTAGAAGACCAGAAGAAAGAGGAGCAGAATTCAGTCATTCAGTCCATCAAGTCTTCTCCACCAGTGGCTTATGGGTGATATATTTCTCAAGCCCATTCTTCTGCCTTCTCCTGATAACACTCGATCCCCATACTGATCAAGAACCCGTTTATCTCTGTCTTAAATGCACTCAATGGCTTGGTCTCCACAGCCTTCTGTGGCAGTGAGTTCCGCACATTCACCACCCTCTGACTGATAAAATTCCTCCTCATTTCAGTTCTAAAAGATCATCCCTTCACTCTGAGGCTGTGCCTTCGGGTTCCTAGTTTCTCCTACTAGTGGTAACATCTCCTCCACTCCCACTCTATCCAGGCCTCTCAATATTCTGTAAGTTCAATCAGACCCTTCTTAACTCCATCTAGTACAGACCCAGAGTCCTGAACCATTCCTCATATGACAAGCCCTTCATAAAGTCATAGAGATGTACAGCATGGAGACAGACCCTTCGGTCCAACCCGTCCATGCCGACCAGATATCCCAACCCAATCTAGTCCCACCTGTCAGCACACGGCCCATATCCCTCCAAACCCTTCCTATTCATATACCCATCCAAATGCCTCTTAAATATTGCAAGTGTACCAGCCTCCACCACTTCCCCTGGCAGCTCATTCCATACACGTACCACCCTCTGTGTGAAAAAGTTGTTCCTTAGGTCTCTTTTATATCTTTCCCTTCTCACCCTAAATGTATGCCCTCTAGTTCTGGACTCCCCAACCCCAGGGGAAAGACTTTGCCTAATTATCCTATCCATGCCCCTCATAATTTTGTAAACCTCTATAAGGTCACCCCTCAGCCTCCGACGCTCCAGGGAAAGCAGCCCCAGTCTGTTCAGCCTCTCTCCATAGCTCAAATCCTCCAACCCTGGCAACATCCTTGTAAATCTTTTCTGAACCCTTTCAAATTTCACAGCATCTTTCTGCTCCCTGGGATCATCCTTGTGGACCTCCTCTGGACCCCTTCCAAGGCCAGCACATCCTTCCTTACATCTGACTTCATCAAATCAGACCTGTCTTCTAATGTTTGCAAATTGCAGTCCATCG
This sequence comes from Chiloscyllium plagiosum, assembly GCF_004010195.1. NCBI lineage: Eukaryota > Metazoa > Chordata > Chondrichthyes > Orectolobiformes > Hemiscylliidae > Chiloscyllium > Chiloscyllium plagiosum. Next base: position 105,552,996 of record NC_057714.1, on the reverse strand, counting down.
GAGTTTCAGTGCTCCTGTATCACTTTTCTTTTTACTGAGCACAAAACAAAGCACCCCATCACATTGATTTTGTTTCAGATTGAAATGGGAAAGATGGTGGGAACAGACAGTTTAATTGTATTCTTTGCAGGGATGCATTTCAACTTATCTTCTTTGGTGTCTTACCAATTTTTAACGCAGTCTGCTCCTGTAATCTGTGCACAATTGATTCGTGGTACAGGTCCCAAGGAATATTTATTTGAAAATTACCTGCCCTACAGGATTAATTGAGGCCGGGTAGCTCTGAAAGCATCCTAGAATGAAAATAAACAAACTGCAAATAGTGTAGATCTGAAATGAAATCAGAGAATGTGGGAACTACACAACAGGGCAATCAGTTAGTGAATGGAGAAAAAAAACAGTTTCATGTTTGCAGGTGCGAACTCTTTGATGGCTGACAAAGGGCTTCAGCCTGGTTGTTGATTTATCTTCAGATTCTGACAGAACTGCTACATGTTTTCAGAAATCTTTTGTGTTTTGCTTTCAACTGTGATGACAAGATTGCAAACCTGTAAATTAACACATATGCGCTGTCACCTAGTTGCAATTTGAAGTGAAGATGAGTGACTAATCATCCTGTCTCAGAGATTTAGATTTTTGAAAAAAATTGAAAGTACCAGCCCCCTTCACGCACTTACACGGGCATGCCAGACAACTGAGAATTGTGAGAAATAGAGTAAGAAGCAGGATATGATATGGCGATAAGATCTTATCCAAATATCATTTAAAACTGTCCAACTGGAACCCAAATACTGATTTAATTGACAAATTTGTACAGTTCAGTGGATTTAAGTGAGCAAATTAGTTTGGATACTGGATTGATTACCTCTGGAGTTGCAGTTTATTCCCGAACCCCATCTCTGTAGAGTGTCAATACTCCTTTATCCAAACTGGAACTGTAAATTAGGAATAAATATTAACCTGATAGCAAGACTCCTTCTGAATGTATGGATGTAAAATAAAAAGCTGACGGTCTTTGACTTCTTGCCTCTTGTTGCTTTTTGTTAAGAATTTCTGTTGCTGAAACTCAAACTGCATTGCTGTGTTGGTGAAACATTTTTCCATAATTCTTTTTTTCTTGAATAATTTATGCATATGAGAGTTTATATTGGCACCACATTTAAATACTGAAAAATATGTTGCTGGAAAAGCGCAGCAGGTCAGGCAGCATCAAAGGAGCAGGAGAATCGACGTTTCGGGCATAAACCCTTCCTCAGGACCCTTCTGATCTCCAGCATCTGCAGTCCTCACTTTCACCACATTTAAATACATCAATACAAAAGAAAGCATTGTACAGGAGGATAGCATTAACCTCTACCTGTACAATGTATTAACTTTATTGTGTATCCATAGGCATTTTTAAGTCATAGACGACCTCGGTCATTGAAATGAATTGTGAAATACAGTAACTATGCAGTATGTCTGTGTATAGAAGCATGTATATCTGAAAGTAAAATCGAACAACTGCAGATCTGTATCAGGACAGCTTAGAGTCATAGAGTCCTACAGCACGGAGACAGGCCCTTTCGACTCAAGCTGGTCTATGCCAACCAAAACTAGCCCTATTTCCCTGCACTTGGCCCATATCCTTCTAAGAGAAAGTGAGGACTGCAGATGCTGGAGATCAGAGCTGAAAATGTGCCGCTGGAAAAGCGCAGCAGGTCAGGCAGCATCCAAGGAGCAGGAGAATCGACGTTTCGGGCATGAGCCCTTCTTCAGGAATTCCTGAAGAAGGGCTCATGCCCGAAACGTCGATTCTCCTGCTCCTTGGATGCTGCCTGACCTGCTGCGCTTTTCCAGCGGCACATTTTCAGCCCATATCCTTCTAAACCTTTTCTATCCATGTGTTTGTCCAAATGCTTTTAAAATGTTGTTAATGTACTCACCTCAACCACTTCCGCTGGCAGCTCATTCCATTTTTGTACCACCGTCTGTGTAAAAAGGTTACCCCTCAGGTTCCCATTTATTCTTTCTCCTCTAACCTTAAACTGATTCCCTCTAGCCCTTGATTTCCCAATCCTGGGAAGAAGGCAGTGTATATTCATCCATGCTCTAGTTACCTGATGAAGGAGCAGCGGTTTGAAAGCTAGTGCTTCCAAATAATCCTGTTGGACTGTAACCTGGTGTTGTGTGATTTTAAACATGTCTCTCATGATCTTATACACTTCTTTCAGATCTTCCCTCAGTCTCCTACAGTCTGAAGAAAGAAGTCCTAACCTTCTATAGATTAGATTAGATTTAGATTAGATTAGATTACATTACATTACGGTGTGGAAACAGGCCCTTCGGCCCAACAAGTCCACACCGACCCGCTGAAGCGTAACCCATCCTTACCCCTACATTTACCCCTTACCTAACACTACGGGCAATTTAGCATGGCCAATTCACCTAACCTGCACATTTTTGGACTGTGAGAGGAAACCGGAGCACCCGGAGGAAACCCACGCAGACACGGAGAGAACATACAAACTCCACACAGTCAGTCGCCTGAGGCGGGAATTGAACCCGGGTCTCTGGCGTTGTGAGGCAGCAGTGCTAACCACTGTGCCACCATGCCGCCCAGTTAACCTGTCCAACCTCTCCCTATAATTCAGAGCCTTGAGTCCTGGCAACATTCTTGCAAATTTCTTCTGCACTCTTTCCAGTTAAATAACATCCTTCTTGTAGCAAAATGACCAATACTGAATGCAATACTCCAAATGTGGCCTCACCAACATCTTGTACAACTGCAACATAACTTCCCAATTTCTATACTCAATACCCTGACTGATGAAGGTCAGTGTGCCAAAAGCCTTCTTCACTGTCCTGTCTACCTGTGACTCTACTTTCAGAGAACTGTGCACCTGAACTCCAAGGTCCCTCTGTTCCACCATACTCCTTAAGGCCCTACCATTCACCATGAAACTCCTACCTTGATTTGACTTTCCAAAATACAAGACCTCAAATTTATCTATATTAAACTCTGTTTGCCTTTTCTTAAACCACTTCCCCAGCTGACCAAGGTCCTGCTGCAATTTCTGAGAACCTTTTCTAAACCTTGGCCCATATCCACTGTCCACGATACAGCCTATTTTAGTGTCATCTGCAAACTTACTTATCATACCTTGTACATTCTCATCCAAATCATTGATATAGATAAAAAAACACAGTAATTGGCCCAGCACTGACCCCTGAGCCACACCACTAGTCACAGGCCTCCAATCCAACAGGCATCCTTCCACTATTACCCTCTGCTTCCTACCATGAAGCCAATTGTGTATCCAATTTACCAAGTCCCCCTGGATTCCATGCAATCTAACCTTCCAGAGCAGCCTTCCAAGTAGGCCCTTATCAAAGGCCTTACTGAAATCCATGTAGACTGCATCTGCTGCCCTGTCCCCGTTAACCTTCTTGGTCACTTTATTAAAGAACTCTAACAAATTTGTGAGGCATGATCTTCCACTTACAAAGCCACACTGACTGCTCCTATCCAAACTCTATCTTTCCAAATGCATATATATTTTATCCCTCAGAATCTTCTCAAGTAACTTACTACCACAGATATTAGGCTAACTGATCTATAGTTCCCAGTTTTCCTTTGCAGCCCTTCCTGAATAAGGGCACAACATTCACCACATTCCAGTCTACTGGGGCTGAATTTTCCATTTTTTGCTGAAGTCCTCATTGTGTTGGGTTTTTTGGAAGGTGTTTTAGCTACAATGCCTACTGTATTGTCCCACTATATCTTACAAAAGGCACCTCCTCAAATATGTAACCCGCCTCTATGGTGTCCATCATGTCCAATACCAACTCCACCTTACCACATGATATTCCCAGGACAAACCCCTCTAAAGCAGAAAGCCACTGAAAGACTCTGGCAACTCTTGCGGCCGCACACCTTTGAAAAGCCGTTGTGCATCCAGACAAGTGTTGGGAATCTGTTTTTGCCCTCACTGATGATTCATGGCACTGTTTTGAAGAAGGACAGGGATATCTTGCCCTGTCTATGCAACCAATTAGACAACGTAGACTATGAGTTATCAAATATTAAAGGCATTTTATTAACAGCCCAGAGACAAGGCACCTTCTGTTAGGTAATCATCACAGGCTGGGCAGAGAAATCCAAGATAGAATCTGAAAATACAGCATGTGAGTAAGTAATTTTGCTATCTACATATGAATAATAACAATTTGACATCTCCTCTCTGTGAAGGATATTTCGATAAAATTTGGAAATGATAACACTGGTCTAAATTCACCTCGTATACCTTAGTATGGAACTTCAGATTGGACCAGTAGAGTTGATTACCTACAGTATGGAAACAGGCCATCTGGCCCAACAAAGTCCACACCGACCCTCCGAAGAGTAACCCACCCAGACCCATTACCCTACCCTACATTTACCCCTGACTAATGCCCCTAACACTATGGGCAATTTAGCATGGCCAATTCACCTGACCTGCACATCTTTGGATGGTGGGAGGAAACCAGAGCACCCAGAGGAAACCTATGCAGACACAAGGAGAATGTGCTAACTCCACACTGACAGTTGCCCGAGGTGGGAATCAAACCCGGGTCCCTGGCGTTGTGGCTAACCACTGAGCCACCATGCAGCCCAGGTCTGTCATTTCTAGGTTTTACTGGTTTTCGTTGGTTTCTACTTTATATTTTCACTCTTTGACATCATTTTTCAAAGAAGTTATGCCATGTCTAATTTTAATGCCACCCTTACTTTTCCACAGTGTACTAGCATCCAGATCCTGAGATTCTACATTTAAGGATCAATCCTATACAGTGCATCCCTCCCTTCAGATGTTCTTCCCTTAATCACAGAGCTTTTGCTTATCTAGGTGCTGGAATCTGGAACACGCCTTCAACCGTTTTCAATGCTGTTACTCCACCTGCCATTAAAACTCATTCAAACCTCCCTTTTCCTTTCTGCTCCCTGTTGACCTTCCCAATGTACCACTTCCTGCCTGGTAACCTCATTAGCTTAGTGCATCTTATTTATTAAGTTTGGTGCATCACAGAAATTTGCTGTTGCTATAGGAACAAGGCTTCTCATTTCTCATCTTCATCCAAATCATCATCAGCAGCATTGGTTCTGACAGATACAATCAGCTTCCTATGATCTGGCCGTTGTATATGTCAGGCCAAATCACAGGAGATTCCCTTCATGAGTTGCATTTCCCTTTCTTATTTACCCTGTCCCTGCGGTCCTTTTTACTCAGACAGCACTGTGTGTAGCCAGTGTGAAATGTTTGTCAGCTTCAAGACTGGGCAGCTTCCCCCCCCCCACCCCAGTTCAAAACCAAATTTTGTTGGAGAAAAACTGTTCTGTATCAACATATTCTCTAAACAGCCGATCATTCCTTTTTACTGCTGCAGCAATCACTCCATTTCACTTCATTCCGTCTGTGTGACGCTTCACGTGAAGCGAATCACATTGACAGCGATGAATGTGTGTTCAAAAACTGATCAAGCCATTCCCGTTCTGCCCAGTTCAAAGGCTCATTACTGTTTTGTTAGTGTGTGGTTGTGATCTCCCTGAGTTATCCTGATATTGCTGAGGGATTTGAAGGATCTCTGAACGACGACAAATTCTGAAATTTTGTGACCGCAGAGCGAGACGAACCAGTCACACCTGAGATCAGTTTGTCATTGAAACTTCAAGTAGCCAGTTTTTGTCCATATCTACATTTGTCACCGAGGGATAAAACATGGCAAGAAAAAAAGAGAGCAAAGAAAGTGCTTCAAGACTACAGGAAGGATAAAAGAGAATAGTGAGAAGTTAACACAGAATGGATTAATGGCAAACAAATAGTTTGAGTAAAATTCATGAGCGATAATAGATTGCTGCAGGGACATTTTTGGATCCCATGTAGTGAATGTAGAAGCAAAATATTTAGTCTTTATATCTGTTTCTTTGTTATCTGCTATTAACTCCCCAGTAGCCCAGCCTCTGGATTTCTAGTCCAAAGACATGACCTTACACCATAATTTCTGGCCAGTATTACACGAGTTTAAAATTAGAAGGGCTTTTAAGGAAAATGTTTCTTATGGTAGGAGCTTACAATTTTTAAAAAAATCATTTGTGGAACATGGGCATCGCTGGCTGGCCAGCATTGATAGCCCATCCCTATTTGCCAAATTGAGGATAATTGGCAGAAAATCAATCTGGAAGTAGAATTTTTTTTATTGCAATGCATTGTTATGATCTAAAAGGTTAGGCGAGCAGATTCCATGGTAACTTTCAAAAGGGAATTTGTAAATATAATTTTTAAAAAAGGAAGGAACTGGAGGGCAGTTGAGAAACAGCAGCAGATTGGCTCCAATTAGACAACTCCATCAAGGATCTGAGAACAGCAAGATGGGTTTCCGTCTGTGCTTTATAAGTCTATACTCATTAGAAAAAAAATCTAAGCCATCAGAATATCATTTATATGTCCTATAGAGTAGTAGATGCCACAAAAAGCTAGTGTATGTGACATGAGGAAGAAATGGACTCTAAATAAAATGTGTTTGTTTCTGTCTCTGTACATAATTAACAGATCAAGTAGCTGTGACAAGTGGCTTTCATAGAAATGAGTGAGTCTGTGGTGTTGACTACTTAAATAAGAAAGAAATTTCTTGAGAACTAGAGAGAATGCTGTCACAGATGATGATTGAAACATCAAAAAGCTGTTGGAACTTGCAAATCAAAGCTTGTTTTGATGGGACAGAACATTTTTTTCACCATCCACTGCTACTATTATCAATTATTTCAATTGCCCAGCATCAAGTAATTTATGTCGAACATTAGGCAGTTGCAATGCTGCAGTGCTCTCTCCATCATTAATTTATTGACAGCTTTTCATCATGCTAGTTAGATTCAGAGAGCAGGTCAGATGCAGTGGGGGATGGTATGTGGGGTTTTGTGAGAGACCACAAGGCAATGAATTTCCCACCAGCTCTCCAATGGATCAACTTTCTTTGGTCAATTTGCTGGCAGCAGATGCTCCAGATTTTCAAGAACCTGTTTTCCTCTTACAGTCACTGTCCTCAGTACTTTCTCTTATTGTTCATATTAAACTTCCTCTCAGTTGAAAACATTCAGTGTCGCCCTGGACAGAAAATTGCAAGGCTGCATGGAGCAGTAATAGTACAGTCAGCCTGGGCAGACTGACAATAATGTAAAATGGAAAATGACACCAACAGAACAGGATAGAATATCCTTGCAACTTTTTTTTCTTTCATTCTTTCATGGGATCTTGGGATTGCTGGCAAAACCAAAATTAATTGCCGATCCCTACTTGCCCCTGAATTGAGTGCAGTTGAGAGTCATTCAAATTGCAGTGAGCCTGGAGTCACATCAGGAGAAGAATAGACTATTCAGCTACTTGAGCCTGTTCCACCAGAGGAATAGACTATTCAGCCACTTGAGCCTGTTCCATCATTCAGTGAGATCCTGGCTGATCTGTGGCTTAACTCCACATACCTGCCTTTGGCCCACATCCCTCATACCTTTGCTTCACAAAAATGTATCTCAGATTTAAACTTAACAACTGGTCCTGCATCTGCTGCTGTTTATAGAAGAGAGTTCCAAACATCTTTGTGTGTAAATGTATGCCAGATCAGGTAAGGATGGCAGATTTCCTTCACTGAAGGGTATTAGGGAACCATATTTTAGTTTTGCAAGAACAAACAGTATGGTCACCTTACCTGAGAATAGCTTTCAGTTTCAGTTTGATAGAATCATTTTATTTACCAACAGCTGCCATGATGAGATTTGAACCCACATTGCCAGAGTGTCAGTCTGGGTGGGTCTCTGGCTCAGGAGTCTAGTATAATTACCATTACCCCACCATCTCCCCAACTAAAAGCACATGGTGCTCAGTTCACAAGAGGAAAGAATCTTGTGTTTTGCTTTTCAAACAAGGTGCCTGACACACTGTTCAAACCATCACCCGGATTATAAAAAGCCATATAAATAGTAGTCATGATTTGGAGATGCCATAAATAGTGTTTCTGATTGCATTATATAGAATGCATATTTTCACCATGGAGACAGACTTACCCACCCAAACCCAAAATTGTCACATGTATTCAATTACAATGAAAAGTTTGTGTTGCCACTTTCAGCGCCAATCTTAGATACAAAGGTACCTCGGTCCAGTTTCTTCAGCTACATGGATAGTTACCGTGTGACGATGTCACCAACATACAGTACCATCTTAGATACAGAGTATCTAGGTACAATCCTTAGTTACAGGATAGGGAAATGAAGAAAAGTTACATTACAGCTACACACAGTATAACCAGGTGTCAAAAAAGCAAGAAGCAAAGTTTTTGTTCATATATATTTATTGAAAAATGTTTACTCTTTTACAAAAAAACAGAGAAGTTATAAAAGTACATAAATACAGAAAAGTAGAAATAATATCATATTATTATATTACAGTAACGTTAACAATAAACTGCCTACTACTCTTCAAGATACAATCATCTCATATTTACTGAATTTAACCCAAATTAAAATAAACTCAAATTAAATGAAATTGTACTAAATTAAATTACAATCCAATAAAACTGAATTAGCAAGAAGCAAAGTTAGAAAGACCAATTTTGCAGTTTCTGTTCGAAGTCTCTCCGCAGTAGACCAGTGCAGGGGGCTTCCAGGTGTTCTGACCACTGGCTGCCACTACACTCCGCACTGGGGCTGCTGTGCCTGTTTTGCAAGGGGCCACTGGTTGCTGGGGTCTCCACTTCAGGCCATTGGCATCTCCACTGACCCCTGGTGGGTGTCCCAGGCCGAGAGGGGGGAGAGAAGGGAGGAGAGGGGAGGAAAAGAAAAAGAGGACAAAGAACAGAGGAGCTCCAGCTGAAAAATCCTACTCTGCCGCCATCTTACCACAAAAGTTACCACCAGTGGATGTTCAGGGATTTCAGAGTATTGAAATGTTTCTGCCTGCTTGACGATAAGGCGATAAAGAATGTTGCAGTTTGGAATGTGCTCCTGTTATTTTCAGGACAGAACTCTGAAGCAAGCACTGTGTTAAGCTTGTTTTGCTTGTGTAGCAAACCATAACAGAGAGACATAAGTAGGCCATTCAGCCCATCGAGTCTGATCCACCATTCAATGAGATCATGAAATGATAATCCTCCACCCCTCTTTCCTGCCTTTTCCCTATAACTTTTGATTCTCCAACTATTTAAAGACCTGTCTATCTCAGCTTTGACTATCCTTAACGACCCAACGTCCACAGCTCTCTGCAGTAAAATATTCTGTGGATTCACTATCTCCTAGGGGAAGAAATCCCTCCTCATCTTGATCTTAATGGACAATGCCCTGCCCTCACATTGTCAGACTTCCCCACATGCCTCTCTGTGTCCACCCTGTTAAGCCCATTAACCGTCTTGGATGTTTCATAGAGGTTGCCTTTCATGTTTCATAGAGGTTGCCTTTCATTCTTCCATACTTCCCATCAACCTAAAGAACTTCTCTGGAATGCCTCCAGTGCCAGTATATTTTTCCTTTCACAGGGAGACAAAAATTCTTCACAGTATTCCAGCTGTGGTCTGACTAATATGTTGTACAGATTCAGTAAGACCGCTTTGTTTTATAGTTGAAAAGTATGATGCTGGAAAAGTACAACCAGTCAGGAAGGAGCAGGAGCAGGGGTATCTGCAGTCCTCACTTTCTCCTCCTTGTTTTGTATTCCATTCTCTTTAAACTAAAGGACAACATTCAATTTACCTTACCTAGATTATATTTCCTACAGTATGGAAACAGGCTGTTTGGCCAAATAAGTCCACACCGACCCTCCAAACAGTAACCCACCCAGACTCCTTCCCTGACATTTACACCAGACTATTGCACCTAACACTATGGGCAATTTAGCATGGCCAATTCACCTAACCTGCACATCTTTGGGAGGAAATCGGAGCACTGGAGAAAATGTGCAAATTCCACACAGTCACCAAAGGCAGGAATTGAACGTGGGTCCCTGGTGCTATAAGGCAGCAGTGTTAACCACTGAGCCACCATGCCACCTCTAATACCTGGTCTGTTTGTTGGGTATGATCACAACTTTATGTTTGAACATTGGTTTGCACAGCTATTCAGACAAATAAAACAAATTCTAACCTCGACTGACAGATCAGCACAAACAAAATACTGTGAATTCTGGCAATCTGAAAGTACTCAGCAGGTCATGTCACATCCATGATTAAATGAACAGAATTACTGTTTCAGGTTGATGCCATTTCATATAGATCAGAAAAAGAATTGGAGAAAGTAACCAATTTAAATCAAGTGCAGGAGACAACAAGAGAGAGTCAGGAGAATAAAGAATATATTTGGGTAGACGGCAACAGTAATTAAGTGATAAACAGGATGATATTGCAAAACGAAGTGGTGGCAATGGGTCAAGTCAAAAAACAAAAGATGTGTCTAGAAGAGGTATAAGTGGTAACAGAATAATCATTACTTACATTTGCAGTTCCTATTCAGGTTGGTTGGTCAGTCACCAGCAGAGTCTGCCATGGGACTTTGACTCGCCATCTTCCATAACCAAAATGCTATCTTAGATCGAACTTGCTCCTGTAAAGTAAAGGGGTTCTGAAACTGTGCGACAAATGTTTCTTTGTTCATTGATCACCATGGAAAGAGAAACTACTTTTCCTCTTTTTCTTTAATATGGAGGGATTCAAAGTGTTTTACCAATCATCAGGCATTGGGTCAAGCCTTGAGATTCACCGTAATCGAATTACTTTGCTACCATCAGCAACCCATTGACCATCAATACGCTGCAATGTGCATTAAAATAACCCTGCAGCAGTGTCAGCAATGAGTCAGGTATAACCTGTTCAGACCCACTCTGGAGATCCTTTTTTAGTCACAGCCCAACCTCAGAAAGACCACCACTTGCGTCAATGTGACAGGTTATACAGGGCATTGAGTATTATGTGCAGTTTTGATCTCCTGCTCCGAGCAAGGATATTCTTGCTGTTGAGGGGATCCAGGGAAGGTTCACCAGACTGATTCCTGGGATGGCCGGACTGACAGATGAGGAAAGTACAGAAGCATTTCTTGATATACCTCAAATTCATATTGATTATGGTAGGCAAGTGTAGGCCAATCATGTGTCACACAATTGCTCCCTGCAGTCATCACATATTGCTGAGTTGGAGCTGGTGTGAATGGATGGGCTTTCTGAAGGAGGAATTGACTGGCCCCTAATGGATGCTTACTGATGATCTGAGAAAATTTTGAAGAAACAAAGGAACATCACTTAATTTCTGCAGCTCAACAGAAAGAGTGTTCGGCACTCCTGCAACAGTAGGAAAGCCAGCAGATCATGGCTGGGATTGGTGGATACTATCTCAACACCTATTTTAAGTGATGCATGATCCCTGTCTGGATCCCAATATGAGCCATTCTTCTACTGTGCAGTGGGTGAGCACATATTGTATCAGTGGGTTTATGTATTGCCAGATCCCTCCAAGGGTCAGAGAGCCAGGACCTCCTGAAGTGGGTTATATCTGTGCATGGTCTCATCCCTTCCCATGTCAACAGTTCATCCTAGAATTCTCAATGTAAAGTGAAAGCATGTCTGAGTCCCAGAACTGCTGTTCTGACATGAATCTGCCAATGCAGTGATGGGATGACTTTGCAGAAGAGCCATCTCATAAACAATTACCCACAGAAAGAGATGATTGATTTTCAATCATTTTGGATGGCTTGATGTGCTGCTTTACGGAGACTAACTTATTCATCCACCATCGGTTTCTGAGTTCTGTCTCTCTCTCATCAATGTTACATGCACCACTATCAAGTAACATCACGTAAGTGAGTTCAGCCCGATAAGCTGTCCTTCTGTTCATGACAAATGATTGCTTGTAGAGGACTGAGAACAAGTACTAGATACAGATGATGCATGAATTCAAAAGGCAAGCTTAGATTTATTTTGACAATATTGATCACATATGAACGATTTATTAGTAACTCTACCTTGGTTTCCAGTAACTAATTATAAATAGTTCACAGCAGTGTGAAGTGACCTATTTCATCACAATATTAATTTAAGGATCAATCCATTTTCTGGGATCTCTGACCCTTGCCGTCTTCAGGAAAATATGGAAACTCATAATTCATGTTTATACATAATAAATGTTCTGTCGACATTATTGAAAAAGATATTTCAAGATTTAGGATCCTTACCTGTAAAGATAAAAAAAGTACCAAGCAAATTATACCATGATGAAGACTGATTGAGGAGCCATTCTGTTACTTGAACGAAAAATATGCTTGGTTGGAAAAATAATGACACTGTACTGTCAGGTACCTACTTCATCACTGGCCCCTGGTACAGTGCGTCAGGGGTTTCATGAGAACAGTGAAAGGCATTCATAGAATAAAGTACTGTCTGTCCATCTGATGTAGAGGCAAGTCCACTATTAGGGAATTACAAAGCTTTCTCATGCTGCACAAAAACACCTGACACTGCATTAATCAAATTTCCATTAATCAGTTACTATAATGCCATGATAGAAAGAAGCAGCAAAGAGTTTGTGACACTGTCAGGCTTCAGGATGAATAGTCCTGCTTCAAAACCCAAGTATACGTCACCATGATTTGTTTACTCTGTTGCTGTTAACTCTGTGTCTCTCAAGGCAACAGTGAATTTTAGTTTTAGTTTAAAACTAAAGCGTTGGATAAGAAAAATTCCTCGAGTGCCTCAGGTTGTAAATAAATACCATTTGGCTCATTCACACTGAGGGTCCTTCTGTCCAGTTTTCAATCTATATTAGAACATAGAATATAGAACATTACAGCACAGTAACAGGCCCTTTAGCCTTCAATGTTGTGCTGACCTGTGAAACCAAACTGAAGCCCATGTAACCCACACTATTCCATTTTCACCCATATTTTTATCCAGTGTTGAAGTATCTGATTTTAGAAGATATTAAGGTGACGTGGAAAAGTTGAACTGAAGGGTCTGTTTCCATGCTGTACAACTCTATGACACTTTGACCCAGAGCAAGGGAACGGAGGAAACAGTGGGGGTCAGTCACCCACTTATGCTTGCTTTTCAGTAAGCCCAGTCAGAATATGCAGTGAACATTAAATGAGGAAGAAAAACTCACTTTGGAAGCATTTTAGAATAGGGTGACGTGGCTGATTCCTGGGATCAGGCTGTTTGCCTTATAAGGGAATATTGAGCAGGTTATGGTCAGTTGGGCCTATGATCATTGTAGTTTAGGAGAATGAGGTGATCTTATTAAAACATCCATCATTCTAAGTGGACTTGACAGAGTGGACTGAGAGGATATACCCTTTTGTGGGGAATTCACAAACAGGGGTAATTTATGAAGGAGGTGAGGAGAAAGCAAAATCAGAAATTGCTGGAAAATCTCAGCAGGTCTGGCAGCATCTGTGGAAGGAAAGCAGAGTTAACATTTTGGATCCAGTGACCCTTCTTCGGAACTGATTGTAGCTAAGAAAAGATTGGTATAGATGCTGAAGATGGGTGGGGGTGTGGGTAGGTGGGGAAGATGAGGTAGGAGTAAACAATAGCTGGGGAATGGAGCCCAGAGAGAGAGAGAACAGCAGTTGGGCAGACAGAGGAGTGGATAAAGGTGGAGAAATAGCTGCTAATAGGAACCATTAGTAGTGCTGCCAGCAAGTGCAGACAGCAGAAGGAGAATGCAAATACCTGAGTGTCCCACCACCCTACTTCAACAGACACTACCAGCCCCACCAAGCGTAGGGTTTGTGGATGCAGGAGTGAACTGTTTAGTCCCCTCAGGACCTAAAATATCAGAGTGGAAGAAAGTCATCCTCAATCCAAAGGAATGCTTAAGAGAAGATAGACTTGATTCACTCCTAACCTGCATATATGTAAAATGTGAAAGATAACAAAACATCTAAGACTCTTCATAATGAAAAAGTAAACTGTCGGATGACTGAATGATATGGGATGCCAAGGTGAAAGAAGTAGAGTCAGAGAGTTGTAGAGTTATACAGCACGGAAACAGATCCTTCGGTTCAACTTGTCCGTACTGACCACATGTCCTAAATTAGTCTAGTCCCATTTGCCAGCAATTAGCTCATATCCCTCAAAACCTTTCCTATTCATATCTCCATCCAGATGCCTTTTAAATGCTGTAATTGTACCAGCCTCCACCACTTCCTTGGGCAGCTCATTCTATGCACGCACCACCCTTTGTGTGAAAAAGTTGCTCCTTAGGTCTCTTTTAAATTTTTCCACTCTCATCTTAAACCTATTCCCTCCAGTTTGAGACTTCCCCACTCCAGGGAAATGATCGTGTCTATTTACCCTCTCCATGCCTCTCATGATTTTATAAACCTCCATAAGGTCACCCCTCAGTCTCAGATTAGATTATTTACAGTGTGGAAACAGGCTCTTCGGCCCAAAAGTCCACACCGATCCTCCGAAGACCAACCCACCCAGACCCATTCCCCTACATTTACACCTTCACCGAACACTACGGGCAATTTAGCATGGGCCAATTCACCTAACCTGCACATCTTTGGACTGTGGGAGGAAACTGGAGCACCCGGAGGAAACCCACGCAGTCACGGGGAGAATGTTCAAACTCCACACAGGCAGTTGCCTGAGGTGGGAATTGAACCCAGGTCTCTGGTGCTGTGAAGCAGCAGTGCTAACCACTGTGCCACTTTGGCGCCCCCGGTGCTCCAGGGAAAACAGCCACAGCCTACTCAGCCTCTCCTTATAGTTCTAAACATCCAACGTCTTTGTAAATCTTTTCTGAACCCTTTCAAGTTTCACAACATCTTTCCTATAGCAGGGAGACCATAACTCCAACTAGACCCCACCACAAGAACATCTTTCCCTCCTTACCCCTCTCCGCTTGCTGCAAGGACCATTCCCTTCACAAATCCTTGGTTTGCGCCCCTCTCCTCACCAACCCCCCCTCCCCCGGCCCTCCCCCGCAACCCTCAGATACCTTCCCCTCCGATCGGAAAAGATGCAAAACCTGCCAGCACGTCACCCCCTCACCTCCATCCAGGGCACTAAACAGTCCTTCCAGGTGAGACAGAGGTTCATCTGCCTCTCATCCAACTTAGTTTACTGCATCAGGTGCTCCTGTTGTAGTCTTCTCTACACTGGGGAGACCAAGCGTAAACTGAGGGGATGTTTCGCTGAGCATCTCAGCCGGGTCCACAGGAGCCGACTGGATCTCCCAGTCACCGCTCATTTGAATTCCCCTTCCCACTCCCTTTCCAACATGACCATCCTTGGCCTCCTCCATTGCCACAACAAACCAAACCACAAATTGGAGAAAAATGCCTCATATTCCGCCTGGGCAGCCTACAGCCTGGAGGATTCAACATTGAGTTCTCCAATTTCAAATAACTTGCCTTCCCATCCCCTGACTCCCTTCCAAACCCCTCCCCCTTCCTTCCATTCCTCTCATCGACCCTTCCTTCTAGCCACCTACCGGATTCATTCCTCCGATTGACCAATCGCATCTCACTCTCTACCTGTATTCACCTATCCCCACCTCACCACCCTGCCCGTACCACCCCCTTTACCTGCAGCTCCCCTTACACCCACTCCTAGTCCTAAAGAAGGGTTACATCTGAAATGTTGACTTCTCCACCTCCTGATGCTGCCTGGCGTGCTGTGTTCTTCCAGCCTCCTACCTGTCTACTATTGGCTGTGAAGCACTCTTGGATATACTTAAAGGCAGAATACCTTCCTATAGGAGGGAGACGAGATTTGAGCAAAGTTGTGAGGTTGTGGGGAATGAACACTTTTGGGGAGAAGAAGCATGTTTGAGTTGCAGGAAGTGAGAAACTGAGAGATACAGATCAGGAAGGATCTGCATCCTATTCTGAAACTATTTGTTTTTCCACCAGTTTGGACCAGTCTCATTTCAGGAGCTGCTTATTCCAGCAATTTAACACTCAGGGGCTGGCCTGTAGAAATAGGTTTGTAACATGACAGATAGTGCCTCTACATTGCAGCATGTGACTATAAGAGTGGAGTTCTGTTATCCTCTTAACATTTTTACTCTACAGATGGATTTTGCATGGATCTGTTCGTGATTCTTTATCAAATTAATTTGAAGTACAAATTTAACTCCCTCATCTGCTACACCTTTGCAAAAGTCTTTTACTTGTATTTTCAATTAAGCTGAGATAGAAAATAATAAATCAGCAGCAACAAATTCAACAGCATCATCATAGTATTGGATATGCTGCTGTGCTCATAAATGCAGCAACTTAACCATGGCGACAGCTTCCATTAAGTCCCCATTGAGTATTTTGGGGCACTTCACAATGCTTACACAGAGACACAGAACAATAAGTGCCCAGCAGGCTGAAACACTTTGATACAGAAAACGCGCACCAACTCCCTTCCATAAAAGGTTCTAAATTGCACTGTACTTTATCAAAGCATTCCATCTTGGTTTTGAATTACTATTTCTTGCAGATTTTCATAACACATAATTAGTATTGTGTCAGCAGTGGGTTCAAAATTGACAGTGAGTGGTAACATAAAATGCTTGGTTATTCAATTTGAAATGCAAATAAACGAAGTAAAAGGGAAGAGGAGTTGCTGCGGTGTTACGTGTTATTTCTGTATAACATGCAGAAGTTTCCAAGGACATAATGTCCGTGAAAGAGTCATGAGATAAAGGAAATTACCTGTTGTCAACAGACATTATCAAATCCACTCACTGCCGCCGACCGTCTGTTTCCTGCTGCAAATTTGTTAATGGACTCCACAAAATCCTTTTTGCAGAGATAGTTGGGAGGAAAAGATGATTAAGGGTACATAATAAAATATACAGCGCAGGAGACAACCATCCACATATCTGTACTGTACTGTAGCTGATACTTGAAAAGGAGGTATCTATCCCATTTCCTTGTCCTTCTCTTTATTCATGATGCATTATTCCTTCAATGGATGTGGATCGCTACCTAGGCCAACTTTTATTACCCATCCCTAATTGGAGAGTAAGCAGTTAAGAGGTCAATCACGTTACCACGGATCTGGAGTCACACGTAAGCCAGACCAGGTAAATATGGTAATTTCCATCTCTTAAGGGCATTAGTGAACCAGTTGGGGTTTTAGTCAATTGATACATGGTCACCTTTAGATTTTTGTTGAACTCAAAATTCAAACAATTTGGCAAGGCCTTTAACAAGATTCCTCCTGGCAGGCTGATACAGAAGTTGAAGTCATACTGGATCTGTAGTGTGCTGAAAAGATGGATACAGAACTGGCTTGGTCATAGAAATCAGAATGCAGCAGTAGAAGGGTGTTTTTCTGACTAGAGATCTATGACCAGGGGCATTCTGTAGGGATCAGTGCTGGGATCCCTGTAATATATATATACATAAATGTTTTGGAGGAGAATGTACATGGATTGCTAAGTAAGTTTGCAAACACAACCAAAGATGGCAGAGCTGCAGAGACTGAGGAGGATTTCCAGAGGACACAGCAAGATATAAGATTGACTGGAGACATGGGCAGACAAATGGCCATTGGAATTTAATGTGGATAGATGTAAGGTGATGTATGTTGGAAGGTCTAATGTAGGAGGGAAGTATACAGTAAATGGTAGAACCCTTAGCAGCATCAGCATACGGAGGGATGTAGACATACAGGTCCACCATTCCCTGAAATGGCCACACAAGTGGATAAGGTGGTCAAGATGGCATATAGCATGCGTGCCTTCATCGGTCAGGGCATAGAGTACAACAATTGGTGAGCTATGTTGCAGCTATATAGAACTCCATTTGGGCCACATTTGGAATATTGTATACAGTTCTGGTCACCACATTACAAGAAGGATGTGGAGGCTTTAGACAGGGTATAGAAAAGGTTTACCAGCGGCTCACCTGGTTTGGAGAGTGCTAACCATGAGAGAGACTGGACAAACTTGGTTTGTTTTTACTTGAATATCGAAGGATGAGATGGAAGTTGATAAACTTCTGAGAGACGTGGACAGAATGGATAGTGAGAGTCTTTTTTCCCAGGATAGAAATGTCAATTACTAGGGGACATAGATTTAAGGTAAAAGGGGGGATGTTTAAAGGGATGTGAATGGCATGTTTTAACACAGAGGGTGCCTGGGATGTGCTGCCAGAGGAGGAGGAAGAACCAGATATAATCGCAGAGTTTAAGAGGCATCTTGACAGATGCACGAATAGGCAGGGATTAGAGGAATATTCACTGTGTCAAGGCAAAAGGTTTTTAGTTTGAAAAGTCGTAATGTGTTGCCGAAGGTTTGATGGGCCAAAGGGCCTGTTTCTGTGCTGTACTGTTTTTTGTTTCATTATCTACCATGGGGATTCGAACCCAGGTCCCAGAACATTACCTGCAGCTTGAAATTAATACAATGTAAGAACAAATTACTGCAGATGCTGGAATCTGTACTGAAAACAAAAAAAAAGCTGGAAATCATAGCAGGTCAAGCAGTATCCATGGAGAGAGAGCAAGTTCCCGTTTCTACTGCATTCTCATTTAGATGTAGAGGTAATACCTTATATTTCTTCTTTCATGGGATTTGTCACATGAGGAGCAGTTGAGGACTCTGAGTCTGTACATGATGAAGTTTAGGAGAATGAGGGGGAATCTCATTGAAACCTACAGAATACTGAGAGGCCTGGATAGAGTGGACATAGAGAAGATGTTTCCATTCGTAGGAGAGACTCGGACCTGAGGGCACAGCAACAGAATGAAGGGATGACCCTTTGGAACTGAGATGAAGAGAAATTTCTTCAGCCAGAAGGTGTTGAATCTAGGGAACTCATTGCTGCAGAGGGCTGTGGAGGCCAAGTCATTGAGTATCTTTGATACGGTAATAGATAGGTTCTTGATTAGTGAGGGGATCGATGGTTGTGGGGAAAAGTCAGGCGAATTGGTGTGAGAAACATATCAGCCATGGTCTTATGGTCTTATGGTCCATCCAGAATTGCCTTGAAGTAATTGTTAGGGACAGTTCGGAGTCAATCACATTGCTGTAGCTCTGGCTACATGCTGGCCAGACTGGAGAGGGACAGCAGATTTCTTGTACTATTGGGCATTCATGAACTGGATTGTTTCTTCAATTAAAAAAAAATCTGTGGTAATTGTCTTTGCTAAGATGAATTGTGAATCTGGATTTAGATTTTGTTTAAAACAGCCCTGATCAGAGATGTTACTGCATGCCTCTGGAGGAAATGGGGCCATGAACCCAGCACTCCTGGATCAGAGATAGGGAAACTACCTCTGCACCATAAGACCCCATCAATTGCAGGGTTTTTTTTAATATCTAGAAGTGTAACTGCACACAACTGAACAGCCTTTCTTTCCCCTATCAGCAAACCACCCATGGCATTTTTCACCTGTTATCCACCACTAATGTTTCCAGTTAAGAACCAGTTTATATGTCAAGCCAGACAGGAGCAATGCACTACCTCCATGGTTCTGAGAAAAAACAAGGAGAGAAAAACTGGGAAGAGAGGGAGGGAATTAAATCACAATGGTGTTGGGAGGACAGATTAGGCATCCATCCCCTGTAGTGCCCATCTTTCTCTGAAAGCATCAAAAGTATTAGTTGGCACCACATGCTCCGATTCTAAGGTCACCCATGCCCGAATGTCACTGCAGAAGAGGGGCAGACAATGAGCACTGATGGCCTGTCCACTGCCTGGACATATTAATGCCAACTTGGCAATTCCAGGTCAATCTATTTTTGGCCAATCCCAGGTTTTTAAAAAATGCCTTGTATAATCTTGAAGTGTCCTTACACATAACTGAATGTTTTTCTTCAACATCACCTGTGTCTTTTTCTTTTCATTTCTTAACCCCCGGCAGTAAATCTCCCATGTTTTCCAATTGACTAATTTACTTGCAAAGCCTGGTCAGGATAATGCAAAGAATCAAAGGTGAAGGAGAGAGGCAGAGGTAGGGAGAGTAAAGGGTGCTGAATCACAATGGAGTTGATGGGGAGGTGAAGCAGTGTGCCCTCTATGGTACCCTCCTCTCTCTAAAGGCCTGGAGAGCACTGATGGACACCCACGGACTCCCTCTCTAAGGACACCCGGGTGCAAATGTAACCACGGAAGACAGACAGGCAATCAGCAGATATGACCCCCTCCCCAGCCTGCTGTCTGAACCTATTAATAGCCAACCTGGCCAGGTTCAAACCAACTCCGGAGTTTGTGATGGAATCGAAATTCCATCAGCCACCATCATGGGATTCGCATCCCTGGTTCTTCTTATATCCAGAGTAGTTATAACACGCAACTGCGTGGATTTCCCCACCGCCAAATCATTGTGAATTATTTTTTAAACGTTAACCGCCAGCAGTAAATCACCCATGAAGCCAATTAGAAATTTACATGCACAGCCCATTACGGGCAATGCACATCAAAATAGAGAGGGGATGGGTAAGGAGAGCAGGAGGGACTCAATCAAAATAGAGTTGGTAGGGGGAGAATAATGCACTCTATTCCCCTGTGGTGCACATCTCTCTCTATAAACATGAGTGCATTGATGGACACCGTGTGCTCCCCCTCCAATGATTACTGGGCATGAACAGAACCATTAGAAAAAGGGACAGACAGTCATTGAATATGACCCCTTCCACAACTCAGACCTATTAATTTACCCTTCTCCATAGCCCTGACCTGTTAATTTACCCCTCTTCACAGCGCTGACCTGTTCATTTACCCCTCTTCACAGCCCCGACCTGTTAATTTACCCCTCTCCACAGCCCCAACCTGTTAATTTACCTCTCTCCACAGCCCCAACCTGTTAATTTACCCCTCTCCATAGCCATAACCTGTTACTTTACCCTTCTCCACAGCCCTGACCTGTTAATTTACCCCTCTCCATAGCCATAACCTGTTAATTTACCCTTCTCCAGAGCCCCGACCTGTTAATTTACCTCTCTCCATAGCCCTGTTCTGTTAATTTACTCCACTCCACAGCTCTGATCTGTTAATTCACCCCTCTTCACAGCCCCAACCTGTTAATTTACTCCTCTCCACAGTCCCAACCTGTTCATTTACGCCTCTCCACAGCCCTGACCTGTTAATTTACCCCTCTCCACAGCCCCGACCTGTTAATTTACCCCTCTCCATAGCCCTGTTCTGTTAATTTACTCCACTCCACAGCCCCAACCTGTTAATTTACCCCTCTCCACAGCCCCAACCTGTTCATTTACCTCTCTCCACCGCCCCAACCAGTTCATTTACCCCTCTCCACAGTCCTGACCTGTTAATTTACCCTTCTCCACAGCCCTGACCTGTTAATTTACCCCTCTCCATAGCCATAACCTGTTAATTTACCCCTCTCCATAGCGCTGTTCTGTTAATTTACTCCTCTCCATAGCCATAACCTGTTAATTTACCTCTCTCCATAGCCCTGTTCTGTTAATTTACTACTCTCCACAGCTCTGACCTGTTAATTCACCCCTCTTCACAACCCCAACCTGTTAATTTACCTCTCGTCACAGTCCCAACCTGTTAATTTACCTCTCTCCACAGCCCCAACCTGTTCATTTACCCCTCTCCACAGCTCTAACCTATTAATTCACCCTCTTCACAGCCCCAACCTGTTAATTTACCTCTCTTCACAGCCCCAACCTGTTAATTTACCCCTCTCCACAGCCCCAACCTGTTCATTTACCCCTCTCCACAGCCCTGACCTATTAATTCACCCTCTTCACAACCCCAACCTGTTAATTTACCTCTCGTCACAGTCCCAACCTGTTAATTTACTCATCTCCACAGCCCCAACCTGTTAATTTGCCCCTCTCCATAGCCCTGTCCTGTTAATTTACTCCTCTCCACAGCTCTAACCTATTAATTCACCCTCTCCACAGCCCCAACCTGTTCATTTACCCCTCTTCACAGCCCCAACCTGTTAATTTACCCCTCTCCACAGCCCCGACCTGTTAATTTACCCCTCTCCATAGCCATAACCTGTAAATTTACTCCTCTCCACAGCTCTAACCTATTAATTCACCCTCTTCACAGCCCCAACCTGTTAAATTACCTCTCTCCACAGCCCCGACCTGTTAATTTACCCCTCTCCATAGCCATAACCTGTTAATTTAGCCCTCTCCATAGCCCTGTTCTGTTAATTTACTCCTCTCCACAGCTCTGACCTGTTAATTCACCCCTCTTCACAGCCCCAACCTGTTAATTTACCTCTCTTCACAGCCCCAACCTGTTAATTTACCCCTCTCCACAGCTCTGACCTGTTAATTCACCCCTCTTCACAGCCCCAACCTGTTAATTTACCTCTCTTCACAGCCCCAACCTGTTAATTTACTCCTCTCCACAGCCCTGACCTGTTAATTTACCCCTCTTCACAGCCCCAACCTGTTAATTTACCCCTCTCCACAGCCATAACCTGTTAATTTACCCCTCTCCACAGCCCTGACCTGTTAATTTACCTCTCTCCACAGCCCCAACCTGTTAATTTACTCCTCTCCACAGCCATAACCTGTTAATTTACCCCTCTCCATAGCCCTGTCCTGTTAATTTACTCCTCTCCACAGCTCTGACCTGTTAATTCACCCCTCTTCACAGCCCCAACCTGTTAATTTACCCCTCTCCACAGCCCCGACCTGTTAATTTACCCCTCTCCATAGCCATAACCTGTTAATTTACCCCTCTCCATAGCCCTGTTCTGTTAATTTACTCCTCTCCACAGCTCAGACCTGTTAATTTACCCCTCTCCACAGCCCTGACCTGTTAATTTACCCTTCTCCACAGCCCCGACCTGTTAATTTACCCCTCTCCACAGCCATAACCTGTTAATTTACCCCTCTCCATAGCCCTGTTCTGTTAATTTACCCTTCTCCACAGCTCAGACCTGTTAATGTACCTCTCTCCACAGCCCGGACCTGCTAATTTACCCCTCTCCACAGCTCAGACCTGTTAATTTACCCCTCTTCACAAGCCTGACTTATTAATGGCCAACTTGGTCAGTCTCAATTCCAGATTATTTTTTGCCAACTCCAGATTTATTGATTGATTTGAAATTTCATCAGCTGCCAAAGTAGGGTTTGCACCCATTAGCCTGATTAGTCCCACTAAAATATTAGCCTGGGCCTCTGGATTATAAATCTAACGACAGTAACTTCTAATTAAGACTATTTGGTTATAGGGTAATAGAGTCATACAGCATGGAAAGAGACCATTTGGTTCAAACTGTCCATGCCAACCAGGTTTTCCAAGCTAAACTAGTCCCATTTGCTTACATCTAACCCATATCCCTCTAAACCTTTCTATTTCTTGCACGTCTAAATGTTGTAAATGTACCTGCCTCTACAACGTTCTCTGGAAGTTCATTCCATGTATGCGCCACCCCCTGCATGAAAAAGTTAACCCTCAGGCCCCTCTTAAATCTTTCTCCTCTCACCTTAAGCCTTTACCCTCTACTTATGAACTCCCCAACCCTAGGGAAAAGTCCTTTGCTATTCACCTTGTGTATGGCCTCTCATGATTTTATAAACCTCTATAAGGTCACCCCTCAAACTCTTGTGCTCCAGGAAAAATAGTCCCAGCGTGTCCAGCGTCTCCTTATAACTCAAACTCCCCGTCCCGGTAACATCCTTATAAGTCTTTTCTGCATCCTTTCCAGTTTAGTGACATCCTTTCCAAAAAGCAGGGTGACCAGAATTGTACGCTGTATTCCAAAAGTGGCCTAACCAATGTCCTCTACAGCCGCAACATGACTTCCCAACTCCGATACTCAATGCTCTGGCCAATGAAGTCAAGTGTGCCAACCATCTTCTTCACCACCCTGTCTACATGCAATGCCACTTTCAAGGAACTATTTATCTGAACCCCTCGGTCTCTCCATTCAACCCTACCATTAGCTGTGTGAGCCCCCACTTGGTTTCTCATAGCAAAATACAACACCTTGCATTTATCTAAATAAAACTCCATCTACCACTACTCAGCCCACTGGCCCAATTGATTACTATTACATAACCTTCTTCACTGTCCACTACACCACCAATTTTGGGGTCATCTGCAAAGTAACCATGCTTCCTATATTCCAATCCAAATCGTTTATATAAATGAGAAACAACATAAGTTCATAGGAGCAGGAGTAGGCCATCTGGCCACGCGAGCCTGCTCCATCATTCAATAAGAGATCACGGCTGACCTTCTCATCGCCTCAGCTTCAATTACCTGCCAGGAGACTTATCTACCCTTCGCTTCATTAGCTTGCCCAACACTACCTGTTTTGTGATAATGATTATTTCCAGGTCCTCACCAACCTTCGTCTCTTTGTCAATTACTGACATGTTATTGGTGTCCTCCCTATGAATACCAGCACAAAATACCTGCTCAATGCCTCGGCCATTTCCTCATATCCCATTACTTTTGTATCCTCCAAAGGACCTTAGCCACTCCTTGCTCAATGCCTCGGCCATTTCCTCATATCCCATTACTTTTGTATCCTCCAATTTACTTTAGCCACTCCTTTTTTGTCTTATATATTTATAGAACATTTTGCTTTCTGTCTTTATAATCTGAGTGAGTTTTTCTTCATAATCTATCTTACTTTTCTTTATAGCTCTTCTTGTGTCTTTCCATTGACCTTTAAAGCTTTCACAATCTTCTAGTTTCCCGCTGATCTTGGCCACTTTGCATGCTTTCTCCTTCAATTTGATAGCCTCCCTTATTTCCTTTGATGCATATGGCAGATTACCCCTTTTCCTGCAGTCCTTCCTTTTCACTGGTATATTCTTTTGCTGAGCACTTTGAAAAATTGCTTTGAAAATCCTCCACTGTTCGTCAACTGTGCCATCATAAAGTCTTTGCTTCCAGTCTACTTGAGCCAACTCCTCCCTCATCCTTTTGCGGTCTCTTATGTTTAAGCTCAGGATTTTATCTTCACACTTTCCATCTGTATTCTAAATACAACCATAAAACAGTGGACCCAGCACCAGTCTAGCTTCAGTGAAAATAGTTTCCAGCTCTGGTTTCCAGCTGCAAGTAATTCTGTCCCTTTGTTAGAGGTGGAAAGGAGCATGTCGTATTTGTCATCTTTAAATTGGTCTCAGTATGAAAAACTCAGTTCTCTCTCTTAATCATTTCTGCTGTGCTAAAGAATAAAACACCAATTTTTTCCCCTTCCTTAGCAACCCATGATTCTCTTTCCTGTGAATGAATTGGTGTCCTATTCTTGTCTCTAATATGCCAGCCTTGGCTCAGTGTGAGTGTTCTTGCCTCAGCGTGTGAGATCTTGCCTCAGTGCGAGTACTCTCGTCTTGGAGTTTGAAGGTCATAGCACCGAGCTCAGTGTAAACTGACGTACTCAGTAACCAGGGATACGAGAGGAGGGTAGTTAAATTGTCAGAGCTCCTCTCTCAGATGTAACATTACAATCAAAAGCTGGAAACTTCTCTCATGCCAGATGTGGAGTTGGGGAGAGGATTTACTGGTGAAGGTTAACACCTCCCCACCTCTATGCTAATTATGTCCAGAGCACAGGGTGGCACTGTGGCTCAGTGGTTGGCACTGTTGCCTCACAGTGCCAGCGAGCATCCTTGGGTGACTATCTGTGTGGCGTTTGCACATTCTCCGCGTATCTGCATTGGGTTTCCTCTGGATGCTCCACTTTCCTCCCACAGTCCAAAGATATGCGGGTTAGTTGGATTGGTCACGCTAAATTGCCCATAGTGTTCAGGGATGTGCAGGCCAGGTGGGTTAGCCATGGGAACTGAGAGGTATGGGGATAGGGAATTGGGACTGGGCGGGATGCTCTTCAGAGGGTCAGTACAGACCCGATGGGCCTAATGGCCTCTTTCCACTGTGTAGGAATTCTTATGATTCTACAGCAGGCTCCTGGTCAACCTTACTTCAACAATTAATTGCATAGTGAATGAATGACCTGCCTGTTTGTATCTACAGCTACCGACTATATCTGTGAATGTCTTTATTTCTGTCTGAAAATCTCAGATTATAGGAGACAATAGTTGTAAAAATTAGCAATCCTTGGACCTTGGTCTACTTTTCAGCAAATTTGACTCCGTTTACAATGGATGATTCATTTCTTGGCCCACTTGAATCATCCAGTGGGTTAAATGAGTGTTGTGTTGATGTGGCTCTGCCCAGCTCAAGACCAGATACCCAAGACTTCGAGGAGTGACAGTCTTCTCACTTAGAAATTAGCAAAAGAATTTAGAGGGACTGAACAAAGCCCAGAATAGATTTACAAGCACGATACCAAAATTATGAAGTCATTGCCATCAGGAAAGACAAACAGGCTGAGGCTCTTTTCACTCTGGAGAAGGGATGACCTGTTAAAGGTCTTTAACATGCTGAAATTAAAAAAAAACTCAGCAGGACCTGGCAGCAACTTTGGGGAGATAAACAGAGCCAATGTTTGCAGCTCAATGTGACTCTTCTTCAGAATTCAATGCTTAATAATCGGGAGTGATTTCTTTGGGTAAATTATGCCTATTGGTGAGACCAAATGCGGTGTCATAAGTACAATGTAAATATTAATAAACCCAATGAGGGGTTTAAAAGATTTAAGATTTAGCTGACTAATATAGACATATTTAAAGGGGAGTTGTATAAGTACATGACAGAGAAACCAGTATAAGGCTATGACATAACAATTTGATGTTTTCTTTTGCCTTGTCTCTTATAGTAGTAGTTCCTTCAGAGTATGATGTGGAGGTGACCTCTCTCTCCCTCAGACATGCGCACACACACACACCCTGCCACACGCGCGCTCTCTCACTCTGACACACACATGCACGCGCGCGCACACACACACACACACATACACATCTATGGAGTGAATTTGCATTTGCAGATTTGTATTTGCAAATACATTATATTTTGTTCAAAAAGCACACAATCTGTAGATAGTCAGTCAATTAGGCATTTTATAAATTTCTACTTTGGAAATAAAACTAGTCTGACTCCAGGTTGAGATATAAACAGACTTGAAAGTAAGGCCTCAGACCTGAAAGGTGTTGCCTGACCTGAGGTGTCACCTTTATTTTATTTTATTAAACAAATTACAAAAACAGTTTACAACAAACAGTTACATTTACAGCTGCATACAAGAGACAGCAATTTTACAAGGGAGAGGAGCAGCAAAGCCAGGCCCCAAACCCTACCATTCAAACAGTTTACAGGGACATGAGGACAAACCTCAAATCCCAGTTTCACAAAGATATAAAGAGACAACAGCAGTGACAGTTATACATTAGACAGTACTGTTACATACAAAAGTGCAGACAATACAGACCCAGCAAGCCCCCATCCCTCCCACCTTCTGACCACTCTAAGGCAGCCCGCCCCTACCCACCTTCCGGTTCTCGGTCCACCCCATGCCCCTTCCAGTTAGGTGTCACCTTTATGCTGATAAAACCTGAAGTCATCTTGGGGCAGTCAGTTGAAAACAATTCTGGGATTTACATAGTAATCAATCGAAACCTGCACCTCCATTCCAACTGATTAAAGACTTAATAGTTGTCTAGGTTTGTTCAATACATTCACATCAGTTGTATGGCTCTTTGATCTTTTACTTATAAATTCTGTGTCCGATGCAGTCTCTCTCGCTAACTGCCTGTGGAAGGAACAGGGGCTCCAAAAACTCGTGGTTTCAAATAAACCTGTTGGACTATAACCCGGTGTTCTGTGATTTTTGACTTACTTCAGAGTAGGTTGTGTTTTCAGCCTTCACTGAGCATGGTAGTACAATAACACGCCACACAGAATCAAATCTGCACAAAACGTAAGAATTCTGGTCTCCTTCCTATTGGAAAGAAACTTGAAAGGGTTCAGAAAAGGGTGTTGCCAGGTTTGGAGGATTTGAGCTATAGGGAGAGGTTGAATAGGCGAGGGCTGTTTTCTCTGGACCATCGGAGGCTGAGGGTTTATAAAATCATGAGGGGCATGGATAGGGTAAATATTCAAAGTCTTTCCCCTAGGGTTGGGGAGTCCAGAACTAGAGGGCATAGGTTTAGGGTGAGAGGGGATAGATATAAAAGAGACCTAAGGGGCAACTTTTTCACTCAGAGGGTGGTACGTGTATGGAATGAGCTGCCAGAGGAAGTGGTGGAGGCTGGTACAATTGCAACACTTAAAAGGCAGCTGGATGGGTATATGAATAGGAAGGGTTTGGAGGGATATGGGCCAGGTGCTGGCAGGTGGGACTAGATTGGGTTGGGATATCTGGTCGACATAAATGAGTTGGACCAAGTTTCTGAGCTGTACATCTCTACGACTTTAGGACTCTATAACTATTTGGTTGTTTCTCATCCTCTGTGCCTCTGTGTGGACTAATCCAAAAATATTTGTGTATTACACTCACCTTTTGTGACTGCTCCCACACAATGTTCCAAAGTGAGCGCGATGTGACGCACTTTGGAAGAAGTAACAAGAGAAGGGAGTAGTTGATGAACAGCAGGAGATGAGCATGCTCAGAGGAACAGAGGGATGCTGGGGTGCTTACCCACAGATCCCTGAAGGTGGCAGGGCAGGTGGTTAGGATAGTTAAGAAGGTGAAATAAATCCACGCAAATTGGTATCTCGTCACTAAGTCACATGATACTTCAAGTGTTCACTCAAGTAGTTTTTAAAGGTTGTGAGTTCATGCACAGCACATGAACTCTGGAAGAAAGTGAGGGCTGCAGACGCTGGAGATCAGAATCAAATAGTGTGGTTCTGGAAAAGCACAACTGGTCAGGCAGCATCCAAGGAGCAGGAGAATCAACATTTGGAGCATAAGCTCTTCACCAGGAATCCTGGTATTTTCTCCCTAAAGGCATTGTGGGTTAACTCACAGCAGGTGAACTGCAGCAGTTCAAGAAGGCAGCCCACCACCATCTTCTCAAGGGCAACTAGGGATGGGCAATAAATACTGGCCTCATTCCTGATGAAGAGCTTATGCTTGAAACATTGATTCTCCTGCTCCTCGGATGCTGCCTGACAGGCTGTGCATTTCCAACACCACACTTCTTGACTCAGTGCATGGACTCTGACCAACTAGCTCAGAGCCAGTGAGAATCAATGAGACTCCTGCTTATTTATGTATTTATGTTTTTCTCTCTGTTTATTTTTGTGTCGGACACAGTGAAAAACAAATAGTGTGTAAATCTTTATTTATATTCCGCCACCAGGAAGAAAGGAAACGCCTGAATGGTCAGTGACAAGCAGTGCCCTTCTCAGAGGGCAATGCTGTCTGATCAAACAGTGAAGGGGAGGGCAGGGATTAAATCAAAATAGAGTTGGAGGGGGAAATGAAACACTCCACTCCTTTCGGTGCCCACCTTTCTCGAGGGTGTTGGTGGACACCACCTACTCCTTCTCCAGGGACACCCGGGCTCTAAATTAACCATGGAAGAGAGTCAGGCAATCACCCTTAACGACCCCCTTCCGGCCCTCTACCGAGACTACTGTTTATTTTTTTAATCTCAGAGTGAACAGTATGTCTGAGATGTCTGAGGTTTATTTAGTTTTCTTTTTTTTCTCTTTTTTCCTGTTCCCTCCCACACTACCGCCTAACTGCGGTAGTGCTTATAGTTTCCCCCAGCACCCATGTTGTGTGTGTGCAGGTGTGAGACTCAGTGAAAGACAGCAGGTGTACAAAGCTTTATTCAATTTCCACCACCAGGAAGATAGGAAAACACCCGAGTGGCCAGTGACAAGCAGTGCCCTTCACATCAAAGGGCAATGCTGTGTGATCAAAACAGTGAAGGGGAGGGTAGGGATCAAATCAAAATAGAATTGGAGGGGGAAATATTGCACTCCACTCCCTGTGGCGCCCACCTCTCCCAGAACAACTCCAGTGTGTTGGTGGAGACCGCGTGCTCCTTCTCCAAGGACACCCAGGCTCTAACATAACCGCGTAAGAGGGGCAGGCAGTCGGCCCTAATGACCCCCTCCACCGCCCTTTGCCGAGACTGCTGTTTATTTTTTCTTCTTTTTTTTCTTTTTTCTTTTCTTTTTTTTAATTAACCCCCACACTACCGCCTAGCTGCAGTAGTGCTTATTTTTTCCCCAGCACCCATGTTGTGTGTGCGTGCAGGTGTGAGACACAGTGAAAGACACAAGGTGCACGAATCTTTATGCAAATTTCCACCACCAGGAAGAAAGGAAACACCCGAG
>NC_057714.1:105489320-105522820 GCF_004010195.1 Chiloscyllium plagiosum | reverse complement strand
TAAATCAAAATAGAATTGGAGGGAGAAATGATGCACTCCACTCCCTGCGGCACCCACCTCTCCCTGAACAACTCCAGGGTTTTGGTAGACACCGCGTGCTCCTTCTCCAAGGACACCCGGGCTCTAACGTAACTGCGGAAGAGGGTCAGGCAATCGGCCCTTTGCCGAGACTGCTGTTTATTTTTTTTTGAATACCACAGACTGCCCGGTGTGGAATTGAACCTCGGTCTCCCGTGTGATGGGCAGAGATACTAACCACTATACTACTGAGGACTGGATCACTCCTGTTTATTATTTTTTTTCTTTTTGTTTTTTTTTATTTTAACCCCCACACTACCACCTAAGTGCGGTAGTGCTTATTTTATCCCCAGCACCCATGGTGTGTGTGTTTCCGTGTGAGACACAGTGAAAGACACAAAGTGCACGAATCTTTATTCAATTTCCACCACCAGAAAGATAGGAAAACACCCGGGTGGCCAGTGACAAGAGACTGCTGTTTATATCTGTCAGCCAGGGCTCCCTGATTGGCTCAGGTAAACAATCCCAGCTGGGGAGCTCATACTTTATGAGATCCACCAGGCCCTGGTTCCAAACGCTACAGGAGGCATTCAGGACACTGGCCTTTATCAGCCGTGGCATAGATTATAAAAGCAGGGAGCTAATGTTAGAGCTGTACAACACTTCGGTGAGGTACTGGAGTACTGTGTGTAGTTCTGGTCCCCACATTACAGGAAGGACGTGATTGCACTGGAGGGGATACAAAGGCGATTCACCAGGATGTTGTCTGGGATGGAGCATTTCAGCACTGAAGAGAGGCTGGATAAGCTCAGGTTGGTTTCTTTGGAGCAGAGAAGGCTGAGGTCAGACCTAATGGAGGCGTATAAGATTATGAGAGGCATGGACAGGGTGAATTGAAAACAGCTGTTACCTTTAGTTGAAGGGTCCATAACAAGTGGGCGTAAGTGGAAGACCAGAGGTTCAGAGAGCATTTAAGAAAATACCTTTTGCACCCAGAGGGTGGTGGGAATCTGGAATGCAGCGCCTGGGAGGGTGATTGAGGAGGGTAACCTCACAACCTTCAAAAAGTACATGGATAAACACTGAAAGTGTTCTAACATTTGAGACTATGGGCCTAGTGCTGGCAAATTGAACTAATGTGAATAGTAAAATAGTATATTTTGGCAGTACAGACTTGATGGGCTGAAGGGCCTCTTCTATATTGTATGATCTAATGATTCTATAAATGTCAAATTAAGGCTGTTCAGAATTGTGATACAAGAATCATTCCTCTGGGCCAGCAGGCGTGGGTTCTAGTCCCACCCATTCCACAGGTGTATCATAAAATGTCTGAACAGAAATTAAACATTTCTAGAATCGCATCGGGGCATAAACATCAGAAGAAACCAATTGGGTTAAGGACCTATTCCTGTCCAACTCCATGTAAACTTTATTTCAAAAACAGCAGGTGGTAAGGAGTGGTATTTTTCTCTGTTCACCATTGAGCATGACAGATGAAATATAGGAAACATGAAAAGGTGAAATCTATATCTTTTTCTCACCATAACATATCGTGAGGAGCCAAGCATCCTGTTCACTATAACTAGAAAAGGAGGTGCATAGCAGGGTGAATATCCAGCTCAAAATCATTGGATGTGACATGAAAGATTGTCAGCCAAGTTCCTGTTGCTTTACTTCCAGTGATGGTGTGGAAAATTGACATTTGAATCAATTTGGACTCAAATCTGTAGCAATCTGAATAGGGTGTTGGAATGAAATCCCAAACTATATTTTTGGTTTAATCCAGTTTACTGTCAAAGAACATAACTGTGGCCTCGAATTTTCATTCCTGGGTTTGCAGATTTGGGAGAAATCCCAGGTCCGTGGGCCCGAACTTTAAAAATGGCTGACCTCGTTTTCAGTTTTCCGTGTCAGGTCGGGTGACCTGACAGAAGGTTGTCAGTTTCTGAGCTGGGCTGAGCAAAGAGCCTACCTTGGGGATCCTAGGACGGATGCACCCTCTGAAAGTAAAGATTATAAGATGATACATTCCTCCTGCTCTAACCTTGCCACTCGCCATGCCATATACATCTCACCTTTTATCCAGCTAGCTCTTATGCCTTGACCTCTCAGACTACTTATGTCACCCTGTACCCCTACACCCATCTCCCATGGACCATCACACAACCTATTCAATTCTTTTCCCACCTACACATCCTCCAGGTTCCCTCAGACTTCCACTGTGACTTTCCCATCTCCCATGACCTGTCCCATTTGTACCCAATCATTTCCATGAGCCTTTCTAGTGCTCTTTGACTACTCAATTCCAACTCATAAACAGCACCAACCACCCTTTGCCTCTCATTCACAATGCCACCTAATGCTAATCTGATATCCAGCAAGGGCATAAATCAGGAGGCATCCTCATATAAAAAAAAATTACCTGTTGATATCACTACTAATAGAAAAAAAAACTTTTATTAATGCAAAAATAGCAGACAATAGGAATTCTTCAACTAATGCCTATTGAAAACAAACATTTCATCAAATGCTGAATTTCTCATGTAAACAAACATTCTCATTCAATAGCTGGAGTAGAGTGGTGCTGGAAAAGCACAGCAGTTCAGGCAGCATCCGAGGAGCAGGAAAATCGACGTTTCGGGCAAAAGCCCTTCACCGGTTTTTACCTATTCCCATTGAATAAACGATTGGAACAATTGCCAATAGGCACTCCACTGTGATAATGACATTTTGGAAAATCAATCATGCAGCTCATATCCATACAAGGGTCTACAGAGGTTCAAGAAGGTAGCTTGTTACCACCTTCTCAAGGGCCACAAGGGTTGGGAAATAAACACTGACCAGCCAGCAATGCCCACATCCCACAAGTGAGCAAATAATTTTTATAAAGTCTCTGAAATAATTAACATTTTAGATGTTCTTAGGATGGTCCTTGACAACTTTTACCAGACCAAAATAATATGCACTCAGTAATCTGATTTGCTACCCGTGGATCTGCATAATCATGCGGTCAACCCAGACTGATCTTTATTTTTCCCATTGTCTCATCTGGTCTGCCTCAGTAAACACTGATACATAGCAGAGGTACTTGGGAGTGGGATCTGCTTTTTTTTTGTTCTCTGTGGGAGGTTGGTGCCCATATCTTTTGTTTATAATGAGGACTGTACGTGTACATTTTTCATGCACAAGTGTGCTTTTTCACAAAGAGTGTCCTATCTCTCCCCAAGGTGTCTTGAGATCAGGTATGAAGTTGTTCCTGACCCCTCCAAAAGGGAAGAGATATAAAACATTTATCTGACCCTCACCCCTCAGAACGCCATGGCTTCAAATGAATCCCTTGGTCCATTCATGCCAACCAACACAACTCCCCATATCCTCACCAACTCTTATACAAACTTACTGCCTGCTTCCACACTTTCTCCATTAGCTACCATGTCAATGCTTTCCATTTCCACAGGTCCAGAGATGTTTAAGTTAGGTGGATTAGCTATGCTGAAATTCTCCATAGTGTCCAGCGATGTGCAGGCGAGCTGGATTGGCCGTGCTGAAATTGTCCATAGCGCCAGGCGATGTGTAGGTTAGGTGGGTAGGCCATGCTGAAATTCTCCACAGTGTCCAGCAATGTGAAGGTTAGGTGGTTTGGCCATGCTGGAATTCTCCATCGTGTCCAGCGATGTGAAGGTTAGGTGGGTTGGCCATGCTGGAATTCTCCATCGTGTCCAGCGATGTGAAGGTTAGGTGGGTTGGCCATGCTGAAATTCTCCATCGTGTCCAGCGATGTGAAGGTTAGGTGGGTTGGCCATGCTGAAATTCTCCATCGTGTCCAGCGATGTGAAGGTTAGGTGGGTTGGCCATGCTGAAATTCTCCATCGTGTCCAGCGATGTGAAGGTTAGGTGGGTTGGCCATGCTGAAATTCTCCATCGTGTCCAGCGATGTGAAGGTTAGGTGGGTTGGCCATGCTGAAATTCTCCATCGTGTCCAGCGATGTGAAGGTTAGGTGGGTTGGCCATGCTGAAATTCTCCATCGTGTCCAGCGATGTGAAGGTTAGGTGGGTTGGCCATGCTGAAATTCTCCATCGTGTCCAGCGATGTGAAGGTTAGGTGGGTTGGCCATGCTGAAATTCTCCATCGTGTCCAGCGATGTGAAGGTTAGGTGGGTTGGCCATGCTGAAATTCTCCATCGTGTCCAGCGATGTGAAGGTTAGGTGGGTTGGCCATGCTGAAATTCTCCATCGTGTCCAGCGATGTGAAGGTTAGGTGGGTTGGCCATGCTGAAATTCTCCATCGTGTCCAGCGATGTGTAGGTTAGGTGGGTTGGCCATGCTGAAATTCTCCATCGTGTCCAGCGATGTGTAGGTTAGGTGGGTTGGCCATGCTGAAATTCTCCATCGTGTCCAGCGATGTGTAGGTTAGGTGGGTTGGCCATGCTGAAATTCTCCATCGTGTCCAGCGATGTGTAGGTTAGGTGGGTTGGCCATGCTGAAATTCTCCATCGTGTCCAGCGATGTGTAGGTTAGGTGGGTTGGCCATGCTGAAATTCTCCATCGTGTCCAGCGATGTGTAGGTTAGGTGGGTTGGCCATGCTGAAATTCTCCATCGTGTCCAGCGATGTGTAGGTTAGGTGGGTTGGCCATGCTGAAATTCTCCATCGTGTCCAGCGATGTGTAGGTTAGGTGGGTTGGCCATGCTGAAATTCTCCATCGTGTCCAGCGATGTGTAGGTTAGGTGGGTTGGCCATGCTGAAATTCTCCATCGTGTCCAGCGATGTGTAGGTTAGGTGGGTTGGCCATGCTGAAATTCTCCATCGTGTCCAGCGATGTGTAGGTTAGGTGGGTTGGCCATGCTGAAATTCTCCATCGTGTCCAGCGATGTGTAGGTTAGGTGGGTTGGCCATGCTGAAATTCTCCATCGTGTCCAGCGATGTGTAGGTTAGGTGGGTTGGCCATGCTGAAATTCTCCATCGTGTCCAGCGATGTGTAGGTTAGGTGGGTTGGCCATGCTGAAATTCTCCATCGTGTCCAGCGATGTGTAGGTTAGGTGGGTTGGCCATGCTGAAATTCTCCATCGTGTCCAGCGATGTGTAGGTTAGGTGGGTTGGCCATGCTGAAATTCTCCATCGTGTCCAGCGATGTGTAGGTTAGGTGGGTTGGCCATGCTGAAATTCTCCATCGTGTCCAGCGATGTGTAGGTTAGGTGGGTTGGCCATGCTGAAATTCTCCATCGTGTCCAGCGATGTGTAGGTTAGGTGGGTTGGCCATGCTGAAATTCTCCATCGTGTCCAGCGATGTGTAGGTTAGGTGGGTTGGCCATGCTGAAATTCTCCATCGTGTCCAGCGATGTGTAGGTTAGGTGGGTTGGCCATGCTGAAATTCTCCATCGTGTCCAGCGATGTGTAGGTTAGGTGGGTTGGCCATGCTGAAATTCTCCATCGTGTCCAGCGATGTGTAGGTTAGGTGGGTTGGCCATGCTGAAATTCTCCACAGTGTCCAGCGATGTGAAGGTTAGGTGGGTTGGCCATGCTGAAATTCTCCATTGTGTCCAGCGATGTGTAGGTTAGGTGGGCTGGCCATGCTGAAATTCTCCACAGTGTCCAGCGATGTAAAGATTAGGTGCATTGGCCATGCTGAAATTGTCCATAGTGTCGGGCGATGTGTAGGTTCGGTGGGTAGGCCATGCTGAAATTCTCCACAGTGTCCAGCGATGTGCAGGTTAGGTGCATTGACCACGCTGAAATTCTCCATCGTGTCCAGCGATGTGTAGGTTAGGTGGGTTGGCCATGCTGAAATTCTCCATCGTGTCCAGCGATGTGAAGGTTTGGTGGGTTGGCCATGCTGAAATTCTCCATCGTGTCCAGCGATGTGTAGGTTAGGTGGGTAGGCCATGCTGAAATTCTCCACAGTGACCAGCGATGTGCAGTTTAGGTGCATTGACCATGCTGAAATTCTGCATCGTGTCTAGCAATGTGTAAGTTAAGTGGATTGGCCATGCTGAAATTGTCCATAGTGACCAGCGATGTATAGGTTAGGTGGATTAGCCATGCCGAAATTGTCCATAGTGTCCAGTAGTGTGCAGGTTAGGTGGATTGGCCATGCTGAAATTGCCTATCGTGTCCAGCAATATGTAAGTTAGGTGGATTGGCTGTGCTGAAAATGTGGTAAAAACAATGACTGCAGATGCTGGAAACCAGATTCTGGATTAGTGGTGCTGGAAGAGCACCACTGATAAAGGGCTTTTGCCCGAAACGTCGATTTCGAAGCTCCTTGGATGCTTCCTGAACTGCTGTGCTCTTCCAGCACCACTAATCCCGTGCTGAAATTGTCCATAGTGACCAGCGATGTGTAGGTTAAGTGGATTAGCCATACTGAAATTGTCCATAGTGTCCAGCAATGTGCAGGTTAGGTAGATTGGTCATGCTGAAATTCTCCATAGTGTCCAGCGATATATAAGTTGGGTGGATTGGCCACGCTTAAATTGCCTATAGTGTCCAGCGATATGTAAGTTAGGTGGATTAGCCATGCTGAAATTGCCCATAGTGACCAGCGATGTGTAGGTCAGGTGGATAGCCATGGAAAATGCAGGTTTACAGGGATAGTGTAGGCATGAATCTGGTTGGGATGCTTGCCCGAGAGTTGGTGTGGACTTTTGGCTGAACGGCCAGTTTCCAGTCTGTAAGGATTCTGTATACAAAAAAGTACATGGAGGAAAATCTATAGTTTTGTTGCGTAAATCTCTATCTTGCAGAGTATACCTTTTTCTTAATATTCACAAATGCATGTTTGACACTTGTTGACTGGTCTTGACAGGCTGGACAGATGCAAGTGGTCTATGTACATTTTATGCACAACGTTCTCACTAGTTATCAGTCCCAAAGGGCACTAGTACTTTTGCAACCCAGCCCACCAAGGATTCCTGTCCCTCGCCCCAACAGATACCTGATGCCTACTTCCTGAAGGACCCATGATCCCCATTCCCCAGGTGTCCTGGATTTCGTCTTCACCCTAACTGACGATACTGCAATTTCCAAGTGAATTCTAAGTACTTCCTTTATCACAGATTCAGACATTTTCCCAGCAGCTGAGATTTGACTTGGAGATGCTTATGTCTCCTTTTTTGAAGTAACGCTGTTACATCTGCTAATTCCAGCTACTGGGAAAACCGGAACCAGCACGTCCACCTCCTCGGCAGCCTCCTCTGTGAGAAATGCAGGATGTTGGTCATCATGGGTTCTGGCAATTTGCCAGCTTTTAGTCTGTTGAATTTCTCTGGTTTTGTTTCTCTGTTGATTGTAATGACCTGGGTTTCTTCAGACCTGTTAGCTCCTTGGTAACCCCTCAATTTCTGGTTTTTGTTTGCAGCGTCCACTGTGAAGACTGACACAGATTATCTGCCCAAATGTCTCCAGCGTTTCCTATTCCCCCTAACAATTGTCTCTAGTTCAGAGGAATTAGTGTTAACTGTAGCTACCCTTTTTTTTATATGCAGTCATTAACCCTCTTCACAGTCTTTTTTTATATATATTACTGGCTCATTCTATTTCCTTTCCCGAACATTTTGAGAGTCTTTTGGTGGTTCCAAAGCACTTCTAATCCTCAAGCTCAATACCATTCTTTGTAACATAAAACGCCTTTTTCAATTTAAACTACACTTATAATCTACAAGAGAGTGTAAAGCCCAGTAAATTATAATAACTTAGTGGTCAGAGCATTGAGGAGAGGAGTTGGGAGGTCATGTTGTGTCTGTACAGGACATTGGTTTGGCCACTTTTGGAATATTGCATGCAATCCTGGTCTCCCTCCTATTGGAAGGATGCTATGAAACCTAAAAGGGTTCAGAAATGATTTACAAGAATATTGCCAAGGTTGGAGGACTTGAGCTATAGGGAGAGGCTGAATAGGCTGGAGCTGTTTTCCCTGGAGTGTCAGAGGCTGAGGGGTGACCTTATAGAGGTTTATAAAATCATGAGGGGCATGGATAGGATAAATAGACAAAGTATTTTCCCTGGGGTGGGGGAGTCCAGAACTAGAGGGCATAGGTTTTGGGTGAGAGGGGCAAGATATAAAAGAGACCTAAGGGGCAACTTTTTCACGCAGAGGGTGGTACGTGTATGGAATGAGCTGCCAGAGGAAGTGGTGGAGGCTGGTACAATTGCAACATTTAAAAGGCACCTGCATGGATATATGAATAGGAAGGGGTTTTGAGGGCAATGGCCTGGGGACCCAGGTTCAAAACCTGCCATGGCAGATGGTGGAATTTGAATTCAGCCAAGGATCTGGAATTAAGAGTCTAATGATGACCATGAATCCATTGCCAATTATTGGGGAACAACACATCAGGTTCATGAGTAGAAGATGCCATCCTTATCTGGTATGGTCTACATGTGACTCCAGACCTACAGCAATGTAGTTGATTACGTGCTGTAAATGGCAATTAGGAATGGACCTCGTAGCAATGCCCTCATATTAGGGATGGACCTCGTAGCAATGCCTTCATCACATGAGTGAATAAAAACAAATGTAACTTAAATGTGTGTTAATGAATGAATCTCAATGTGGGTTTCTTTGGGGGGATATCACAATTAACTATATTGCTTGAGATTTCTAAAGTGGTAACAGCGGACAATGGGTTTCCAAAAGGTGTTTGACACAGTGTCACAGAACAAAGTGGTGAGCAAGATTCTCCTGGAATAATAAAGACAGAAGCAACACCACTCACTGCCCCACACGCTCCCCTACCGTCACGCTGACCCCCCTGCATATTTGCTCACCATCTAATGACTGATTACTGGGACACACAGAAATATATGAATTAGGAGTAGAATGAGGCCATTCAGCCCCTTGTGTCTCTTCTGCCAGTCAATAAGATCATGGTTGACTACTTGTAGCTAGAATGCCACATATTAACCTGCACCTGATAAGCTTTTATTCCCTAGCAAGCATGGGCTGAGCTTCCAATTCCTTGTTATTTTAAGTCACTACCTTGTAGTATATTCGCATTTCTTTCCATGGTTTACTGTAGCGTTTCAGTGAAGCTCAGTGCCAGCTTGGGGAATAGCACCTCATCTTCAAGTTAGGCACTTTATAGCCTTCTGGACTCGAAGCTGAGTTCAATTAATTTAATCCACGATTCCTCCCTATCATTTTGATTGTTTTTATTTTGCTGTGTGCTGGCCTTGTATGGTTTAGTTTTGGATGAGGCTGTTCATTATTCTGGCCAAGTGCTTTGCAACCATTGTCGCTCCCTCATGCTCTGTGACCTTGTCATTGCTCAATCACTTCTGCCTACCTCTCTATTTCTAACCTTCCCTTGTATACTTCCTCACCACCGGCCCTCACACCCTATCCCCCTGCGAGTTTCAACAACATAGAACAATACCTTTCTGTTGGCCTCATTGTTATCTCAAAACGTTAACTTCCCTCTCCATAGATGCTGCCAGACCTGCTGAGTATTTCCAGCATGACCTGTTATTATTACAAATTTCCAGCATCTGCAGGATTTTGTTTTTATTTAAGTATTTACATGGTCTTGACTCCGGGCAGAACTCAAATCTAGTTCTTCACTCTTTCCTTCACATTAGTGCCCTCTTGTTTGCTGTGTATCACTGGGCCCATCTGATCCTGATACTCTCCCCCTTTTATGTGGATAGCAGATACTGTAGGCAGAAGATCGAAGACCAGAACTCTTCCAAGTGGATGAGCTCATGGCCCAATTCAGTCATAAACATGGAATCAAGGCCACAATCAGCTCAGTCAAGACCTTATTGAATGTTGGCTGAGGCTTCAAAGGTCAAATGGTCTGCTCCTATCTGTAGGTGACAATGGGAACTGTAGATGCTGGAGAAATCAGAGGTGATAAAGTGTGACACTGGAAAAGGCACAGCAGGTCAGGCACCATCCGAGGAGCTAGAGAGTCGATGTTTCAGGCAGGACCCTTCATCTGAACTCCTGAAGAAGTATTCTGCACAGTTCCTGATGAAGGGCTTTTGCCCAAAACGCCGATTTTC
Organism: Chiloscyllium plagiosum; assembly: GCF_004010195.1. Taxonomy (NCBI): domain Eukaryota; kingdom Metazoa; phylum Chordata; class Chondrichthyes; order Orectolobiformes; family Hemiscylliidae; genus Chiloscyllium; species Chiloscyllium plagiosum. The sequence continues at coordinate 105,512,801 of NC_057714.1, read as the reverse complement.
CTGCTCCTCGGATGCTGCCTGAACTGCTGTGCTCTTCCAGCACCACTCTAATCTAGATCCTGCCTAAAACATCAACTCTCTTGCTCCTCGGCTGCTGTCTGACCTGCTGCGCCTTTTCCAGTGTCACACTTTATCACCTCTGCTCCTATTTCTTCTGGTCTTAATTGGATAAGTATTATTATTTACTGTGGGATGCTGTAACTGTGAATGATGAAGGTCTTTAAGACCAAGGAAGAGTTTAATGAGACCCGGAGATGATGGGCTCAGTCTTTCAGGCCCTAAAAGGCTTGAGCTGCTAGCATCATCCTCTTGTCCAAAACCCTTCCACTGATGCAGCATTTCTGGAACAGTCTTATGGGAAGCAGCCAGGGATTGACTAAACTCCAGTATCACCATCCAATTATTGACCGTGTGTGGGCTGAGGGAGCAGGAGGGCCAACCAGGCACCGATGTGTGAGGGAGGTCAGCCATCCTGCTGACTGGTTCAGAAGGGCGAGGGAACGCAGGAAATGGAGATGAGAGTGAAAACGCCATAAGGTGTTTCTTTATTCTGACCATTATTCTCGGTGGCAGTCATCCCCTGCTGCAAGGGCTGACCTGTGCCTGGGGAAAGGTGGCTAGCTGTCCATTTGTTACGGCTAACAGTCTGATTGTCTGTAAATGTCAAGGGGCTGCTTCATCCTCCCCTGTGGCCTTGCCTCCTGTGAGCTGCACAAGGAGGTCCCAGTCACCTCTGTCTGGATAGGAGAAAGTGAGGTCTGCAGATGCTGGAGATCAGAGTCGAGAGTGTAGTGCTGGTAAAACACAGCAGGTCAGGCAGCATCTGAGGAGGAGAATCGACGTTCCCGTGCAAAAGCCCTTCATCAGGAATGTTTCTGATGAAGAGCTTATGCCCAATGTCGATTCTGACCTGCTGTGCTTTTCCAGCACCACACTCTCGACCTCTGTCTGGGTGCTAAGTTTCTGAGAGAGTCCATGTTCATTGCCTGTTAAGCCACCATTATTTTCTCAAACATAGCAAACCCTGGAGAAACTTGGCAGGTCAGGCGGCTTCTGTGACAGAGATAATAAAAGGAAAAAAAAGCCCATTATTGGATCCCTGTAGTCCAGGCTCCTTTCACCACACTGTAACCTCGACCAGCAGGAGGTATCAGACTTTCGCACCTATTAAATCCTTCACAAGTTCCACACGCTATCCCTGGTAAATTGAAGCAGACATTAACATGACTGATTCCTCTAACTTGCTCATTTATTTTAATGCAAGATTCTTGATACAGTCTTCCCTTTTGATTTGGTCTATTGCATTTCCGTTGTTAAATTGATTCCTATCCATAGATTTAACTTTTGTGTTCTTGCCTCTCCCTCAGTAAAAATTAGCTTTCTTGATATTCCAACATCCATTGATTTTTTTCTTTTTCATCCCAACAATGTAATGACCATTTCCCAGTACCTCACCAAGTCATGTAACATGTACATTATCATGGTCTCTCTCTTCATCACGGACATTCATATCTCCCAGATACCTCTGAATATCCAACCATCCCCTATCCCATCATGACAACCCCATAGCTATCCAATCAGCCCCCAAAGGAGAGTTGACTCCTTCCCCGACCCAATCTAACTGCGCCCCACCCCCTGAATTGACAATCATCTGACTCATCTACCTCCAATCCAACCTGACTATTCCTGCCACTTCCCCTCACTCCCAAAATGACTACCATCCGCACCAACTACCCCTGGCCGAATCTGACTGCCCACCCATCTACCTGAAGTCTCACCCAGCTACCTTTCTCACCCACCAACCCAGCTCAACTACTCACCACTCTAGCCACCTTACCCACTCACCAACCCACTCATGTACTCATCTATTCCCTAACATTGAAAGACTAGACCCTACCATACCTGTATTCCTGATGAAGGGCTTTTGCCCAAAACGTCGATTTTACTGCTCCTCGGATGCTGTGCTTTTCCAGCACCACTCTAATCTAAACATACAGCATTTAGTTTCTTTTTATTCATTTATGGGATGTGGGCATTTTTGGCTGGCCCAGATTTATTACCCATCCCGAATTTGCCCAGATGACAGTTAAGAGTCAAGCACGCTGCTGTGGGTCTGGAGTCATATATAGACCAGACCAAATAAGGACAGAAGATTTCCCTCCCTAAAGGATATTAGTGAGCCAGATGGATTGCTATAAAAAGGAAACGTGTCCCCATCCCACTCCATAAGAGTCTCCTGTGGGAAGCCCACACATTTATTTGACAGCCGGGTCTGGAAGATCCCAGAAAATCTTCGGGAGAATATTTGAGTGTGGTGGCAATTGCAGCAGCATGGATGTTTCTGGGCTACCCAAGTCAGTCTTTACTTCCTTCTTGCACTGGTTATCAGGTCACGTCTCTCTCTCTCTCTCTCTCTCTCTCTCTCCTGCTCCAATTACCCTGTCTGCAAGGGTGCTGTTACCAGCCCAGTGATGCCCATTCCCACTGCTAAACTTCCCCTTGTCCTGGAGTTTGTCGCAGTGTCCTAGAAACCCAAACAATCGCTTTGCGCAGCACTTTTTAAGTTGCAACATGCTGCAGTGTCTGCTTCCCCCGAGTTCATGCAACACATAACCCCAGCAATATTCATTAACTAATTAATCTAAAGCCTCAATCGACAATCTGTCTGCAAATTCGCCATTTCACCCTTTTATCAAAGCTGCAGTCACTTTTCCGGTCAGATATTTTATTGGAAAATTGCTTGATTCTGTGTTTACCATTATGAACTTAAACAACACTTAAGTGGGACAATCCATATTAACTCAATTTTTTTATCGTGGCATGGAAAAAAGAAAAGATTTAATTTTCTTTACTCATAGGATGTGTAGTTCTGGTCACCACAGTATGGGAATTTTGTGATTGCATTGCAGAGGATGCAGAGGAAATTCACCTGGATTTGATAAGATTCCCGACACTGTGAAAACAGGCCATTTGGTCCAGCAAGTACAACTGCAACATTTAAAAGGCATCTGGATGGGTATATGAATAGGAAGGGTTTGGAGGGATATGGGCTGGGTGTGGCTAGATTAGGTTGGGAAATCTGTTCGGCATGGACAAGTTGGACCGAAGGGTCTGTTTCCGTATTGTACATCTCTATGACTCTAAGTGCACACCGACCCTCCGAAGAGTAACCCACCCAGACTCATTTCCCTCTGACTAATGCACTTAACACTATGGGCAATTTAGCATGGCCAGTCCACCTGACCTGCACATCTTTGGATTGTGGGAGGAAACCGGAGCACCCGGAGGAAACCCACACAGACATCGGGAGAATGTGTAGACTCAACATAGACAGTCGCCCAAGGCTGGAATCAAACCCAGGTCCCTGGCATTGTGAGGCTACAGTTCTAACCACTGAGCCACCGTGCCACCGAATGTTGTATGGGCTGTAGCTATTCAACTAGATAGGCTGGAATTGCTTTCCTTAAAGCCGGGAAGGCTGAGAGGGGAATTAATTGGGGCATACAGAACTATGAGGAACATAGACAGCATAGTCAGGGAGAAACATTTTCCTTTAGTAGAGGGATCAATAGCCACAGTTTTAAAGTGGGGCATGAGGTTTAGAGGGTACTTGAGGAAACATTCGTCAACCAGAGATTTGTGGGTATCTGGAAGTCACTGCCTTAAAGAGTGATAGAGGCAGGAGCCATCAAGATATTTAAGAACTATTTAACTGAGCACTTGAAACCCCATAGCACATAAGACTGCAGTCTAGATTAGGGTGGTGCTGGAAAAGCACAGCAGGCCAGGCAGCATCCGAGTAGCAAGAAAATCAACATTTCGGACTTCGATTTTCCTGCTCCTCGGATGCTGCCTGACCTGCTGTACATTTCCAGCACCACTCTAATCTAGACTCTGATCTCCAGCATCTGCAGTCCTCACTTTTGCCTACATGAGACTACAGGCCAAGTGCACAAGCATGGATTAGAATAGATTAATGTTGGTCTCTGGTGCAGGCACAATGGGCTGAAGGGCTTTTTCTGTGCTGTAAAAACTCTTCAGTTTTCATCACCACCTCAAAATGTCTGATAGAGATTTGTGGCCGATTAATTACTTTTTGACATGTCAGTGTTTGTAATGTATTGACCTTGAAGTTGCTTTTGTTCGACCTGACTCTAACCTGAACAACATTGGAACCAAAGAATATTATAGTTGCTAGAAACCTGAGCTATGAACAAAATGTTGGAGTGTCCACTATGTCAGGCCACATCTGTGGAGAGAGCAACATTTCAGGTTGATGATCTTTCATCAGAATTGGGAAAAGCTGGAGATGTATTAATTTTGGAACAAGTCATGGGTGAGATAAGGACAAAGGAAGATATGATGTAGGATGGGAGGCAGGAGAGTTTCAATTTCAGTTGAGTCTCTCTATTGCCTGTAGCATTTCCAAACGCTGGAGTTGGGAAGGTGTGCTGCTGGGTTTTGTGGTCCTCCACCTTCAAACCCACTGGCAGAGGAACACTGGTTCACTATGAGCTGAAGTTCTGTGGCCCACTCTGGGCACTCACACTGCACTGCAAACAATGGCATTCGAGACAGTGTTGAAAAGATATCAGAATGGAGAAGCCGGGGCTGTTCTCAGAATTTTGGAGGCGATTTGACCCTTCAAAAATGGATTTGCCAAAACCCACTCATTAAAACAGAAGGTGAGTGAAAGGTGTGCTACTGACTGGAAGGAAAAATAAGAGAAAACTGCAAACATGTATAAGAAAAGGAAACTAAACTGGGGGACAGGGTTTACAGCTTGAAATTGTTGAACTCAGTGTGGAATTCGGAAGGCTGGCATGTGCTTCATTCAGAGATCAGTTGCAGTTTCTCACACTTACCTTGAGGTGGTTGGCACTGCAGCCTCACAGCGCCAGGGACCCAGGTTTGATTCCAGCCTCGGGCGACTGTCTGTGTGGAGTTTGCACATTCTCCCTGTGTCTGCATGGGTTTCCTCCCAAAATTCAAAGATGTGCAGGTCAGGTGGATTGGCCATATTAAATTGCCCATAGCTTTAAATGCATTTGTCAGAGGGTCTGGGCAGGTTACTCTTTGGAGGGTCGGTGTGGACTTGTTGGGCCGAAGAGCCTGTTTCCACACTGTAGGGAAACTAATCTAAAAAGCAGGGCAGCAGGCCAAGGACAGTGATGTGAATGTGAGAGCACTGTAAATAATTAAAATGGCAAGACATCAGAGGCTCAGGGTCTTCCTTGTGGATTCAATGGAGTGCTCTGCAAAGTGATCATGCAGTCCGTGTTTGGTCTCTCGAGTGTAGATTGTGAACATCATTCTTTTCAATCCTTCTGTCATTCAATCTGTGCTGTCTTGCATCCTATCACAGATGTTCCTTTATCCCTGTCCCATTCATGACTTGTTCAAATCCTGTCAGTGCTGTTGGAAGGCCATTAATTTGAATTGTGAATTTTACTTCTCTCTCCACTGATGCTGCCTGATCTTCAGCATTTTCTGTTTTTAATTATGAACGACATTGGACTTTGTTTGTTCTTCCACGTTGCACAAGATTGCAATTTGGAACAAACCTGATGAATTTTTGAGATAAATTTAAACTGAATGTAAACAGTATTAATAAGGGTTCATTTGTACTCTTCCCAAAAGATTAAGGATTATATTACAATTTGAGTGTTTTCTCTGATTCCTGTGTCGGTTATACAGTCACTATGATTTTAAAAACATCTCGGTGTACAATATTTGTTTTAGCATTACAGTTAGGGCCTACAGAGTATCTCTGATTCCTATTCCTTGAGTATTAAACAAATTCTAGTTTGTAATTTGGACGCATGAATAAAATATTTTCTTACTTAACAATAATGCATTCATAAGTCCTTGATGAAATTTTCACTGGCATCTATATTAATATTAGGAAATATGAGTGAGTACTTTCCCTTTTTGCATTTCAATTATTTATAACAGCAGTGAGGCCACATTAGCAACATTATAAAATTCTAAATTTAAAAACTATCTAAATTTAGCTCCTTAATGGTTTCAGTTTCGACTGAGTTTTGAGCTATGCATCTTTTCCCTATTTTAGTGCATTTATTTGGAACACCATAATGATGACATGATGCAATTAAGTAATACAAATGTATGTAAGTGACAAGGGCACAACTGTGTCTTTTCAGGGTAATTTAAACAGCTAGCAATATTTATGACCTTGTGTATTTTATTGATGTTGCAAGTGATTAATATATACTGACTTGAAAGATAAACTTGTGACTTCCTTCATTGGCTCAGAAGGCTTAGCTGCAATGTATTAATGTCTTAGTTCAATTTCCAGTTTGCCTTTGGTTACAAAAGCAAAATGTTGCAACATACAGTAAATTGTAAATAAAAATTGAAAATGCATTACATGCTTAGCAGGTCAGGCAGCATCTGTGGAGAGAGACGAGAGAGAGAAGTAATATGAATGCTTCGGGCCTTTCACTGTTTGAAATGCTAGGATGGGAACAGTCCAGTACTTTTTAATCAACCTGTGCAGAGATGCTGTAACACGCTCCTGGAGCATTTGGAGTTGAACCTGGGCCTCCTGGCTTTAGTTACTCAAAGTGACCTCAGTTACAGAGATACAAAGTTCCATCAGGATTTCCATTCAGGGGCATTGCCCAAGTGTCAGTCACGGCAGACTATGTAGCACCTTTGCCGCATAGTCAGTAAGTTGTGGGTATAAGTCCCATTCTAAGGACTAAAGCATGAAACCCAGGCTGACCTTCCATAATAGCAATGCCAGCTTTCAGATGATATGCCAAGGCTTCATCTTGTCTGTCACTTGGAGGTTAAAGGTTGTTTGATAACCTTTAAAAGAGAGTGGTGGGGGTGGTTTTCTTTCCTGTCATGATCAATACTTGCTCCATGTCCAACATCATTAAAATAGATAATCAAGATGATATCATGCTGCTGTTACTGGAAACTTATTGTTTTTCTTTGCAAATTTGCTGCATTTGTTTTCTACGTGACCACAATGGCACTGTGTCAATGATTCTTTATTGTCAAGAAACCTTGAGATGTGAGATTTTTAAAATTTGCCCGAGGGCTGTGGGCATGGCAAGTTAGGTCAGCATTTATTATTCATCCCTAATTGCCCTGGAACTGGAACAACCAAATTGCTGATGACCTGGAGTCACATGTATGCCAGACTATGTAAAAATAGCAGATTTCCTGACCTAAAGGACATTAGTGAACCAGATGGGTTTTAATGACAAGAGGCAGTGGTTACATTAGCACCATTCGGCTTCCTTTTAATTCCTGATTTTTATTGAATTCGAACTTCTCCATCCATCATGGTGAGATTCAAACCTATGTTGACAGATCATTGCAGCCTGAGGTTCTGTATTACTAAATCCTGTGATATTATCACTCTCCTACAGCCTTTCCTTGTGAAAGGTGCTGTATAAAAGCACACCTTTCGTTCTTTCTTCATCCAATAATTCCTGCTGACAATGTATGCTCTTGTGCATTTAAGTTCGGACTGGTCTCTTATGCCTTGTCAATCAAATAGCAAGCTAACACTCACTGTCATAGAGTCAGGGGTGTACATCAGAGCAGGGTATAGGCTGATGAATGGCAGCCATGATCATTTCATCTCAGCGAGGAGTTGATCCCTGCATACCTAGAGGGACAAAAACATTTACAAAGAGACAAACTGGCCAAGAAAAGTCCTGATTACCTAGCGTGTGTTTGGCACCACAACACTTACACCCATCTTCCTTTTCTTTGCGTTGATAGTCAGTTTGAAATAGTTTGAACCTAATATGAATTGGGCAGGATTGGTGTCAAAGTACAGATCTGCGGTTTCAGGTGCTTTCTGACACAAATCCACCCCACATCCCCTTGCATGAGCTGAAAGTGGCACACATTCCTGTCCAGCTGACCTTCAAAACAGGAGGTTGCATCAACAAGTTTTTTTAAGGGAACCATACATTTGAGCCACTTAAATAAATTAGATCCTTACTGCACATGATGGTTTTCAATGAGGTAAATTGCAATTATGCAGTGGTTTAAAATGGCTGATGGTAAATCGCATCTCCTTAAACACTTCTTCTAATTTCCATTTCTGTTCACTTCAAGAAAACTATTAGAAGTTTGGAGGTGTGCAAAACTTGCTGTCGATTCACCAGAACAAATAGCATCAGTATCTGCAAAATTTCCAACTTAGACCTTAGCCCCATTCCAAATGTCATTTTCTGACTGTGTGAATTCCCTCTGGGCACATGGACCACATATATGTATCAATCTGAACGCATCAGAATTTCCTCTCTCGGTGTGCTGAATTCCAAATGCCCTTCGTAAATATGTATTTTTTGAGGAAATTCACCAAATAGATTTTTGTTTTTCTGGTCGTTACCAATCTGTGGAGTCTGGCTAGTCATGTAGCTGCTAATCTGAAAGATTCACCTTTACTAACCTACCCTGTACTCTGATAGTCTCGGGGAATCTGCAATGATCCATCTGACCTGAAGCAACCCTTCCATTAAAAATGAAACTGTTAAGTGATCCCTTAGAATTTATTGATGTCATGTTTGTCCATTGCTTGCAAATATGCTATGCTGCGGAGTGTGTGGTTATGATCAGTGCTCGGTTGGGTGTGTCCGCATATTAAAGGATGTGGTGCATTTAACTTCACCTCAGTCGACTTACAAGGACTTACCTACAGTCAGCAGCAGCAGCAGCAGCAGCAGAGGTAACATAACTGGAGAATGACTGCCTTGAACGCTGTGAAAAACTTCTGGAAGGTGTGTAAAAAGCACAGTGGACTGAGATGCAAAAATACGTGTGGTTTAAAGATAGCCCTACATGACTGAACTGCGACTGTTCCGCTCTCACAGGGAAGTATAGATTACAATGTTTTCCTTCTTTGCCAGTTTTGTTCACTTGTTAGGGAGAAAGGACTGTTACTTGCTTTGTTGCACAGAGGAATAAACAACAGTTTACAATACCATTCAGTCCATTTGTTTTCCTACAACACTGGTTAGGGCTATTCATCATGTTCTTAGAGTTAGCATTTTGTTTACCCTATTAATCTTCCATGACAGACTGGTTTTATGTACGGAATAGTAAGAGTGAAATAAAGGCATTGACAGCACCCTAAATTACCCACAATCTTGAAAAATGGTGGTTTGCACTGATGGTCTGTGGCTGAAGTATCTTTACGGTTGCTGCTGAATTGAAGGTAAAAAGGTTGTTAGTTCTGTTCAGTTTATGGTCAGCCTGCAGCCGTGTCGTTAATATTACATTGATTGCCATGTACATGGAAGTCAACTTTTGTATCATAACAAAGTTTTGATCAAGCATATATCCAACACTTGGAATATGTTTTAATCTTACTTTAATGATTATTCTTTGGTACATGAGAGAGAGTGTTGATGTTTTATATTGGTTGATTATATACTCGTTTACCAAGGAAATCAGATATCCATTCATGACAGATTTTGAGCAAAAGTCTTCTCTCAGAGGGTTGTGAGTATTTGGAACTCCTTTCCACAGAGAGCTGTGAAAGCCAGAACCTTTGTATATATTTAAGGCTGAGATAGATTGATTTGTGATCAGTTGGGGAATCAAGGGTTACGGGGAAAAGGCAGGAAAGTGGATGTGAGGACTGCCTGATTAACCATGATCCTATTGAACAGCAGAATGGAGCTGACTGTTCTCCTCCAGTTCCTGAACAAAAACAGAAATTGCTGGAGAAACTCAGTGGGCCATGCAGAGAAAGCAGAGTTAACCTTGTGAGACCAGTGACCCCTCTCCAGAACTGCACCTGTTCTGAGTACATAGGGTCTTTTGATCATAATTAAAGTTTAAAAAAAACTCAAACTGGGAGAATGTACTTGCTGATAATGATTGAATGGTAACAAGATTCAAGCAAAATGTTATGTGACCTCTGTCTCAGGGAAGATTAACATATGAATAAAAAAATTAGTCTAACGTGACAGTTTATATCGATTAGACAATATATGAAAGGTAGTCTTGTGACTGATGTTTGGCTACAAAGCTAAACATTGGTCCATTTCCTTTTGGTAACATCTTATGCAGAACTTTTGAGCTGAGTGCCCAAGCCTAATGGCAATGGGTAACACATAACGTTGTCCAAGCAGAACTTGCCATTGTATTTGATGGGAATGATGTGTTTGTGGTGGACAGAAGCGGTTTTTCTTTAGCAGATGTGATATTGTTTGCGTACCTAGTTGTGCTGTTAATTAATTATTAATTGGAAGAAAATGCAGGAACCGTGACTTCATTATTGCAAAATTGAGATAGTAAATTATTCATTTTCTTTGGATTGTGTCTTCAGAATAACAATGGAACACGGGGGCAGAAGGACAAGTCAGCTTTGTTCTGCTCAGACAAGAGAAGGTACTGGCTAGGGATCCATTCAAAGCTTATTCTACTTCACTGTCACTTGCAGGATGCCAGAAAGGAAATGATGGAGGATAATGGTATTCTCAAGACATTGCTGTTATGATACTAGCTGATCGGGACAAGTCAGATGCCTGAGTGAGACCTCGCATTAGCAGACAATCTTTCATCAGAACTGGAAAGTTTGAGGTGTAACAAGCTTTTAGCAAGTACAGAAGCAAAGAAAATGGGAGAGCAAGGTGCAAGGAATTACAAAATGAGCTTACAAACCTGGTTGGATGGAAGGAGTGATTAAATGACAAAAGGCGTGATGTGAGACAAAAGGGGGCAATAATCACAGAATAATCACAGCATAAAAAGAGGCTATTCAGCCCATCGTGTATATGATGGCCTTCTGAATGAGCACTTCAATCACTGTCGCTCTCCCAGCTTCTCTCTGTAATCCTATACATTCTTTCTTTTCAGATTACAACCTAATTCCCTTGAAGATGCCTGAATTGTAGCTGCGTCTGCTATACATTCAGGCAGTGCATTCCAGGTCTTAACTACTCACTGCATGAAAAGGTTTTTCCTTCCATGTTTTTTACTTCTTTTATTGACTACTTTCAGTCTACTATCCTCTTGATCTTGATCCTTTCACGAGTGGGAACAGTTTCACCCTACGTACTCCGACCAGATGATTTTGAATATTCCAGTCAGACCTCCTCTTACCCTCCTCTTCTCCAAGAAAAGAAACCCAATGTTTGGGACAATGGGAGAAACAATAGTGGGGTCTACAGGACGTGCTGACTTTAATAACAGGAACATTACCAATAGCTAAAGAAAATGGAAGCAATGATCCTGAAATTGTTGAACTTAGTTAAAAAGCAGCCATTGAGTATCAACAATTAAAGAGTATTCCAGATGGTGGATAGGCTTTGGGAAGCCAGGAAGTAAGTTGCTCACTGTAGGATTCTTAGCCTCTGACCTGTACTTGCAGCCATGGTTCTGCTTCTGGTCGATGGTAATCCTCCGGGATGTTGATAGTAGGAGATTCAACGTTAGTAATGCTATTGAATGTCAAGGAGTGATGGTTAGATTCTCTCATACTGGAAATGGTCATTGCCTGGCACTTGTGTGGTGCAAATGTTTCTTGCCAAACTGGGCATTGTCCAGGTGACTTGTTGCCTGATCTGCTGTGCTTTTCCAGCACCACTCTAATCTAGACTCAGGTTTCCAGCATCTGCAGTCCTTGTTTTTACCCAGGTGACTCAACAGGTCTGGCAGCACAATCCTTTGTCAGAACATAGTTGACTCACTGGGCTCGAAACATTACCTCTGTTTTTCTCTCCACAGATGCTGCCAGATCTCCTGAGTTCCTCCAGCATTTTCTGGTTTTACTTCAGATCGCCAGCAGTTCTTTGTTATGGATATTGTCCAGGTCTTGCTGCATTTAGACATGGACTGCTTCAATGCTGGGGCAGCTATGAATGGCACTAAGCATTGTGCAAACATAGTCATTATAATATATCAAGAACCTTCATCACATTCAAATGCCTCTGACTGAAAAAGGACATCTGGCAACATTGAGCATTAGTTAGACTATTTCCCATACCCTTCAGCTTGATTGAAGTTAAGTTGCTAATGGTATAGGGACTACGATGGGAGCTCTATAAATTTAAAGAACTGTTAGATCAGTTATGTTAGCTAATGAGATTTAATGATTAAGGTCAAAAGAGGAATAATGGAAAATGAGAGTGAATGTTTATTTATTCAATCCTGAGATTTGGCATTGTTGGCTAGGCCAGTAGTTATTGCCCATCCCTAATGATCCAGACGGAATTTAACAGCCAACCACGGGTAGAGAGACAGATAGTGTTGAGGATGCAGGGAAGCTGAAGAAGGACTTGGATAAGCTAGGAAAATGGGTAACAAAGTGGCAGATGGAATACAATGGGGGAAAGTATTTATACATTTTGGTGCGGAGATTACAGGCATTGACTCTTTTCTAAACGGTGAAAGGATTCGGAAATCTGAAGTGCAAAGGGACTTGGGTACAGGATTCTGCTACGGTTATCATTAAGGTCCATTTAGCTGTTAGGAATGAAAATGTAATGTTAGCATTCATTTCGAATACAAAATTCAAGGGATGTACAGCTGAGGCTCTGGTCACACTGCATTTGAAATATTGTGGGCACTTTTGGGTCCCGTATCTAAGGAAAAATGTGCTGGAGTTGTAAGGGGGTCTAGAGGAAGTTTACAAGAATGATCCTAGGAATGAAGGACTCATTATGTGTGGAGTGATTGAGGACTCTGGGTTTGTACTCGATGGTGCTTAGAAGGAGGGGGGAGGATCTGATTGAAACAAATAGAATACTGAGAGGCCTAGACAGCGTGGACATGGAAAAGATGTTTCTGCTAGTAGGAGAGACTAGGACTCAAGGACAATGCCTCAGAGTGAAGAGATGATCCTTCAGAACTGAGATGAGGAAGAATTACTTCAGCAAGAGGGTTATGAATGTGTGGAACTCATTACTGCAGAAGGCTGTGGGGGCCAAGTCATTAAGTGTATTTAAGACAGAGGTTGGTAGGTTCTTGATTAGTAAGGACATCAAGAGTTATGGGAGAAGGCAGGAAAGTAGGGTTGAGCAACATATCAACTGTGGTCTAATAGTGGAGCAGACTTGATGGTTTGTATAGCCAATATCGGCTCCTCTTTCCTCTGGTCTTATGGTCACATTGCTATGAGGCAAATATAGGTCAGATCAAGTAAGAATGACAGATTTTCTTCTCCAACCGGATGAGTTTTACAAAAATGTTAACATAATTTTATTCGAATTTTACCATTTGCCATTGTGAAATTTGAATCCATATCCTTAGAACATTAACCCAGGTTTCTGGATTGCTTGCTCAAGTGGCATTCCTACTACTTTGCCACGATCACCCATGAGTTCAAGCCAAATCAGACTGAGAAAAGTGGAAAGAAAAAGGTCACAAAAATATAAGCAAAAATTGCATTCAATTCAGATATTACCGAAATCTGTAATAACTAGTTAATACAAACAAGAATGAGGTTTATAAACTGTTCACTTGCTGGATCAGAGAGGTTGATTGACATTGACTTGACTGTTGCTATGCCAATAAACAGGGGCATTAGCTGTTAATTTCTAGTCTCAATTTCCTGCAATGACTTTAAGTGGATGATTGATGGCCCAAAGCCACTTGTTTTTCTAAGTAATGGGGAGGCTAACAGAGAGATGTGTTATGTGAGAAGCACATGACTGAACAGTGTAAATGAGCAAGTTCTGGGTGTTCAGGGTGTAACTCTCCTCCACCACACTTGCTGGCCAGTTTGTGAATTAGCAATAGCATGTTGTTCAAATGTATTGTTAAATTCCTGCAAGGTGAAGCACAAAATAACAATTAGATTTTGCTGCAGGACGATTTGGAATTGTGTTCATAGCTTCAGTCTGAATGGTTCAGTTCAAAGGTAAATCCCAACAAATATGTGGAACACATTAGGAATGCATGGGACCATATATAGCACACTATCTGTTTTAAACATGGGACTATTGATAACACATATAAGCAATATTATTACAGGAACAAGTTAGCAATGTTTACACAGACTCATATTCATGGAATAGCACATTTTGGGAAGGATTACATGTTTACCTGAACTGATTACTTAAGTTGACCCGTCATTGTTCCTCACTCATTCATTCATTTTTTATGCCGAGGATTGGAAAACAGCACATGCAACGCATTTTCAATAGAAAAGGAACCGGAATGAGCTATTGCATGAGGGCATGAGCCAATATTATACTTGTTCAGAGTGCAAGGTCACTCTTGACTAATTTATTATCTTTGAAAAGATGAGTGAACCAATTGGTAAGAGGGAGTCAGTGGATGGTATTTACTTGGATTTCTGGAAGGCATTTGGCACTATTTCTTATCATTTTGGACCAAACCATAGGATAGATGGAAATATTATAAAATGGATGGATAGATAGTTGTTTAGTCAAAAATAAGAAGTAATTCATCAGTTGTCACCAATTATCATTGCAGTGCTACAGCTGTAGTGTTGACTAGATCCTTGCCTGTTATTTTCATGTGTTGTAAAAAACGTATAAATTCTAAAAACAGTAGCAAAAGGATGACTCGACTTCAGTAAAAAGATCTGTACATGGAGGCAGAGAGAATAGCTGATGTATTAAATACATCTCTCTTTGGCAAAGAAGATGTTGCCAAAGTCCTAGTGAACCGAATAGATACTGAGATCTTGGATGGGCCAAAAAGTGGTGATGAGGAGGAATCACAATGGCTGGTGATACAGTACTGAAGATTAGAAAAGCCGTTATTGTCACATGCACTCGAATGAGTGCAGTGAATAGTTTGAAACGTCGCCTCTCAGTCCCATCTTAGGTAGAGAGTACTTTGGTGCAGATACTTTAGGTGTTGTCACAGAAGTGAAATAATAAAAAAAAAAGATTAGCAGGGGAATACAGAGTTTAAAAAGCATGAATAAGTCTCCATGCTGAGATGCATGCTGAAGGAAACAGGAATGGAAGTTCTGGAGATGCTGACTGTAATCTTCCAATTCTCTTTCGTTACATTGGTAGTGCCAGAGGACTGGAGTATAGTACATGTTACAGACTGCACAAAGAAGCATTGGAAGGATAAGCCCTGCTATGGATACACAACTCAGCTGGTAGTGGTGAAACTGTTAGAGAGCTGATAATCCATGGACAAAATTTGCAGAATGAGTATGGATTAACTGAAGGAATCCAGCTGAAATAACTGCATAGAGGTCGGTATCCTGTCATCAAGTCATCCTTTATTTACCTGTGCACAGTACACTGAGGAGATTCTAAATCTCCACTATATATGTTATTTTATTAAACTGTACAAAAAAAAATACAAAGTCAACAGTCAATGATAAACCATAGTTTACAATAAGCAGCAATTAAAAGGGGAAAGGGGCAGCAAAGCTAAAGTCTAAACCCCACCATACATCAATTCACAAGAAAATGCGGATGAATCCCAAATCCCACCCTAACTTACCAAAGAGGAAACAGTAGACACAAAGACATGCAAACAGCCTGATCAACCGATAATTAAAACAATGCATATAACATGAATACCCCTGGTAGCCCAGCAAACCACCCATCCCTCCCACCTTCCGGCCACTCTAAGGCAGCCCACCCCTATGTCCTTTCTGGCTCTCTGTCCGCCCCACGCTCCTTCCGGCTCTCAGTCTGCCCTGACACACTTTCCAGCCACCTCTAGGACAGCTCGTCCCGTTACCACCCCAGGGCTCCAGTTTATTATTTTTTTCCTGGTTATATTTTATTAACCGATACACAGTTTACAAAACAGTTAACAACATTAACAGCTGTACACAGAGAAACAGCAATTTTACAAGGGAGCGGAGTGGCAAAGCCAGGCCCCAAACCCTACCGTTCAGCCAGTTTTCAGGGAAATTAGGACAAACCTCAAATCCCACTTTCCATCGTCACAAAACAGTAACAATGACAAGTACTTATATGACAGTCCAATTACATAAAAAACAGTGCATAAAATACAGAACCCCCAGCAACCCAGCAAGCCACCCATCCCTCCCATCTTCCAGCCACTCTAAGGCAGCCCACTCCATGCCCCTTCTGGCTCTCGGTCCGCCCTAACACACCTTCCGGCCACTTCTAGGATAGGACAGCACATCCTCACCCTCCACCCCAGCATGATCAGGACGGCCTACCCACCTTCTGGCTTACCCATCCCCCCTCTCATGCCTTCCAGCCACCCCTAGGACAGCCCGCCCCATCACCACCCCGGGACTGTGGTGATCTCCAGTTCATATGGGTCAGCCATGACATCCTGATTGGTCCAGGTTAACAATCAAGGATCTCATAGTCAACATGACCCACCTGTTTCCAAACACTACACCTGCATAATGTCTTTTCAAGATGAAATAACTTGATTGAATTTTATGAACGGGGTAACGGAGATAGTTGGCAAGGTCAATATGGCTGTGTATGGACTTCCAGAAAGCTTTAAATGAAATTTATTGTGCTTGCCAGCAAAGTTGTAGGCCATGGATTAAAAGAGATAGTGCTTGTATGAATGCAAAGTTTACTGAAACACAAGAAGCAGAACATAGTGATGAGCAGTTGCTCTTTAGATTGGAGGTAAGAGGAGGTAAGTATTTAAGTGGGATTCCCCAGTGTCAGAGTGGGCAGTGTAGATTTACTTGAAACATTAGAACCTGACCTTGGGTTTGCAGGGCATAATTTCAAAGTTTTCCAATGATACAAGCATTTGAAGAATTGTTAACTGTGAACAGGATAGTGATGGTCTTCAAGAGGATATAGCTAAGCTGTTGGAATAGGTGGATACGTAACAGATGAAACTCAAAGCAGGAAAGTATGAGGTGATTCATGTTGGTTGGAAGAATGGGAAGAGGTAACTTAAATAAAGGACACAATCCAAAAGAGTGAGTAGGACTAGAGGGACCTCGAGGTATATGTCCTCAAATCATTGAAGGTAGCAGGGCAGATAGAAGGTATTGTTAAAAAACGAAGGCATCCTGGGCTTCGTAAATAAAGACATAGAGTAAAGATGTTATAATGAACGTTTATAAAAATTCTTGTTTGACCTTAACTACAATTCCAAGCATTGCATTAGAATGGCTGTGAAATTATTATGGCAGGTGTAAGAAAAGAATTTTGGAATGTTTCCAGTCGTAATAAACTTCAATTCTGTGTCTAGTTCAGAAAAACTAAGATTGTTTTCCTGAAGAAACAGAGGTTGAGAGATGCTTTGATAGAAGTCTTCAAAATCATGAGGGGGTTCAAAGCGTGTTTGTAGAAAGAAACTATTCTCATTGCCAGAAGGCTTGAGAATCAAATTTATACCAGTTTTTAGTGATTGCAAAACAACTTGATGGCAACATGAGGAATTTTTTTTTCTTCTGTAGCAAGTATTTAGGAAGTGCAATGCATTATCCTGGAGGCAGATACAATCAAGGTTTTCAAAGTGGCATTGGATAAGCATCTGGAGAAAGGGCCAAATTAGACCGAGGGTTAATTGGACTCACTGAGGTGCTCCTAAAGTAATTCAGCATAACATAATGGGCCCAATGGCCTCCTTCTGTACTGTATGTATCCAAAATAATGTTTTAGTGGAAGCAATTGCCTCCTATACGCCACGTGTTTTTTTCAAAATTGGAGACCGCAACTGTTGGATCTCAAAACATTCAAATTCAAATGACCAGATCTTGGGCAGTAAGGAGAAATTCAAGTTAATACAGGAACTGTAAATACCTGGGTTCTGGCAGAGAGAAAGTGGTTATAGATTAGAGCAAATATTCTTGAGCTGTTGGAGGGAGAGTAATCTTGTGTGATTTTGGTAGACAGTTCACTAAAGCTTGTGCCCAAAATTTCAAAAGATAAACAAAAAATGACCAGATATTCAAAGAGTTATGTAAAAGGAGGTTTTTCTCTACCCTGGGTCTTTTCTCTTTTGTAAAGAGAAGGTTTTGGGACAGATTGGATTCGCATAACCTTTGCTGCCATATTTAAGCACAAGGAGGTTATAGTTATATATTAAGGACAGTGCTACAGCCACAGCTGTTGTGAGCATATGGAACAGGCATATAGAACCTGAAATTACTGTAGATTTCAAAATTAAACTAAATAGGCTCTTGTTAATGAATGGGATTCAGTGTTATCAGCAACGTACCAATTTAACAGAGTGAAGTGATCCAGATGAACTGAAGACACTCTCCCACCTGAAACTTGTTTCCTATCATTTATAAATAAGTGAGCTAATGTTAGCCCAATCTGCTCACTGCAAGATGGGGATGGTAAGTCCCAGAGTAAGTGTTGCTTGTCTTTTTTTACAGTACTGGGAACGAATCAATTTAATGCAGGAGACTTTATCAACAGAGTAGCTCAGCAGTGTAGTAATTACTGAAAATTAATTTTAATTAAAATTGCTGCTTTGTTGTCTTTCTAGAATATAAGTGAGCTTATCAGCCTTTCCCCATTCTTCAAACTCAATTGTGACTGCACTTGGCAATACTGGAGCATTCAAGGGATTGGAGGAGGCGCCTGTGAAGCATGCATACTAGCACAGAGCAACAGGATCAAATAACATGCTTCTGCCCTGGAGGCTCAATGTGAATGGCAGATTTATTTTTTTCCAAAGCTGTAAAACATCCAATTCTGAGAAAAAAAATGTGAAGAAGGACAAGTCATTTATATATCAAAGATTCCACTTGCTAGGGTATCATGTACTCTAATGCCAGAGCATGGATGGCCAGTATTCAGACTGCAACTGCTCAAAATGTTACCTCAGTAGTAATAAAGTTATTTAATTCACTAACACCTTTGCAACCAAAAGGCTGAATTGCAGTGTGACTTAACATCAAGGGTGACCTTACAGCGGTTTATAAAATGAGGGGCATGGATAGGGTGCCTTCTTCAGGGTAGGGGAGTCCAAAACTAGAAGGCATAGGTTAAGGTGAGAGGGGAAAGATTTAAAAGGGATTGGAATAAGCAACTTTTTCCCACAGAGGGTGGGATAAACATATGGAATGAAAATGTCAAAGGTGGTGGTGGAGGCTGGCACAATTATCACATTTAAAAGGCATCTGGATGGGTAAAAGGGCTATGAGCCAAATGCTGGCAAATGGGATTAGATTAATTTAGGATATCTGGTCAGTGTGGATGGGTTGGACTGAAGGGTCTGTTTCCATGCTGTATGGCTCGATGACTCTTAAGTATTATTTTTAAAATAAATTTAAAAACATGAAAACATGTGACAATCAATGTCGGAATAAATGTTCCAGAATATAAACCTCAGCAGCCAACAGGGAAATAGTGCACACGATATTAAAGGAAGGAATATTGGATTAAAATTAAATTAAATTGATAAACCATAAATCATGGCTACATCATTGACACAAATGAGCATAAAATGTAGTGTTTTATTGAGGACCCATATCATGTTTCAAAGTGCAGAACTATATCAGTACCTTTCCATCCTGCATCTTATGGGGTTGAATTTATTCAAGATTCTGAGTTGCCTTGGTTACTCTGGGTCTGGTAGTAGTGGCAAGTTCTGAAATTGGGTAGAAGGAATGTTGGGATTTTCCAAACTTAGAATAAATATTGACTCTTCCTGTTGTAGCATTTGAAGCTTTGTGATGTAAAGGGCATTGTGGTTTGATTGGTACAGGGGCTCTGAGATCAATCTTAACGCAATCTTCTACATTCTTTTGAACTGGGCGGTTGGTGCAAGTTCAAGAGCAGGGTGCTACAGGCACAATGTACCCAACCAAACGGTGATGTAGACGGTGTAGATGTTTAATATGTCATTAACATTGTATTTGGCTTCAGTAGAAACAGCAGAAGATTAGCACCATTTGCCTGATGTAAGTGATTGCCTGGAATAAGTGTAACTGATGTAAGCGATAGGAACTGTACTGTATTTCAAAGTAATCATTGTTATTACATCCAATCATTACTAGCCCTAAACCTAATGACACATTGAACTGCAACTCATTTATTCCTAGTTAATGTACACAATTATTCCAACCTGTTCAATTACAAAACCATTTATCCACTGTTTAATAGTGGTTACTTTAATTAATAAGACATGATCATGCTGTTCAGTTGGTTGTATGATTTCATTCATATATCCATTACTAATGTTTGCATATTTAGGGAACAAAACTAATGATCACACAAGTGAATGTATCCGTCCTGTGATAAATCAGACCTTTCTATTAGGGAATGTTCCAGTTTCCTTGAATGAAATTTGGCATTTCTTTTTGGTGCTCCTTCAGCTTAGAAAAGCAGCCAAGTGTCTCTGGATACTTGTCAATTCAAGATAAACATTTTTATAAGAATAAAGTTGAAAATGATAGATATCTTATTAGACAGGTCAAGGATGATTTGGTTTATAAATGGTCTGCTTAGGGAGCATCACAGTGACACATATAGTACTGGAACAGTAATTTTACCTAATTCTAAACGTAATGTCTGGGTATTAAATCGACCGCGTGATTCTGATGAAGACCTCATCCTGGTCCAGAGGGATTGAATTTGTTGTTCTATTTCATCAACTGACTGTTATAAAGTTTAGAAATGCAAGTCACGATTGAAATGATATTATTGTGTTGCAAAAGCTTCAAGCAAAGAGAGTCCAGCAATATTGTTGAGACGCTAATTTGTGTCAAGTTTTCTAATTTTTAGCTGTGGGAAAATTGTCGTGAGATAAGATTTAAATTCCTTGTGGGATGATATTTCAAGATATGGACCAAGTGCTAGGAAGTGGGATCAGTGTAGATGGGTTAGCACAGACGAGGTGGGCCAAAGTGTCTGTCCTGTGCTGTAGGACTCTCTGTTCAAAATGTTTCTTTGCCTGTAAGCCAGCCTGATTGGCTGTGTATTGGCTGAAGAAGAGTTCAGCAAAGTCTGATGCCAAGGAGTAGGTACATTCATGGTGAAGGATTTGGAGGTGAATGCAAGTAGATATGTCAATCACAGGGCTTCAGAGAAAATCAGAGGAGTAGTTAAGATTGTTTTTAGTCACTCATGGAACATGGGCATCGCTGGCTGGCCAACGTTTATTACCCATCCCTCATTACCTTTGCGAAAGTGATGGTGAGCTGCCTTCTTGAGCCACTACAATCCACATGCTGTATGTTGATCTATAATGGCCTCAGGGGGGTAATTCCAGGGTTTTAACCCAGTGACACTGAAGGAACGACAATATATTTCTAGGTCGGGCTTGGAGGGGAACATTCAGATAGTGGTGTTCTCATATATTTGCTGCCCTTGTCCTTCTGGATGGACATGTTCATGGATTTGAAAGATGTTTGGTGGATTTCTGAAAATTCAAAAATGAAAATTGAAAATGGGGAATGAGTTCAGAGAGAGATTAAATAGGTTAAGAAATTGGGGTCAGGTGAATGACTGGGGGGATTTGGAGACTGTGGAGGTATCAGGAGGCATGATGGAGACTGTTGGTAATCATATAGGGGTCAGTCTATGGGGTTCAGAGAAAATTGTAGCAGGGATGTTTGCAAGTTGTTTTTCGAGGACAGATCGCTGCTTCTCTTGACCCACAAACAGTGCTGTAAATGTGCTTAGCTGGTGGATTCAGTGTCCTTTTTCCCTTCTTCTACTGGCTTGGTTGCCTGAAGCCTGGAAAGATGGACAACATCAGTTATTAACAGAAATTCTGTAATATTGAAAGAAGGCTGGCCTTTTGATAAGTTTCAATCACATTTGCCTCTTAAGAACAGAATTTCCCATCTCATTGAAACTAGAACTAAATGGTTTCAAGGTTAGGTGTGTTCCTGTTTCAGGTGGGTAATGTAAGGTGTGTGATTTCTGCCTATTTTAATATCATTTAATTTGGATTTTTGAGTCTTTGGGTTTTCTGTGTGTCTGAGGGGCTTTACATTAAGAGGTGTGATGATGCTGTAGCTTTAAAATGTTATTTTGTCTTGGTTTCTTTTAAGATAGAGATTGAACAAGAGGTACCGAACTGGTTAGTTAAGACCACTTGAGTAAACAGTTGGGAGGCCTTGGGTTTTTTTTAAACATTCTGAATGGGTGTGGCCAGCTCTTACAGATTAGGATTTCTGGGTTTGGTTTCACAGTAGCATCAGAAACTATTGAGGTCTCAGTAGAGTTGGAAGCTTTAGTCAATGTCTTTTAACTGCTACCCTCTCTGAATATTTTGTTGATGGTTTTTCCTCCTGGACTGGAGACTTGCATATGAGAATCTGGGTCTGAATTTTCCTTTTTTTTTGCCAAGGGGTGTGATTCTGTGATATTACTATATTGGAACAGTTAATTAGTAATAGGTGCTGTATCTATTACTCTGTTAAGTTTCCAAGAGTTAAGTTGTTCAAAATTCCTCTTTCTTTGGTTGTATTTTAGTACAGTGTTTAAATAAATTGTGTTTTGCTTAACTCCGATTAGTTTGACTACTTGCATTGCATCTGGAACAAGTTACTTCATATTTGCCTTTAAAATAAGAGAAAGTTAGATTCTAGGCTACCTTCTTAAAATATTTTGTTGGGATCTGGGCTGGTCCATAACAGAGGTTGTTCCTAATGAACAAAGTAAACAGATGAATATTAAGTTTTTAGCTTAGAAGGTCAGAGATTGATTTTATCTCTGAATAGGGGAAACATGACTCATGCGAAAAAAAGAATCCATTTACTATCAGCTTAGGCAGTTTGTAAAATCTTGGCTGAAGCTATGAGTTTAGGACTGTTATCCAAATATAAGGAGTCTAATGAAAAAGTTACAGACCAGAAAAGTTTGGTTCACACCCTGAAGAGGTTTTGTGAAACTGAGAAAGTCTACACTCAATGGTATGAAGGCTCTAGGAAAAGGCTATGACATTCTCAAAACAGGAAATTGAAACCATACTAAGTCCTACAGATATGAAAGAGGATGAAATTATGTCAGGTGTGCTACTGCAAAAGAGTGTTTTGTGATTAGTTTTGGGAATTAAAGAAATTAAGAAAAAATAGAGTAAATTAAACTATTTATATACAGAGGAACCTCGATTATCCGAATACCAATTATCCGAAAGTCGGATTATCCAAAGGGGATCTTGAGGTCCTGATAGAAACATTACATCAAAGATGTGTTTCCAACAATGATCGCGTTTTTTGTTTACAGTGATTAAACAGGCGCTGTCTCCAAATGACTGACCTCCCGTTCTCTCTCTCTCTCTCTCTCCCCACACTTTCCATGCAGTTCTACAGAGGGGTGTACCCTAAACCCCCCTTCCCCAGATAATCTGTCCCAACATTGTCCTGTCCAGGCCAAACGTGGAATCTGTCAAAAAGTTGCAGTAAAAAGTCGTGTGTGTGGCAGTCCCACAAAGGCAGCAGTAGCAGCAGCAGTAGTCTTGTTGTTGGTGTCCAGTCCGGCTGCCCTGGAGACAGTGCGGGGGTGGAAATGGGGGTGGCACGCAGTGTTGGACAGGGTTTGGGGTCGGCCAGAAGGTGGTGCTGGACAGGGTTTGGTGTGCAGCTGATGGAGGGGTGGGGGGGGGGGGGTGCGGGAGTGCTGGATG
>NC_057714.1:105483802-105489315 GCF_004010195.1 Chiloscyllium plagiosum | reverse complement strand
GGGAGTGCTGGATGGGGTTGGGGGCAGGCAGGGGGCAGTGTTGGGGGTAGGGTCTCACTTACTGTGTGCTGCTGCAGTCTCCTGAATGGGGAGCAGACTTTAAAAACTCCGAGCCCCATAGGAAAGGCATTTAATTGATTAACCAAATAATCGATTATCTGAACGAAATAGTGCCCGCCCATCTCATTTGGATAATCGAGGTTCCCCTGTATAACACAAATTAATGAATTTTGAAAAAGGATACAAAATACAATGCCATTCTTCAGACCTCTGAATCAGTTTCAAAATGCTAATGCCGTTTCTCCTTCTCCACAGACAGGCAGAGTTTCTCCAGCATTTTCCTTTGTCACATTAACAGGTAGACGATTTGGATCTTGATTATGTATAATTAATACAGGTAAAATCTCCCAGTAGTTAAGCTGGTTGTCCTGAATGCAGTGGCTCTCATAGTTGAATGGTTACCTGATGTTTTCTTTAAACAATTTAGGCTATGGCAGTATTCCAGGAATGAGTATCACCTTCTTGGAATGTTTACCAGTTTCTAGTTACCTCTCTTAGACAATTGAAGAATTTAGGGAAGAAAAGCAAAATGTTAGAAAAGCAATTGAGCCTTTCTACTTCCTGTACAGGGAAAAAGTGAGGACTGCAGATGCTGGAGATCAGAGCTGAAAAATGTGTTGCTGGAAAAGTCCTTGGATGCTGCCTGACCTGCTGCGCTTTTCCAGCAACACATTTTTCAGCTACTTCCTGTACAGGTCGTTCTGCTATTATGTGCATTTCGGCAAAAGTGAGGACCGCAGATGCTGGAAACCAGAGTTTAGATCAGAGTGTGTTGGAAAAGCACAGCAGGTCAGGCAGCATCGAGGAGCAGGAAAATCAACGTTTCGGGCAAAAGCCCTTCATCAGGAATAGCGGCAGGAAGCCTCCAGGGTGGAGAGACGCCATTGTGTGTATTTCGTCAACCTGAATTTGCTGTGACACAATTGATGAATTGGGGATGCCATTTCTAAACTGCAAACTAAAGCACATTTTTCTATAAAGCGGGGTTGCATAAGAACACAACCATCATGTTATAGAAGAACTGACTTCACTCGATTTAGTGATCTGCTAAATGTTCAGGCAATCCTATGACAAGTAAACTCGCTCTTATCCCGACAGCCTTGACCAAGGTCATGCTAGGTTTCAGGGAAGAAAATCAAAACACCTTAATTCAAATCAGACTCCTTAACTCAGAGTATAGGAGATGCCAAAATGCCAACTTATATGATCGCAAATTGCTTTAATTTAATGGCGGTGTCACAGCTGATAGTCATTCGCGTCCCACGCATTGGATTTAACAATTCTTTCATGTCTCCCACATTTCCCAAAATCAGCAGTACCAGTTTAAAATGAGAAAATATTGATTGACAAAACAGATTTTGACCAATGCTGGTCACTGGATAGCCAGGTTTGAAAGTCTGTGCTTGCACTACAATATGAGCCATCAGGAAAAAGTGGAATCCAGGCAAAAACAATGAGAGAAGCGCACTGCCACATCAACACACCACCCACCCCTTCCTGCAACCACCTTCTACCCCATGTATAACAGAGTCTGCTGCAGCCACATCGATCTGTACAGCCACCCATGGACTCACCCTGAGAGTGGAAGAGAGTCATCCTCATCTACGAGGGACTACCAATGATGATGATAATGTTCACCCTTTGGTACAATTCTTGGGCGTTAGAACTTCTTGATATCGAAGAAGGTAAATCTGGGGTTTGCTTTGCCTTACAAAGAGAGTCTGTTATGCAAAGGTTGCTGCCAAGTTAAGATTTGATTGAAATGAAATCCGAAAGTTCTGGAAATAGTCCTCAGTTCTGGCAGCAGCTGTGGAAAGAGAAATGGAGATTACTTTCTGCATTTCATTAGAACTTTGCTTTTGGACAAAACCTTACTAATGTGGCCTGTTATTCCACTTTCTTAACTCATGAACAATGAAACTCCTTATAATCTCTGTCTACATGCTTAGTGTAAGCTTAGTGAAGGATTGTCTTAATTTATAACACTATGGTACATGTAATAATGTTGGCTCATGTCGAATCGCTCATCTTGAATCAAACAAAGAAATCTTTTTAAAGTATGTCTTTTTTTGCTTGCTTGAGACACATATATGGCTGTGTTTGATACCCCTTCTTTGTAAAATAGTATCATCGTCTTGGTGATGTACGTGGTTTTGAGATGTTGAACAGATTAATACAATATGGAGGTGAGTTAAGAATACATTCAAATGGTACATTACCTGTTGTACACTGTTAGGCTCAATAATTAGCTGAGAATTCTTGGTTTCTAATCATTGACATTGTCATTTTATACTTCTCATTCCATCAGCTCCCTCTATCCTTCATCATTCACTGTTAAATTCACTCTTCATATTTTCTCCTCAACATCCTCAGATTACTGAAACTACGTAAACTGCTTTATTGTGAAATTGCACTCAGGCCGGTACTACACTCTTCAAGTACAATGATGTGTACTCAAAATGCTTAAAATTTAAAAAGAAGGATGAAAATTTTAAGAGTGGACACTCAGCCAGTAGCTAGGGTGTGGAATGTACTGCCTGAGAGTGTGATGAAGGCACATTCAGTTGAGGCATTCAAGCGGATGATTGTTTTGATAAAGCTAATGTGCAAGATATGGGCATAAAGCAGGAGATTGGCATCAGGTAATGATGCTCCTTTAAGAAGCTGGTGCTTCTCAATGGGCTGAATAGCCTCAATCTGCACTGTAATAGTTCAGCAATTTGATTTTGGTTTCATTTATTACTGTCGCCAAGGTACAATGAAAAGTGTTGTCTTATATGCTTTACAGGCAGATTGTACTGTACAAGTACATCAGGGTAGCCAAACAGAGTGCAGTGTTACAACTGCCAAGAAGGTGTGGAGAGAGATCGACATTAACATAAAGAGGTCCATTCAAAAGTCTCCCAGATCCTGACTTCCTGATTTCCCTGGCACCCACTTCTGCCTCTCCTTCCAAACTCCTCTGTCCTGATCATCAGAAGCCTCTGGCATTTGAGCTCGAAACAAAAGAAACTGCAATTGAAAATGAATCAAGTCCGTAAGCAGCAAATGGCATGTTATATTGTGTCTCCGAACTGAGATATTTCAGCGCCTTTGAATAACTCTGATAGCATTTGGTACATTTCTACAAAACAATGGAATAAAAATCAAAATCAATTATGGAATGGAAGACTATGAAGAAGAAGAAAAAAGATAAATAGCAGCACATAAGTAAATGGGGAATTAGAGACAGATTGAAGTGAAAACAACAACTTGCATTGAAATATTTTTTTTAAATGGAGTAAAACATGTCACAGTGCTTCACACAAGTCTTTGCTGAACAAAGTTTTACACCAGATTATTTTGGAGCATTTTCGGCCAAATGACCAGAAACTTGGTTGAAGAGGTAGATTTTAAGAAGTAACTTAAAGGTGATGAAGAGTATTAGGGAGAGGGGGACCTCAGCAATTGAAGGCAAGGCATCACACTTACAGCAATTTAAATTACAGAAGAGCAAGAGGCTAGAATTGGGAGAGTTCAGAGATGTCAGAGGTTTGTAGAGTGAGAGAAGGTTACAGGTGGGGAGAGGTTATGGAGGAATTTAACAACATGGATGAGAGTGTTAATAAACAGGATGTTGTCAAACTGGGAATCAGTGTCAGGCCAGGAAGCAACAGTCAGGTGAGTCATTGGGGATTTGGTGAATACAGACCTTTGGACAATCTCAGGTTTATGGAGATGGGAAGCCAGACAAATGTGCATTAGAATAGCCAGGTCCATAGGCAAAAGTCAGAAAAGAGATGAAGATTGCATGACAGGCAAGAAAAGGACGGTGAGAAAGGAAGAACAAGTGATCAAGAGAAGTGACACGCAAGTGAAAAGCTGGACAAAAAAAACCTGAAAGAACTGCAGATGCTGGAAATCTGAAAAAGGAACGGAAACCGGCAGAAAATCACAACAGGTCTGGCAGCATCTGTGGAGAGGAATCAGAGTTAACATTTCAGGTCTAATGGCCCTTCTTCGGAACTGATAACAGCTGGAAAAAGAATGTTTTTTAACAGAGGATGGGACGGTGTGGAGAGTAAACACTGAGTGGAGATAGAGAAGAACAGTTGGACAGACAAAGGAGTGGTTAAATCAACCAGGCAAAAGTGAGGACTGCAGATGCTGGAGATCAGAGTCCAGATTAGGGTGGTGTTGGAAAAGCTCAGCAGGTCAGGCAGCATCCGAGGAGCAGGAAAATTGACATTTAGGGCAAAAGCCCTTCATCAGGACGGTCGATTTTCCTGCTCCTCGTACACTGCCTGACCTGCTGTGCTTCTCCAGCACCACTCTAATCTAAAGGAGTGGTTAAAGGTCAGTCTGGGGGAATGAGTAGCTGCTAATGCGGGACTCTGGATCAGTGGTGCTGGAAGAGCACAGCAGTTCAGGCAGCATCCGAGGAGCAGTAAAATCAACGTTTTGGGCAAAAGCCCTTCATCAGGAATAAAGGCAGAGAGACTGAATCGTGAAGAGATAAACTAGAGGAGGGTGGGGGTGGGGAGAAAGTAGCATAGAGTACAATAGGTGAGTGGGGGAGGAGATGAAGATGATAGGTTGGGTGCGGGAGCAGGGTGGAGTGGATAGGTGGACAAGAAGATAGGCAGGTAGGACAAGTCATGGGGACAGTGCTGAGCTGGAAGTTTGGAATTAGGGTGAGGTGGGGGAAGGGGAAATGAGGAAACTGTTGAAGTCCACATTGATGCCCTGGGGTTGAAGTGTTCCGAGGCGGAAGATGAGGCGTTCTTCCTCCAGGCGTCTGGTGGTGAGGGAGCAGCGGTGGAGGAGGCCCAGCACCTCCATATCCTCGGCAGAGTGGGAGGGGGAGTTCAAATGTTGAGCCACTGGGCGATGTGGTTGATTGGTGCGGGTGTCACGGAGATGTTCCCTAAAGCGCTCTGCGAGGAGGCGCCCAGTCTCCCCAATGTAGAGACCGCATTGGGAGCAACGGATACAATAGATGATATTAGTGGATGTGCAAAGTTTTACCTGCATATCCACTAATATCATCTATTGTATCCGTTGCTCCCGATGCAGTCTCCTCTACATTGGGGAGACTGGACGCCTCCTAGCAGAGCGCTTTAGGGAACATCTCCGAGACACCCGCACCAATCAACCAAACCGCCCCGTGGCCCAACATTTCAACTCCCCCTCCCACTCTGCCGAGGACATGGAGGTCCTGGGCCTCCTTCACCACTGCTCCTTCACCACCAGATGCCTGGAGGAAGAACGCCCCATCTTCCGCCTCGGAACACTTCAACCCCAGGGCATCAATGTGGATTTCAACAGTTTCCTCATTTCCCCTTCCCCCACCTCATCCTAGCTTCTAACCTCCAGAAACTCGATCCCCTGACCTGTCCGGACTTGTCCGACCTGCCCAGCTCCTTTTCCACCTATCCACTCCACCCTCTCCTCCATGACCTATCACCTTCATC
>NC_057714.1:105413266-105481663 GCF_004010195.1 Chiloscyllium plagiosum | reverse complement strand
AGTGGTGCTGGAAGAGCACAGCAGTTCAGGCAGCATCCAACGAGCAGCGAAATCGATATTTCGGGCAAAAGCTCTTCACCAGGAATAAAGGCAGTGAGTCTGAAGTGTGGAGAGATAAGCTAGAGGAGGGTGGGGGTGGGGAGAGAGTAGCATAGGGTACAATAGGTCAGTGGGGGAGGAGATGAAGGTGATAGGTCAGGGAGGAGAGGGTGGAGTGGATAGGTGGAAAAGGAGCTGGGCAGGTCGTTTGTTTCAGGACATGGTTGAAGAGCTTCAGGGCTGAGGAAATGACCTGGGAGTTGCAGTGAGAGAGAGATTCCCTGAGATTCTTGTAGAGAGAGGAGGAAAACTTCTTCAAGGCAGGCATCCTTGCAAGAAGATTCGCAGTAGGGTTAAAATCAACGAGGTAAAAACAATGACTGCAGATGCTCATGCGGGACTGTTCTTCCAAGCCTCATTTTCTGCTTGGGAACCCTGCAGCCTTTTGGACTTAATATTGAAATCAATAATTTTAGGGCTTGGGCGCCTTTCTCTGTTTTCCCCTACTCCTACACAATTCGCAGTAGGGTTAAAATCAACGAGGTAAAAACAATGACTGCAGATGCTCATGCGGGACTGTTCTTCCAAGCCTCATTTTCTGCTTGGGAACCCTGCAGCCTTTTGGACTTAATATTGAAATCAATAATTTTAGGGCTTGGGCGCCTTTCTCTGTTTTCCCCTACTCCTACACACCAGGCCTTGGCATCACATGGGCTGTGACCACACACTACCCACTGTCAGTCCCGAACAGTCCACCATTAGCAGCTATTCATTCCCCAAGGCTGACCTTTAACCACTAGTTATCCAACTGTCTTTCCCTCTCTTTGGGCTCTATCTCCATGTCTCATTTACTCTTCCCCTCCCCCTCGCCCCACCCCATGTTCAGTGTGAAAACCATTGTTTACCTTGCTACCATCAGTTCTGAAGAAGGGTCACTTGACCTGAAGTGTTAACAACTCTGCTTTCTCGCCACACCTGCTGATCTTTTCCAGCCATTTCTGTTTCTCTGGCACATTAAAAACAATGGGAAGTATGACGTGGGAAATTGTCATTTAACATTAAAAAAAGTTGGAAAATTGCAAGATTGGCAAAAATTGCTAAGTTTTGATGGTAATTCAGATTAATTACGAAAAACCTATGCAAGGCATTTTATCCAAGACTATGGTGAAACAACGTTGGAAAAAACCTTGCGCCAGTAAGAATGACAGAGCACCATAATGTGTAGTAACTATTGCCAGCATTTACTTTGTTGCTTGGATGGTGTTTTTTTTTCAAGTATCTATCAGTCCTACCACTTTAATGAGAATCCAAAAGATAGGCAGCTTTCTAATGTGGCTGTGCCATTGCTCCTTATGATTAGGAACTCAGATTTCAGAATCAAGTACGTTGAAAGAAACAAATAATTAAGCAGCAGGGAAATATTTGAACAATTTTGGCAATTTGAACAAATGGACACACAGTTGTTCCTTGGCTTTATCTATCAACCACCTGCACATTTGAATATGCGAACAAGTGATTGGGCTGAACATGCCTTTCAGTCCCACCATGAATGGATAGTCTTGGCATTGCATTTGTACAGTTGGAATCCACCGTAATAAAATGTTTAACCCCCGTTGTGCTCGGAGAATGAACACAAAGTGGTGGCATAAGTGAGCTTAACAGACTTGCTTCCATGTGGGCTAGGATGGTCACGGACAGGTAGAATTGGGGATACAGATTGACCACGACACACAAACGATTATATAATATACAGCCTCCTGATTGATTTCACGTATTCCCCGGTGTTCTTCCACCTGCACTTTATGTTATAAATATGATTATCTGAGACTGTCTTTAAGTTGGTGCACAATGGAGGAATAAGCAACAATGATGTAACCTCTAAGTTCTCCTGGTAACAGGTTTGTGTGGCCAGATATTAAAGGTGGGGGGCGAGATCTCAGGTTGTCTTGTTAGGAAGAAAGTGCAAGACATTCACAACTGTAAGCAATAACATGAGCAGCTGTGTTGATGGTGGACATATTGTTAGTCTTCAAGTCATAATGAGGTGTTAGGAATGTCATGTTTTGTAAATCGTACTTTAAGCTGTCAGAAACTACAGGGAGTTATGAACACCGCCCAGTCCAAGACATAAGCCAATCTTCCATCCATTGAGTCCATGTACTCTTCCCAATGCCTTCCCAATCCCAATGGCAGCCAACATCATCAAAAAACCCCTCCCCCCCACCTTACAATCTCTTCCAAGCTCTTGTCAGGCAGTAGGTGCAAAAGCTTCAACATGTGGACCAACAGATTTAAGAACAGCTTCTTCTCTGTTGTTATGAGACTTCTGAATAGAACTCTGAAATTTCAGGTCGAATGTTGATCTTGGTTTTGTGCACCTTCTCTGCAGCTGTCACTTTGTATTCCTCACTCCGTTAAATCACCCTATAATCTCTGTATGCTAAGATCTGTTGGTACTGCACACAAAATTAAACTTTTCACTGTACTTAGGTACACGTGACAATGATAAATCAAATCAAATCAAATCAAATCAAGTCAAAGTCTATTTAATTCTAAGATGGAACGAAGTTGGGGATCTAGAGACAGATGATTAGAATAGCTACCTGGGTAAAAGGTCCGTGTGGTACACATTGCCATACAGATGCGCTTCAGTAGGGACAAATCAATAAGAAGCCTGTGTTGGAAAGGGATACAGGTTCTCCTCAAATATCACTGACGCTCACAGAGATGAGTAATCTGCAAGACTATAACAGTCTGAGAGATTGTGTTCAGGTTCAAGGGACCAGGTTTGTGAGTCTTTCAACAAGCGTTGGCTATTTGAGAGAATGCCCCTGAATTAGTGTCAAATGGACAATGAGTTGAGTGTGTGACATGGAAACCTGGGTCTGATAGTCAGTGCTAAATCACAGCCAAGCTCCACTGTGTGAACATCCAGTGTTTGTACATTATCATCCAGCAGAGGTCACTCAGCCGCCATTACGGGCCTGATTTTCTTTAGTTCCATGCTCAGATCAAATAACTTCAACTGCTACCTCAATAGAATTAGCGATCTTAGTATATGACCTTCCCAAATTGCATGGTGCAGCCTCATGTTCGATGGCAGAATTGCCACAGTGAACTATTGGGAAACCTCATACAGTCAGACCTGAATATTTTAGTTTTGAGTTTTGGGTGCATTTTAATCTAAATGATATAGTGGGCCTTTGAAAAAGATATTTAAATTGATATTGGCTTAACTTGTTATTTCAAGAAAAATGATAAGCCTATACTGGTCTCCCCACCTTAGAGAATAAGTCAGATAGGAAAAGGAATTTTGATCTCTACTAGCACAGAAAGTGTCACAAATCACAATATGAATTGCGTACAATAAGAATGGAAATAGGAATTTAATGCCAGAAACACATTCAGCCATTTTTACTACTTCTTTGAAACAACTTGTTACATTTTTGCAGCCTGAGAACATTTTGTTTCAGATAAGCAGCCTGTGGTCTTTGAATTAAATGTACCTGGAAAATGACTTTCAACTATACATACTTGATTATTTTAAATCCATTTGAATTACAATGTCATTACTGCTCTTCTACACAGTGAATTTGAGCAGAATTCAGATTTAATGTAGAGTTCTTCATTCCGATAGGTGCTACACAGCAAGTGACCCTGAAAGAAGATTGCTGAAACATGATAGAGCATGTAAAAGTAAAACACTGCAGATGCTGGAAACCAGAACTAAAAGCAGAAAATACTGTTACCTGGTTGACGAGATAGGCAAAGCTATCCACCACCATTAGGTAGTCTGGCCCAATCTGATTCCAGACCCACAACAATGTGGCTGACAATGAGCTGCTACTTGAAATGGCCATAACACACCAACTCTGTACAAAAGCAATTAAGGATGGAGAATTAATGCTGGCCCAGCTGGTGACATACACATGACTTAATAAATGGGCCCTACATCTTCCTACATTTCACCAATGGTAGGTTGCGCCTTCACCCAAAGGAGAAAGCAACAATGGGAGCCTCCCTCTGTGCTCTGGTTTGGTGGGGAGAGGCGGGGGCAGGTGGGTGGGAGGGTGCAGCGGCAGGGGGTACTGCCCTCACCAGCACCCTCCCTCATGATGAGGCTGGCCTGATTGTCCTTGGCTCTCCCAGATTCATTTTTCACATTGGGATGGCAGTCTGTTCCCATGACGTCCTTCCGATGAGGCACCACTCCGGGTTTGTGGGACGCGGTGAGGTGCCAATGGCTCTGATGGTACTACTGTGTTGCAATCCATTCATTAAATGGACAGGAGTGCTGACAGCAATTGCGGTGTTTGCTAGAGAGCCTGAGAATGTGTCGGGAGGGATTTGCTAAATGGCTGAGCAATGTGCACCAGTCTCACCGATATATTCTGAACAATGCGTTAGGTCAACGATGTTTCATCAGAACTGACTACTTAGAAATGTAACAAGCAAGTTCAGAAGCAAGCAAAATGACAGTGTAGGGTTCAGGAAATTGCAATCGAAAAGATTATTGACAACTTGGTTGGATGGAAGGAGTGATTAAATGGAGTCATAGAGTCATACAGCACAAAAACAGGCTCACCATATCTATGCCAACCATCAAACACCACACTACACAAATTCCATGCACAAGCACTGAGTCCATAGCCTATTATGCCCTGGCATTTTACGTACTCAATTGACAAAATTACTGAAATGACAATAGATATAATTGTGTAAGGCAAAATGGGACAGTAATCACAGAATAATTACAGTACAAAAGGATTCAGAGCAGCATGTATGCACCAGCTTGCCAAGTCAGCATTTCAGTCAGTGCCACTCTCCCACATCCTCTCTGTAATCCCATTTGTTTTTCCTCTTCTGATAATGATCTAATTCCCTTTGGAATGCCTCAATTGAACTTGCCTCCACCATCGTTTTAGACAATGCCTTGCAGATCTTAGCTACTCGCTGCATGAAAAGTTTTTAAATGATTAGATTCCCGACATTATGGAAACAGGCCTTTCAGCCCAACAAGTCCACGCTGACCCTCTGAAGAGTAACCCACCTGTGCTATATCAGGAGTTTGTGATGAAGGTTATGATGAACCCCCTGATGAAGAGGCAATGCTCCGAAAGCTAGTGCTTCCAAATGGACCTGTTGAACTATAACCTGGTGTTGTGTGACTTTTAACTAAAGAAAATGGAAGCATTCAATCTGAATTTATTAAACTCAATTATAAAGCATCCCTTTTCAAAGATTATAAAGATAGCTAAGGTGTTAAGAATATTTAAATGATTCAAAGGAATCAACAGCATTTGTAAAGAGAAATTATTTCCTGTTGAGGAGTTAAAGGAGAGCAGGTATGGCACTATAACTCAAGAAAGTGTGTTCAGCAATGCTAAGAAGCAATTTGTTACACAACAGGTTGAAGGAATCAGAATCTTTCTTCTAAGTATGGCATTCGAGACTGAGAGGCAGTTGAAACTGTCAGATTTTTTGTTCTGCAACATTATTATGGGACACTGATAGCAGGAAGGCCAGATAGAGTTTAAAGTTAAAATCAGCCATCAATATTGAATGGTATAGCAGTCCAGAAGCCCTGACATGTCTCCTCCTATTCTTATATTCCAATGGAATATAATAACATATGACATGTCAGCATTCAGTACAAACAGCAGATTCTTTTAGAAATGGATTGACATTAGTAGGGAGTTGAGGTGACATGGAAACAGTAAGAGACCTGAATCCATTAAGAAACTTAATTTAGGTACAAGCTTATTAGCTTATTGATCCACATTAGCCTTGTAATTAGAGCAAATCAGTTGTATTAAAACAAGAAATTTGACAGTAGGAGAAAATTTGACTTCTGCTTTAGAGTCATAGCGTCATACAGCACGGAAACAAACCTTCAGTACAACTCGTTCATGCTGATCAGGTTTCCCAAACTAATCTAGTCCTATTTGCCTGAGTTTGGTCCATATATTGTAAGCATTTTCTCTTCACGTAGCTGTCCAAATGTCTTTTAAATGTTGTAACTGTACCTGCAGCTACCATTTCCTCTGGCAGTTCATTCCACGCACGAATCACTCTCTGTGCAAAAACAATTGTCTCTTACATCCCTTTTAAATCTCATAACGTGGTGTCATGTGACTTTTGATCTTAAAAATATGCCGCCTGGGTTTGAACTCACCCACCCTATGACAAAAACCTCTTGTTATTCACTTTATCTATGCCCCTCGTGATTTTATAAACCTCGAAAACGTCATCCCCTCACCCTCTAAAAACTCCAGTAAAATGTCCCAGCCTATCCTGATAACTCAAACCCTCCTGTCCTGGCAATATCCTGATAAATCTTTCCTAAACCCTCTCCAAAATGTTAGGGCTGGGCTATTAAACATTTGTCCCAACTCTAATGGAATTTTCAATTGATCTGACATGATGTACAACAAGTCATCAGAGATTGGTTACATGAGATAGTCACCAATGAATTCCGTAAGGTGTTTACGAGAATGTTTCTGACAGCCTGAAAGTAGTTAGATTAGATTTTTTAGATTAGATTCCTTACAGTATGGAAGCAGGCCCTTCGGCCCAACAAGTCCACACCGACCATCCGAAGAGTAACCTACCCAGACCCATTCCCCTACATTTACCCCTGACTAATGGATCTAACACTATGGGCAGTTTAGCCTGGCCAATTCACCTGGCCTGCACATCTTTAAATTGTGGGAGGAAACCGGAGCACCCAGAGGAAACCCACGCAGACATGCGGAGAATATGCAAACTCCACACAGACAGTTGCCTGAGGCTGGAGTCAAATCTGGGCTTCTGGCGCTGTGAGGCAGCAGTGCTAACCACTGAGCCACTATGCCACCCTGTGAGACTTAGAATGTGAGACTTCTGGCCATATGGCGTCATTGAATTGAATACTATAGTTTTATTGGAAGGGAAACTGGGTTTTTGTGTGGTGGAAATAGAAATGGAACACTTGAGATGAAAGAAGGTGGTTGGGGCAACAGACAGATGACTGGGCGGGATGACCCACAGTGCAAGGTTTGAATACATATTAGTCCTCGGCATCATCAGTCTCTTCCACTCAATACTTTTTTGTTGCTGTTGGCTTGGATTAGTAATCATTAGTTATTTTACATTTATAGATCTAGAGAGGTGTTGTTTAAATTTTTGCTGTGAGCCTCAACAGCACACGAGGAGAAAAGCCACAGGAGAAGTGAAACCTCCAAGGAAAATAATCTCTCCATTGCAAATGTCATACTGGCACCAACCTTACAGTTTACTGACATAATCTGTACATCCCAAAGGCAACAAAACTCAACTTGAAACTAAAAGATTCCTCTCAACAAAAATATTATTTTGAATATTAATTCCCTGCCAGAGAGCCAGAGCTGAACAGTCCCAATCTGAATGGAGCTAGAGGCATAACTGGATGTTTGTTCAAACAGTATTTCTTTATGGTTCACAGCTGGTAGTTGGTCATAGAGTCACAGAGATGTACAGCATGGAAACAGACCCTTCGGTCCAACCCGTCCATGCCGACCAGATATCCCAACCCAATCTAGTCCCACCTGCCAGCACCCGGCCCATATCACCCCAAACCCTTCCTATTCATATACCCATCCAAATGCCTCTTAAATGTTCCAATTGTACCAGCCTCCACCACATCCTCTGGCAGCTCATTCCACACACGTACCACCCTCTGCGTGAAAAAGTCGCCCCTTAGGTCTCTTTTATATCTTTCCCCTCTCACCCTAAACCTATGTCCTCTAGTCCCCGACCCCAGGGAAAAGACTTCGTCTGTTTATCCTATCCATGCCCCTCATGATTTTAGAAACCTCAATAAGGTCACCCCTCAGCCTCTGATGCTCCAGGGAAAACAGTCCCAACCTATTCAACCTCTCCCTAAAGCTCAAATCCTCCAACCTTGGCAACATCCTTGTAAATCTTTTCTGAACCCTTTCAAATTTCACAACATCTTTCCAATAGGGAGGAGACCAGAATTGTACGCAATATTCCAACAGTGGCTTACCAATCTCCTGAATAGCCCCAACATGACCTCCCAATTCCTGTACTCAATGCTCTGACCAATAAAGGAAAGCATACCAAACACCTTCTTCACTATCCTATCTACCTGCGACTCCACTTTCAGGGAGCTATGAACCTGCACTCCAAGGTCTCTTTGTTCAGCAACACTCCCTAAGACCTTACCATTAAGTGTATAAATCCTGCTACGATTTGCTTTCCCAAAATGCAGCACTTCGCATTAATCTAAATGCAACTAAATCTGCCACTTCTCAGCCCATTGGTCCATCTGGTCTAGATCCTGTTGTAATCTGAGGTAACCCTCTTCGCTGTCCACTACACCTCCAATTTTGGTGTCATCTGCAAACTAACTAACTATACCTGTTATGCTCGCATCCAAATCATTTATGTAAATGACAAAAAGTAGAAGACCCAGCACCAATCCTTATGGCACTCCACTGGTCACAGGCCTCCAGTCTGAAAAACAACCCTCCACCACCACCCTCTGTCTTCTACCTTTGAGCCAGTTCTGTATCCAAATGGCTAGTTCTCCCTGTATTCCATGAGATCTAACCTTGCTAATCAGTCTCCCATGGGGAACCTTGTCGACCGCCTTACTGAAGTCCATATAAGAGATTTCCTTAGGACCATGCGTCAGACCCAGGGCCGGACTACACACAGGTCTGTCAAAAGAAGGATGGCACAGAATGAATGCTGCAGTCTAAACCAACTAGGTATTACTAACAATCCTGAGGAAAGATTGCACAGATGGATCACTTAATGCTGATCAACATGCAAGAAAGGATTTGGACTCTCAGAACCTTTATATGAATGGCATGGCACAAACTACCTTAGTTTTGTTTTATTCAGTCATGGGAAATGGGCGTCACTAACTAGCCAACATTTATTGCCTGTCCCTAGCTGTTCTTGGTTCGCTTGGCTATCTCAGAGGGGGGGTTGAGAGTCAACTACATTACTGTGGATCTGGAGTCACATGTCGGCCAGACCAGGTAAAGATAGCAGATTTCTTTCTCTGAAGGACATTAGTGAACCAGATTAGATTCCCTACAGTGTGGAGACAGGCCCTTCAGCCCAACCAGTCCATCCCGACGCTCTGAAGAGTAACCCACCCAGACCCGTTTCCCTCTGACTAATGCATCGAACATATGAGCAATCTAGCATGGCCAATTCACCTGACCTGCACATCCTTTGGACTGTGGCAGGAAACCGGAGCACCCGGAGAAAACCCATGCAGACACAGGGAGAATGTGCAAACTCCACACAGACAGTCGCCCGAGGCTGGAATCAAACCTGCGATCCTGGTGCTGTGAGGCAGCAGTGCTAACCACTGAGCCACCGTGCCACCCTATGGGTTTTTCCTGCCAATTGGCAATGTCATAGAGTCATAGAGATGTATAACATGAAAACAGACCCTTCGGTCCAACTCGACAATGCCGACTAGATATCCTAAATTAATCTAGTCCCGCTTGTCAGCCCAAATCCCTCTAAATGCTTCCTGTTCATGTACTCATCCAAATGCCTTTTAAATGTTGTAATTGTACCAGCTTCCACCACTTCCTCTGGCAGCTCATTCCATTTGCACACCGACCTCTGCGTGAAAAGGTTGCCTATAGGTCCCTTTCAAATCTTTCCACTTTCACCCTAAACCTATGCACTCTAGTTCTGGACTCCCCTACCCCAGGAAAAGTCCTTGTCTATTTACTCTATCCATGCCCCCCATGATTTTATAAACGTTTATAAGGTCACTTCTCAGCCTCTGACACTCCAGGGAAAACAGCCCCAGCCGATTCAGCTCTCCCTACAGGTCAAAGTCTCCAATCCTGGCAACATCCTTTCCTGGTCATCAGTAGATTTTTAATTGCAGATTTTTTTGTCTAATCAAATTCAAATTCAACCATCTGCCAAGGTGGAATTTGAAAGCAGATCCCAGAACATTCACTGAGTTTTTGGATTAATAGCCTGGCAACAACTCCACTGGGTCATTATTTCCCCAATGCTGTAGTGCTCCTTTCAGAACAGGACTTACTATGTGGCTGAGGAGGACTCTTTGAGTTTTGGAATCATCACTGCCAGAATGTATATTCTGTCAGGGTTGAGGCTGTGGGAAAGGTAAGCACATTGTGGGGGGGGGGGGGGGGGGAGCGTGTAAACACACTCATATATTTGGTATTAAGGCAAATCATTATTGTTTTGCCAAGCAGTAAAGCTGAGATCTTGTATCTTCAACTCAATGAACCCGCAACAAAAACAGAAATACAGAAATGTTTGGAGAAACTCAGCAGGTCTGGCCGAATCTGTGGAGACAAAACAGTGACAATGTTTCAGGTCCCATGACCCTTCATCAGAGCTTGGAAAAGGTGATATTTCTGCTGAAGATAAGGGTTGGAGGGCAGTTTAAGAAGGAATACAAAGCTGTGCATGTTAGGTGGATTGGCCATGCTGAATTGCCTCATAGGGTCCAGGGATGTGCAGGCTAGGTGGTTTAACCACGGTAAATGTGGGGATATTAGGATTTGGTGGGGTCGGGGTCTGGGTGGGTGTTTGGTGGGTTAGTGTCAACCCAATGGGCGAATGGCCTCTTTCTAAACTTTAGGGAATGTATGATTGTATGATTCTATGGTAAAGAAGTGCGATGATAGGTGGAGGTGGAGGCAAGAGGGAGAGAAAGACAGTTACACAGCTAAAGGGAAGGATAATTATGAGCCGGGAGAAAGAAAAGCTGTTAACAGGGACTGTAAGGAGGTGAAAATGGGTTGACTGATGTTCATTCAGACACAATACATGTCCCCAATGCTGAGACAACCTGTTGAGTTGTGCTGTTCATGTACCTATCCAAGTTGACTGCTACCTGCCTCGTGAGGGATCAAATCTGTCTGTTAATTATGGCACTGACGTAAAAACAATGACTGCAGATACTGGAAACCAGGTTCTGGATTAGTGGTGCTGGAAGAGCACAGCAGTTCAGGCAGCATCCAAGGAGCTTTATGGC
The DNA here is from genome assembly GCF_004010195.1 of Chiloscyllium plagiosum. Classification (NCBI taxonomy): domain Eukaryota; kingdom Metazoa; phylum Chordata; class Chondrichthyes; order Orectolobiformes; family Hemiscylliidae; genus Chiloscyllium; species Chiloscyllium plagiosum. Next base: position 105,470,595 of record NC_057714.1, on the reverse strand, counting down.
ACTGAATGAAGCCATTCAGTCTATGCTGTTTCTGTAGAAGCAATCCCAATATAATTGCACTGATCTCTCCTCAAAACTCTGAGCCTTTGATGATTTTCCTTTAAGACATGCAGTTGCCTCTCCTTGACCATTTATTGTGGCCAAGCATTCTCTTGGTCAACTCTTCTTCATGACTAAAGAAAGCTTTCCTAATCCCTTCTTCAGTCTCTGTTGCAATATTAAGCTTATGGTCAATATCATTTATTAATCAGCTGCAGAACATGTCAATGCACTGAAAGCTAAGATTCCTCAGTTGGGTGTCACACTTGATGGATATTTTGTCCTGTTGACGTTGGAATAATGTAATATTGCCTCCAAGCAATTCATCTGAAATGCGAAACTGTTGAATCTAAGGAGACCATCATCTTTATGCCACAAAATTGCTTTCTCAATCATTCCTAGAGGCATGGGCTGATAATTTAAATCATTGCCTTTGCAATTTAGGGCTAACATTCACAAGGATGGATGGCCCCTGTTGTGCCCATCCCAAACATCGCAGTTGCAAGGGTGGCATGTTGGCTCAGTGGTTAGCACTGCTGCCTCACAGCAGTAGGGGTTCATGTTCAATTCCTGTCTCGGGTGACTGTTTGTGTGGGGTTTCCATATTTATCCTGTGTTTGCTCTGGTTTCTGCCCACAGTCCAAAGATGTGCAGGTCAGGTGGATTGGGCATGCTAAATTACCCATAGTGTTAGGTACGTTAGTCAGGGCTAAATAGTGGGGTGGGTTACTTTTGGAGGGTTGGTGTGGACTTATTGGGCTGAAGGGCCTGTTCCCATACTATAGGGAATCTAAAGAATCACCTTGTCACTGATTTGCACCAAAATTTAAGGGAATCAAAGGTGACATGACAAAGGCAGCAAAGTGGAGCTGTGGATTACCAGATTAATCATGATCTTATTGAACAGCAGAGTGGACTTGATGGGCAACATGGTCTAGGTCTGCCCCTTAAGGTATTGTAGTCACAGCAATACCTTGCTGCCTGTAGGATTAACAATCTAAGTGTGGCACCTCTGCCCTGGGCTGAGCATTGGTCGATGGAGTTTAGTTTGGATAAATGTGAGATTTCGCATTTTGGTAAAACCAACAAGGGCAGGTCTTATACAATTAATGATAGAGGCCTGGGTGTTTAAGGGGGTGAAAATGGGTTGACTGTTGTTCATTCAGATACAGGTACATGTCCCCAATGTTGAGAGAACCAGTTGAGTTGTGCTGTTCATGTACCTTTCAAGTTGACTGTTACCTGCCTCATGAGGGATCAAGCCTGTCTGTTAATTAAAATCATGAACCATAGATGCTTATGGCACCGAATGAAGTGTTGTCAAACAGAGAGACCGAGGGGTTCAGTATGTAATTCTTCGAAATTTGCATCACAGGTAGAAGGGTGGTTAAGAAGATATCCGGCTTGCTTGCCTTCACCGCTCACACCTTTGAGTGCAGGAGTGAATACATCATGTCAAGGTTGTACAGGATGTTGGTGAGACCTCTTCTGGAGTACTGCATGCAGCTCTGGTCACCCTGCTATTTGGCAGAGTTTTACCAGGATGTTGCCAGGAATGGAAGGTTTGAGTTATAAAAATAGGCTAGGACTTTTCCCACTCGAGCATGGGAGGTTGAGTCATAACCTTCTAAAATTCATCAAATCATGAGGGGCATGCATAAGGTGAATAGAACAATACCCTGTAGAATAGACCCTTCAGCTCTCGAATAGCAAAGGCCTTTTCCCTCAGGTGGGGGAGTTCAAAACCAGGGGGCATATTTTTAAATTGAGAGGAGAAATATTTAAAAAGTACATAAGGGGCAATTTTTTTACGCAGGCAGAGGTGAGTATCTGGAGTTTTCGGCCAGACAAAGTGGCAGAGGTGGGTACAGACATTTAAAAGACATTTGGATAAGTATATGAATTGGAACAGATTGGAGGGATGTGGGCCAAATGCAGGCAGGTGGGAATAGTTTAGTTTAGGAACCTGATCGGTGTGGATGAGTTGGACCGAAGGGTCTGTTTCTGTGCTGTATGACTCTATGACTCTATGAGTCCAAGCCTATGCAAGAGCAGCCAGCCAAGCCGATTGGTCACACAGCTGAAACATGCTCAGTGGCACCAAGACTGAGGAGAAGGCAATGAGAAGACCTCAAGCCAGTCACAAAGAGCTCTAATGCATCCCAAAGCCAGGTAAGCCCTGGGTTGGTGGAGGCTTACAGCAAGGGAAGATGGGACAGCTTCATTAGGCAAGGTAGCAAAAGGTGGGTGGGTGGAGGCGGGGTTTTAGAACAGGGAGATTGTCCCTGATGCACAAAGAGTACCCCAAAATGTTCTAATCCTCCACCCCATCCAAAATATTATCTTCACTCCACTCCAGACCACCTTCCTGCATCAACCATTGCAAAAAATAATTCTCACCATTATGGATTAGTCCAGGCAATCCTCTGAGTCAGGTAGGCTGTAAACCTAGATCTTCTATCCCAGAGATTGTGGCACTACCACTGCACTCACACACCATGGTACACCATAGGTTAACTCAGTGACAAGCTCAATTCCCCATTTCTTAAAGAAATACTTGCTGAAACAATGCAAACTTTCGCAATAAACTTGCTTGCCATCCCTTGTATTTTATTTAGTCCCACCCCCACATGTCAAGAAAGATCATAAAGTTTAGCCTGGTTGCGTGGTTGTTAATTAAACTCAAAGAGAAAGAATGTTGTGTTGGGAATTAAAGTTCAGACAGGATCAACGTTTAAAAGTCTATATAGTCCAACTTAACTTTAATCAATATGCCAATGGATTTAGACGGATTTTTTAAAAAATTAATTTGGCCTTCATAAAAAGCAAGGACTGAAAATAATGGCTATTTGGCTCATTAGGTCTGATCCTTTTGAAGACCACGTGTAATTGATCCTGTGGGGGTATAATTTCCCATTCAAATCTTGCCAGGACAATTCCCAAACAAACGTTTTCTAAGTCAATCTAGAAAAACTATATAATATCCATCTTTACATCTTGATAAATCAGACCCCTGACTGCAGCCTATACTGTCCATGTTCTGCACCAAATCGATATCCCATTGTCATCTCTGTCTTTACATGTCCCTTCAATTGTCAACCTTATAGGGAGGCATTGGTCTAGTGATATTATCGCTAGACTATTAATCCAGAGACCTCGGTAATGTTCAGGGGACCTGCTTTTGAATCTCATCGTGACCGACAGTGACATTTAAATTCAACACAAGAAAATCTGGAATTAAAAGTGTAATGACAACCATGAGACCATTGTCAATTTTCAGGAAAGCCCCATCTGGTTCACCAACATGTCCTTTCAGGAAAGACATGTCCTTACCTGGTCTGGCCTACATGCGACTCCAGACCCACAACAATGTGGTTGACTCTTAACTGTCCTTTGGGAGATTGGAGATGGGCAATAAACTCCAAGCCAACGACACCTAGATCCACTGAAAAATTTTTTTAAAAATCTTTATTCAAAATTTGTAAGAAGATATCAGTTATCTGTAAGAATAATAGGGTGGTTATGGTAGGGGATTTTAACTTTCCAAACATAGTCGGGGACTGCCATAGTGTTAAGGGTTTAGATGATTAGATTAGATTAGATTAGATTAGATTAGATTACAGTGTGGAAACTTGTTAAGTGTGCTCAAGAAAATTTTCTGATTCTGTATGTGGATGTACCTACTAGAGTAGGTGCAAAACTTGACCTACTCTTGGGAGTAGAGCTCTATGAAACTAATCTTGCTCAATTGATGCTGCTCTTGATTGTAGTGCCATTCAGGCATGAATTAAAACAAAAGCTGAAGGGTGACCTCATAGACGTTTATAAAATCATGAGGGATATGGATAGGGTAAATACATAAGATCATTATCCCTGGGGTGGGGGAGTCCAAAACTAGACAGCATAGGTTTAGGGTGAGAAGGGAAAGATTTTAAAGGAACCTCAGGGGCAACGTTTTCACACAAAGGGTGGTGCGTGTATGGAATGAGCTGCCTGAGGAAGTGGTGGAGGCTGGTACAATTACAACATTTAAAAGGCACCTAGGTGGGTATATGAATAGGAAGAGTTTAGAGGGAAACGGGCCAAATGCTGGCAAATAGGACTAGATTAATTCAGGATATCTGGTTGGCATGGACAAGTTGGACCATAGGGTCTGTTTCCCTGCTGTACAAATCTATGACTGTACAAATTATCCATTTCCCCAAATCCAGAGGAATAGGACAGCGACGGAAGAAGATAGAGGAGAGGGCCCCAGTCTTGGTGGAGCTTAGTGACAGGTATTTAAGGAGGCCGTCAGAAGAGCAATTGGAATTTCAATTGATAGCAATCACACAGTCAGGTGTTGAAAGGAGCAACAAAGAAGGCACATCTTCAAGGGGCCAAAAATGTTCTTGAGACGTTCAGTGGTGGGGGTGTGAAAAATTTAAGTTGGGACAGTGAGAAATTCCTTGAAGCCTTTTGTAACAGAGATGACCAGGTTTGGAGCGACTGGGGGAGAGAAGGGAATCATTGCTGTGCAGGAATGATCTCAAAGACAGGCAGCAGAAGACTGGGCGAGGGACAAATTGATAATTCTGTCATCCTGTCAAGCTAACATCATTTTGAAAGTAGGGAATCAACTTATTCTTTTCCGATTTTTCATTTTCTAGGGTAAAATATTACCTCAGAACAGGGTAATATGACATGACAAAAGATTATTTGATCTTTATAATCATGTAATGGACTCCTTTACTCTCTGCCTGTGCTCAGTGCATGTAACAGAGAGGCCTGTCTAAGTTCAGCTCCTCTGATAGATGCAGTTAGGTAATGCCACTTAATCATTTGTTTTGTTTTGATTTACTGTAGCTTCTCGGCTTTCTTTAACTTTAATATATTCGGGGGCTTAAATCAGCGCTGCTAAGTAATTCTTTGAGTAGCTGACTTATATTTGACCGTTACTTGGCAATTACAGGAAGTCTATTGTAATCTCCACAAATGCTTCAGAGGCGTTTTTGCCTGATAGTAGGATTTTGCCAGAAATTACATTGGGAAAGAGGCATTTATATTCTATTTGAAAAAAAAATCACATCACAAATCCACTGGAGCATATGCTGCTGCATTGATGTTTCAAGACTGCATGCATTTTAAAAATAACGACGAATGCCTGTCACTTTTGATGAGAAGCAAGTGATAACTCTGATTTGGTCTGATTTTCCAAAATGACAATATGGTATAATGAATTTTACAACAGATGCTGGAAATCTGAAATAAAAACAGAATTGTTGGAAATACTCAGCAGGTCAGACAGCCTCTGTTGAGAGAGAAATAGAGTTCAGATTCGGGCCTTCATTGAAAAAACTGGCAGAAGTGAGCGATGTAAAGGTTTTGGAGCAAATACAGAAGCAAATAAAGAGATGAGGAGAGAGAAAAGGAATAAGGAGCAAGGCAGAAGTGATTGACCTTGTTCAATTACTGCCCTCTTGTTTTGCAATAAATTATCTCTTTTATCTCAGAATCAACATTGCCTTCCTCTTATCAACGATTTTCATTACTTCCTCCTCATTCAGCCGCTACCATTGCTGAACAACTATTACAAATCGAATTTTTGCAGTTCTGACATGAGGCCATTGGCTGAACTTGGCCTGACCTTTCACCCCAAGGTGTGTGTACAAAGGCAAGTGTCCAGCCTCTTTTGAAGGTTCTGGCCTCCAGGGATAGTGCAGTGGGGAGGAGGGGGAGTGGGGTGATGTATACCTGCATGCTACTAGCTGGTAGTGATTTACACCAACTGAGGTGTCAATTGAAGGCACTGTTTTCCTGAAGGGAGAGGGCCTTCCTGATGGAGCGAGAGCCCATATTTAGGAAGGTGGTGGTCAACAGGGAGCAGGCTAGAGGACAGAGCAGGGCAGGAACACATCACACTGGACTTGTGAGGGCTACAGCTGTGGTCTCAGGCCATTTTGTGGTCCATTGCATTCTGTTGCATTTTCCTCTGTTGCATTCATCACCTGATACCTATAACAGTGATTTATTTTGTACCTTTTACAAGTCTTCACGGGCAACCACCTTCCTAATTCCTAACCAATGTCCTGTACAGCCGCAACACAACCTTCCAACTCCTATACTCAATGCTCTGACCAATAAAGGAAAGGATACCAAACACCTTCTTCACTATCCTGCCTACCTGTGACTCCACTCTCAAGGAACTACAAACATGCTAATGTTCCTAATTCCCTCTCTGCATGCCCCACTTATTTTGGCAGTGGCCATCTCTTTCTGTGCAGCTTCCAACTGCCTGGGACCCTGGACACTCACATTGCCCTTTCCACCTCCCTATCCTCATTGATTTAGATAAGTGTGAGATGTTTCTTTTGGAAAAGGCAAATTAGGGCAGGCCTTATACACTTTATGGTAAGGTCCTGGAGAATGTTGCTGAACAAAGAGACCTTGGAGTGCATGTTCGTAGTTCCTTGAGAGTGGAGTCACAGGTAGGCAGGATAGTGAAGAAGGCATTTGGTATCCTTTCCTTTATTGCTCAGAGCATTGAGTATAGGAGTTGGGAGGTCATGTTGCAGCTGTACAGGACATTGGTTAGACCAATTCTGGTCTCCCTGCTTTGGAAACATGTTGTGAAATTTGAAAGGTTCAGAAAAGATTTACAACGATGTTACCAGGGTTGGAAGGTTTGAGCTATAGGGAGAGGCTGAATAGGCTGGGGCAGTTTTCGCTGGAGCATTGGAGACTGAGGAGTGACCTTATAGAGGTTTATAAAATCATAAGGGGCATGGTTAGTGTAAATACACAAGATCTTTCCCCCAAGGTGAGGGAGGTAAAATCTAGAGGGCATAGGTTTAGGGTGTGAGGGGAAAGATTTAGCAGGGACCTAAGGGACAACATTTTCAAGCAAAGGATGGTGCATGTATGGAATGAGCTGCCAGACGAAGTGGTGGAGGCTGGCACAATTATAACATTTAAAGGACATCTGGATGTGTGCAAGGATAGGACAGGTTTAGAGAGATATGGGCCAAATGTTGGCAAATGGGACTAGATTTATTCAGGATATCTGGTCAGCATAGACGAATTGGGCCGAAGGATCTGTTTCCATGCTGTACATCTCTATGGCTCTATAACATTTTAACAATCTCTAATTTGACTTTGTTTTGGAAATGTCCTCTCCCATTAGCACTTTGTGGATTTCCAACTCAAAATTCAGCCTGACATTGGGATCCTGTCTCTGGAACAAAACTTCAGCCCATTAACTCTGGGTTTTTGCCAAACTGGCCATCATTCTCTGTATTATGTTGGGAGGGAGGAGAGCAATAAAAAAAATTACAAATTCAGATTGTTTAGATTTTTAGTGGGTTAAGTGGCAATGCATCACCGAAATGCTTTTTCTGGTTGCAGTTGCATTTCTGTTCATGTAATCAACAAATTAGCTGTCCCATTTCGAACATTGCAAATATAGTTTCCTTTGGATGGTAAATGCTTTGGGATATTCTCATCACGAAAGGCACCACATAGAGTCAGTTGGCACAGAAAGAGATCCTTTGGTCCAACCGGTCAATGCCATCTTACCGGTCCCATCTGCCTACTCTTGAACCATATCCTTCCAAATCTTTCCTGTTCTTGTACTCATCCAAATGTCTTTTAAATATCATAACTGTACCCATATCCATCACTTCCTCAGAAAGTTCATTCCACATTCGAGCTGCCCTCTGTGTAAAATATTTACCCCCATGTCTTTTTTAAATCTCTTTCCTCTCATTTTAAACCTGTGCCCCCTGTCTTGAAATTCCCCATCCTAGGGAAAAGATCATTAACTCTATCTCTAACCCTCATTATTTTAAAAACTTCTATAAGATCACCTCTCAACCTCCTACACTCAAGTGAAAAAAGACCCAGCCTATCCAGCCTTTCTTTAAAACTGAAACCTTCGATACCTGGCAATATCCTGGTAAATCTCTTCTGAACCCTTTCCATCTTAATAATATCCTTCCTATAACTGGGCGACCAGCACTGGACACAGTATTCCAGAAGAGGCCTCACCAATGTTCTGTACAACCCCAACATGACGTCCCAACTCCTATGTTAAAAGGACTGAGCAGTGGAGGTAAGCGTGTCAAACGCCTGTTTAACCACCCTGTCTATATGTGACACAAACTTGCACCCCTCGGTCCCTCTGTCCTATAACACGACTCAAGGCCCTACCATTGATTGTATATGCCCTACCCTACTTTGTTGAACCAAAATGCAATATCTTGCATTTATCCAGATTGAACTTGATCTGTAATTTTCCAGCCCATTGACCCATTTGATTAAGATCCCTTTGTAATCTTAGAAAACCTTCTTCACTGTCTACTGTGCCACCGATTATGGTGCCATCCACAAATTTACTAACCATGCCTTCTATATTCTCATCCAAATCATTTATATAAATGACAAACAAAATAGGAACCCAGAACAAATCCCTGCGGAACAAAGCTGGTGATAAACCTTCAGTCTGAAAAGCAATCCTTCACCACTACTGTCTGCTGCCATCAAACCAATTTTGTATCCAATTTGTAAGCTCACCTTGAATCCCATGTGACCTAATTTTACTAATCAGTCTGTCATGTGGAACCTTGTCAAAGGCTTTACTAAATCCAAATGCGCAATGTCTACTGCTCTATCAGTCTTTTTTTTTTCCCATAAATCCTCTTCCAATTCTTCCACAGGATTCTGGAATAAGTAACATCTATCTCTAGAGATTTAATTTGCCATTCAAGCTGTGAAGATGTTCATTTTATTTATTTCAGAGTTTTGAAATATGGATTGATTCTTTTTTCACCAAGAGTCAATTCCCTTGTGAACAATATGAGGAAATAATCATTCAGAATATTACTGTCATCAAATTGCAGTTCCCACTGAATTCATATTTGTCCCTTTGTGACCTCCAGACATGACTAAATGGATATACTTTGGCCATCCTTCAATTCAAAATCCTTCCTAAACTCCATGAAGTAACTTGAATCAAACCCCGTGGAGAGAAATCAGAGTTACCGCTTTGGGTCACGTGACCCTTCACTCAACCCGAAACGTTAACTCTGATTTCTCTCCACAGATGCTGCCAGACCTGCTGAGCTTTTCCAGCAATTTCTGTTTTTGTTTCTGATTTACAGCATCCGCAGTTCTTTCGGTTTTTATTTGAACCAACTCCTGTTCAGTTTTCCCATGTGCTCACTGACCTAAATTGGCCCACAGAATCAAGCATTGCCTTCATGATGAAAATCTTATCCTTGTTTCCCAGTCCTTCCATGACCTCCCAATCTCTGTGATCTCTCCTCCAAGTCCTCAGACCTCCAAGATACTTGTGTTCATCCAGTTCTGGATTTTGGAGCTTAATTATTTCACCTTTGGAGGCCACACCTTCATCAGCCCAAGCCCTGGAATTCTTTCCAGACACCTCTTCACTTCATCTTGCTTTCCTCAATTTGATCTCTCCTTAAAATCTACCCCTTTGACCAAACATTTGACCTATTACTTTCTTGTGTGGCTGAATGTTTTGCTTTATATTGCTGTGTGAAATCTGATTATGTTAAAAGACAAATAAAATGCAATTCGAGTTCATTAATCAAAGGAATAGTGGAACAAGAGTAGGCAATTTAGTCTCACAAACTTGGCCCACCATCATTCAGTTGGAGCATGCCTGATCTCATATTTTCATTTGCCCATCTTGATTCCTTGACCTTAATGCATTCACTGAACAAAAATCTAGCAATCTCAGTTTAGGTGATTTCAATTGAGCCCCTCCACCTCCCAGCCTCAAAGCCCTTTACATGACTCCAAATTTCCACAGCACTTCATGTGAAGAATGCGTTTCTTAGCCAGTATTATATTAACACGTGTCCTCTTCCATTTATACCTCACCTCTTTGATTGTATCATTTTTTTGGAAAATTTGGAGAACTCAGTGTGATCTTCATAGTATACAAAGGATATAGACGGAGTGGAAAACTGCAAAAATTATTGATAATGTAATGAGACATTTTTAACAGGGATTCTTTATTCCACTGACATCAGGTCATTTCAACCAAGAAGGGAAATTAAGGACAACGAAGGAACTATTTACAAATATATGCATGTGCTACATTGGACTGAGGAGTTCTTTGTCTTTATTCCTTACCTTCCCCATCAATCCTCCTTCTTCAGCAAGAGTCCTGCAGAGCATAAATACCCAACTTCTGTGCTGAATTTTCTTTGTTCTTATAAACCTGACTTCTGCTCCCAAGTATAGTCATAGAGTCGTGGAGTCACACAGCATGGAAACAGACCCTTTGGTCCAACCAGTCCAAGCTGAACAGAATCCCAAACTAAACTGGTCCCACCTGCCTGCTCCTGGCCCATTTCCCTCCAAAACCTTTCCTATTCATGTACTTATCCAAATATGTAAACTTAGGGATTATATTTCTCACCAAAATTTCTTTCTTATAAAATTTGATTTGAAAAATTTATTTTCTTTCTTCAATACTTATGTTGAACAATTGCCTCAGTTGAGGGCAAATTTCCTAGTCTTGACTAATTGACATTCTACCTGGAACCGTTGGTTGCAAAACACACTCCTGTGATGAATTTGTAACATTTTCATCAATGATGAATTTTCAGAGCGCCATTGTGCTGCATATTATGAGCATCTTGTCAATCACCTGCTATAATGTATTGATACAACCCGACAGAAAAGCAATAACAATTAAACTTGATACAGGTTAATCATAATTCCTGGATTATTTCCCAAACCTCATAGACAGATGTAGAAAATTGCAACTTAAGATCTCACTCGTGGTTTAATATCACAGCTGATAGTTTGAGATTCAACTCAAGTCTCCTGTACTCTCATTGGGAGGCACTTGGATAGTAACTGCCTTTTTGTCAAGCTGAGAGTCATAATACTGCTGAATAACGTCTTAAATAACATATCAAGATAATAAGTCTTGCAAGTAGCAGCAGTTAAAAAGTACTAAAAAATATAGAAATTAATTTGGAGGTTGCATGCTATTGATATATTTCAAATAAACTACCCTGTATATTCTTCCTGCTTCATTATAACCCAATGCTGCATTGAAGTCAATCAACTATTCTTCATTCACCCTTTATAAACTGTGAAACACTGTCCCATCTCCTCTTATGCAATCCACTTTGATGATCATAGCTGAATGCCATTTGAACATCCTGTCCTTCACTCTTTCATCAACTCTCTTAGACACCACCTTTAACTCTGAAGGATTTGTGGAGCAAGTTAAATTCTGAAATCCAATTCCAACCTCCCTCCATTGTTCTATGAACAGGGAACTTGGAGGCCAACAGGATCCCATACATCTGCTGCTCCAGGTTGATAGGGTTTGGAGGAAATGCTCTAGCTTTTCCCGTGGGTGCTGCTCTGGATCATGCTGGCTGTGGTTCAAGTGGACTCCTTAGTCTTGGATGGTACTCTTCCCATTTTAACAAGATTTTATCACCTCTTTCTCAGAAAATGTTTTTTAAAATCATTTCTCAACCAAGTGGACAAGCAGACTTCATGTTGCAACAGCATTATCACTTAACCTGTTAAAATTGTTCACTGGATATGCTCAACAATCAACTAGGCAAATGTAGCCTGTTGATGTTAATGCAAGTTTACAATAGATCTTGCATTTATAGTCTGTAAATTAAGGAGATTTGCATTTACAAAGTAATGTAATTTTTTGAATAGTGAAATGTTCACTGTTCAATCCTTTTGTGTTTTATTTTTATTTTTGTAATTGTCTGTAACTGTTATGAATTATGATTATTTGCTTTATTCGCATTGTCATCGAAATTTGGTACTTGCCACCATTTTGTTAGTTCAGTGAATAATTTGTCTGTACTTCTATCTATCTATTGCTAGCTATCATCCATCCATCCATCATCAATCATAGATGGGATGATGTTTACAGGAAAGATCATTTTGATTGTTGCCAGGTAAACGTCATGCATGACAAACTGAGCTTGCAGGGCCATGATGTTCTATTCTTTGAGTTACATCTGATGGCATTTCATTTTGCAGAAGGTCATTCAAACTAAGTGAGGAAGAACTTCACTTTCACTTGGTGCCTCTGCCCTTTAAAATGAACCATCCTAAATGCAGACAAATGACATTAGCAGAAGTGAAGCTGCAAATCCGTCATGCTCATTAATGTTGGATATGCCTCATAAAAGTGTATAAGTGATAGGTTGCCATTCTGTGAGAGCCACTCTGTCCTAAAGCCCAATAGCTTATTGATAGAAGGTCTATTTTGACTGAAGAAAGCGCATCACTCGGAATATATCAACAACAGAAAGAACGTATGTAAAATACTTAATGGACTGTAAGACAATCACCTCTATTTATAATTAAATCCCAGGACATCAACTTCAAGCATTAAACTGATTTTACCTTAATATTTATGCAGTGAAGAGTTTTATCGTTAGAACGAGGAGAGAATTTACAGATGGCAGACCATTCAAATGAATTAATATGTGTCACTGAGGAACAAGCAGTAAAATATGCATCTGGTATGAATCTCTGATACTGCACATTAGAATACATTAAATAGAGCAGAACGTTAAAAAAAATGATGCATTTAACGATTCAAAACTCAAACTATCTTGTGTGTTAATTTAGAAACTGCCTGCCTAGAGTTTTGTTTGATTCCAAAGGCTTACACCAGAAGGTCATTTGCACATTGTTCTTTCATCCCTGGTGCGATCAGGACTGTTCCTCTGCTGACTATAAGAATGCAATGTAAAGTGAGTTATGATCATCACCAAAATAGCACACTTAGATACAAAGCACATAACCGATTCTTATTCAGTGCAAAAGGCTGCCGTTCTCATTCCAAGCATTAGTCAAATATAAAATAGAAATGCCATGCTGGTGTAGTAGCAAATGCTTTTGAATGAAACACCTGCATATCCTTAACATTTCTTCATGACCATCGAATTACTCAAACAGCTGCACAATGTAGAATTCCTGAAGTTCAGTTAATGTTGGCATGTCGGACATTTGGCAGCTAATTTGCTTACAGCAGGCTCCCATAAAGTACAGTATCATAATGACCAGATTTGTTGGTTTTGTAATGTTGATGGAAGGGTAAACGTTGGCCCAGATGCTGGATATAATTCTCCCTGCTTTTCTTTGAAACAGTGCCAGGGGATCTTTAACATGAACCTGAGGTGTCTGAGGTGGGGTGCCTAATTAGCATCTCCTCCAGTAATGCAATGGCCCTCCCTAGGGTGATAGCGTTGGCTTTTGTGCTCAAGTCATGGGGTGAGACTTTAAGCAGAATGTTGTGGAACAAAGGACAAACCGGTCCACACTTGATGGCCCACATTGAACAATGGTGACCCCCCCCCCCCCAAGCTTGAGGTTAGGCACAGTGTTGAGCACAAGATAGGATGGAGCAACTAGGCCAGGCAAAAGTGAGGACAGCAAATGCTGGAAACCAGAGTTTAGATCAGAGTGGTGCTGGGAAAGCACAGCAGGTCAGGCAGCATCCGAGGAGCAGGAAAATCAACGTTTCAGGCAAAAGCCCTTCATCAGGAAGAACTAGGCTGTTTACTGATCCTGGAGCTATAAGGAGGCAGGACATTTAGATTTGACAGTGAATAATTAGCCTAAAAAAACGGTAAAGTCACCATAGTCTTATTGGATCATTGAGTTTCTCCCACATCAGAGATAGAGATGGCTGATGGTGGTTTAACTTGATCGTCACCATCCTCAGGAAAAGGGAAGAGTTTGAAAAGGAAGAGCCCTTCATGGACAAAACAACACAGGATCAGTAGGAGGTGTTTACAAAAAGAATCTAATTTAATGCTATATAGAATCTGTTTATCCTCCTGATGACAACATTTTTGATTTATATGGATTTATTGTTCTCACATGCATCAGAGGTGAGGGTAATATATAATCAGATGAAAAGGCATGCAAACATGCAACAGATCACGCAAGGCAGATTGTGGTAGTTGGAGGAGAGCAAATAATGGTGGTCATATCAATGAAAATAAGGAGATGTCAAATTTGTCAAATAATTATTGTGCATCAGAAATTGATCTGCATTTTGGATTTTATGATTCTAAGTATATTGCAAGAAAATTAACTAAACTTAATGTAAGCAGAACAACAGAAATGAAGAAAATAATTCAACTAAAAAGTATCAAATTCATGAATTAATTGGTTAGGAAAGCGGTGAAAACATTGCAGAGACCCTAACCATCATCTTGTGCTCAATGTTTGAACAGTTCATTTAGATTGTAGAATTGTTCATGTCAGTGTGCCATTTAAGAACGTTGAGAGAGAGAATTATAGACCAGTTAACTGAACATCTGTTGTCCGGAAATCTGTCGAATCTATAATTATGGAGAGAGGTGACTGAACATTTTGAGATTTTTCAGCTGATCAGAGAGCCAACATTAATCTGAAAAGGCTATATCGTGCCTGACAAACATGATTGATTTTTTCTTGAGGAGTTGACTGAAGCAGAAATGTCTCTGGATGTTAGTTATGTGGCCTTACAGAAGGCATTTGATAAAGTCCCTCAGAAGAGACCTTTAATTGAAGTTGATGCACTTCGAATTGAAGGCAAGTTATTGACCAAGTTAGGATTTTGGCTGAGCAGTGGATAGTGAGTGTGGATAATGGGCATGTAATTGGTAATGGTGTTATGCAAGCATCTGTGTTGGGCCTTCACTTATTCACCGCATTCAATAACAATTTTAAGAATGCGATTAAAAAAGTCCAAATTTGCTGATGCCACAAAGATAGATAGCAGCGTAAGCAATGTACATGGAAGTGTACAATCTCAGAGAGATATTAATAAGTGACTATGACAAATGCATTTCAATGTTGACTAATCTCCACTTTGCATCTAAAAAGGATGAAAATGAATAGGTCCCATTCCTAACTTTTCAAAGTTTAGAAACAGTGGGGAAGGAAGCCAGAGGCATAAAAACCAATGTGAGGCCCACATTGCATCCTTTGGGGATCACCCACCCGACTATAGAATTCCTTCAGTGTACAAAGAGGCCAATTGGCACATTCAATCTACATCAACTGCCTAGAGCATCCCACCCATAACCAGCCCCATACCCTATCCCTGCATTCCCCATGGCTAACCTACCTCACTTGCACACCCTGAACGCTATGGGCAATTTAGCATGGCCGATTCACCAAACCTGCACATTTTTGGACTGTGGGAGGAAACAGGAGCACCCGGAGAGAGCCCACACAGACATGGGGAGCATGTACAAATGCCACACAAACAGACACCCAAGGCTGGAATTGAACCCAGGTCCTTGGCGCTGTGAGGTAATATTGCTAACCCACTGAGACATCCAATCAAGCAACTAGCAGGCCATTGGCAGGACCTCTGTGGTTCTATGATCTCAGGCACAGAAAGTCTGACTGGGGTAGCAATGGCTGCTGCTGGAGTGACAGTCATCAAAGTCTCAAGATTGTGGAGGGATCCAGGTCAGGTGTAAGGGAGAGAGTTTGATGATTCGATTCCCTACTGTGTGGAAACAGGCCCTTCGGCCCAACAAGTCCACACTGACCTTCTGAAGAATAACCCAGCCAGACTCATTTCCCTCTGACTAACGCCCCTAACACTATGGGCAGTTTAGCATGGCCAATTCATCTGATCTGCACATCTTTGGACTGTGCCAGGAAACTACAGCACCCGGAGGAAACCCACACAGACATGGGGAGAATGTGCAAACTCCACACAGCCAGTCGCCTGAGGCTGGAATCGAACCCAGGTCCCTCACGCTGTGAGGCAGCAGTGCTAACCACTAAGCCACCATGCCACCCCTGTGTGAAGTTGTGTCCAGATAGTTGTAGGGGAATCAGCAAGTGCATGGAATGAGTCTCAGTGAGGCCCCTCCTTCCTGACATCATTCAAACACCACAATTTTAAGGTGGGGGAGAGGCTGGAGCAGGAGTCAGAGTGGACATGAAACACTCCAAATCCTTTGTGCTGTAAAAACTCTACAAATCCAATTGCCCATTTCAGGGCCTCATTTGGCAACGGGACAAATGGTTGTCCATATACCATCCCACATAGTTAATCAGAATGGAGGTGGCAAGGTGGCAGAATTCCCCACTCCCCCCCCTCAATCAACCACCTGATTAAAATACCTCACTGCCTCTAAATATGCCATAAAGGAGGGCATTAAGTACCATGATGTGCAATTCCAAAGCAATGTGGAATACATAGATTGACACGTAGATCATAAAAATATCAAGACCAGGTGCAGATATACTCAAAGTGCCTTATATGATACTGGCCATAGAATCTTGTAAGCTACTATACAAGAGAGAAGGGCCATTTTTCAGCTAAAGAAAGCCTTAGTTAGACCACATCTGGAATACTGTGCACAATTCTGGAAAATGGCCTTGGAGGCAGCACAATGTAGATTCACCTGGACTCCAATGATCAATATGAGGAGAGATCATAAACAGGGGCTGTGTTCCTTGCAATTTAGAAGGTTATGATCAGCCAAAACCTGATCAACGTTTTCAATATTACAAGGAGCAGAAACAGGGTATACGGAAAGAAACAAATTCTACCAGGTATCCTATCTAGGAGTGGCGCATTTTTCCAAATCCTTTTAGGTACAAATTGGGAAACATTTTAGAAGTTTGCCATTTCCACAAATGATAATTGGTGCTAGATCAAATGTTAATCTTAATACTAAGATTGTTGAAGTTTTGTTAACCAAAGCATTATGAATTCTGGAGAAAATGGTGGTTTTTATAAAGTTACATCACAATTCAATGACATGATCCCCATAAAAATCAATTACTCCAAAAAAACTCAAATTTCCTGTTGTAGCTGAAGGTTGATTCATGGAGAACCAAGATTCTGCATTATTTATTGTCCCTCAGATAGTCATTCAACATTTCTGGATCCACTCCAAAATGATACTCAACTTCCTTTCCATTCCTATCCTGATAACTTGTAAAGCCAGAACTGTCCTTCATGGTGAAGGATGTGCCTTGAGATTGCCAATCTCCCACAGACTTGGTGAATCGTCCAGCCTTGTTTCAAATCTTCAGGAATTTGGACTTTTCAGTCTGAGCTCAAGCTCCCACTTGCATTGCTGTGTGGTGAACCAGAGAGACATTCAGCTCCTCTCTGACCATCTTTATGGGAACATGAACCACATGAGCCTCATTTACAGGATGGGTAATTATCGTTGAGACCCAACTCTTTTTTAACTCTTGAAACCAATGGATGATTTAATGTAAACAATTTGCTGCTTGACACTTCAAATACCTTCCTGGGACTTCTGTTACTAGCCACAGAACCACTGTCTCCAAGTATTTTACACTTTTTTTCCAGCAACCCATCCAAGCCTCTCTTTAATCTTGCCAAATGAGCCAGTTGGGCAGATTAATGAACAGGTTACATAAGCCTCTTCAGGGCAAGATCACCCTCATCAGCCTTGTCCTTGAGTGAGAAATGAAAGTCACCTTCCTCAAGGTCTAAACCAAGCACTCCCCAAGCACTCACCCTCCACACACTACTGATGGTCCCACCCTCTCCATCAAGACCCCTACATCCTCCCCCAACAGCATTGGCCCCATCTCCTTCATCACCTTAAGACTTCCTCGTACACCTCATAGTGTCATAGATTCATATAGCGCAGAGAAGGCCCTTTGGCCCATCAAGTCTGCACTGACGTCACCAATACCAAAGGCATGCTAATCCCAATGTCCTGCACTTGACCAATATCCTTGAACGTTACAAGATTTCAAGTCATAGTCATAGAGTCATTGAGTTGTACAGCATGGAAACAAACCCTTCGGTCCAACCCGTCCATGCCGATCAGATATCCCAAACCAATCTAGTCCCACTTGCCAGCACCCAGCCCATATCCCTCCAAATCCTTCCTAATGTTGCAATTGTACCGGCCTCCACCACTTTCTCTGGCAGCTCATTCCATACACATACCACCCTCTGTGAAAAAGTTGCTCTGTAGGTCTCTTTTATATCTTTCCCCTCTCACCCTAAACCTATGCCCTCTAGTTCTGGACTAGTGCTCATCCAAATATTTTTTAACGGTTGTCAGGTTACCGGCTCCACTACCTTCCCCGGCAGTGCATTCCAGATTCCCACCACCAGTTGAGTGCAATGTTTTTTTCTTAAATTCCCTCTGAAACTCCTGCCCCCTTGTGATTGACCCCTCAACCGAGAGGAACAGCTGATGTTTAATCGCCATGCCGTTGCTCCTCACAATCTTAAACACTTCAATTGTGTCCCCCCTCACTCTTGTCTGCTCTAGAGAAAACAATCCAAGCCCATCTAGTTTGTCCTTATAGTTCAACTTTACCATCCCAGGCAACATGCTGATGAATCTCCCCTATAACCTCGTATTAGTTTAGGGGCCTGGTCCCTTGAACATTGAGCTATGAATCTCAGGCTTGTAGTCCCAGTCTTGGACAATACCACAGCTTCTGGGACCACAAAGCTGCTGCTCAATCGGATTGGCCAGCAGCTGTCCGGGGCAGGACTTTCACACAAGTGAGGGGTGAAAATCCTGTTTACTGCCTATTATAACCCATCACAGTACCAAACATCTGTGTGGAATGCTCTTTATTAAAATGCTCTCTGCACATTCTCCATACAAAAAACCCTACATGGTGACATTCATCAACAGTATTCTGTGCCTTCCATTAACATAAGGAAAGGAGCAGAAGGAACAGGGTTGTTGTCATCGGTGACTTCAACTTCCCCAATATTGATTGGAACCGCCTTGGTGCAAATAGTTTGGATGAAGCAGATTTTGTCAGGTGTGTCCGGGATGGATTCCTGACTCAGTATATATATAGGTGACTGGAGGGGAAGTCATGTTGGATTGGGTGCTTGGCAATGAACCAGGTCAGGTGTCAGATCTCTTGTTGGGAGAGCATTTTGGTGAGAGTGATCGCAACTCGCTGACCTTTACTTTAGTCATGGAGAGGGATAGGAGCAGATGGTATGGGGAAAGTATTTAATTGGGGGATGGAGAATTACAATGCTATCAGACTGGAACTGTGGAGCATAAATTGGAAATAGATATTCTCAGGGAAATGCATGACAGAAAGGTGAAGGTTGTTTAGAGAGCACTTGCTGTGAGTGCTGTATAGTTTTGTCCCACTGAGGCAAGAAAGGGATGGTAGGATGAAGGAACCTTGAATGACAAGAGATGTGGACCATCTAGTCAAGAGGAAGAAGGAAGCTTACTTAAGGTTCAGGTAGCAAGGGTCAGACAGGGCACTAGACGGTTACAAGGTAGCCAGGAAGGCACTGAAGAATGGACTTAGAAGAGCTAGAAGGTGGTGTGAGAAAGCTTTAGCGGGTTGGATTAAGGAAAACCCCACGGCAATCTACACTTACGTGAGGAACAAAAGGATGGTCAGTGTGAGGGGAGGGTAGATTGGGATAGTGGAGGGAACTTGTGCCTGGAGTCAGAGGAGATAAGGGAGGACCTTAATGAATACTTTGCTTCAATATTCACTACTGAGAGGGACCTTGTCTTTTGTGAGGGCAGCATGAAACATGCTGAAATATATTAACAGGTTGATGTTAAGAAGGAGGATCGGTTGGAAATGTTGAAAAACATGAGGATAGGTAACTCTCCCGGGCCAGATGGGATATACCCAAGGTTACTACAGGAAGTGAGGGAAGAGATTGCTGCACTTTTGGTAATGATATTTATGTTCTCACTGTCCACTGGAGTAGTGCCAGAAGAGTGGAGAGTGGCAAATGTTATTCCCTTGTTCAAGAAAGGGAGTAGGGATAATCCTGGGAATTACAGACCAGTCAGTCCTGCATCGGGTTGGGCAAAGTATTGGAGAGGATTCTGAGAGACAGGATTTACTATTTGGAAAACCATAATTTGATTAGAGATAATCAGCATGACTTTGTAGGGGATAGGTCATGCCCCACAAACCTTATTGAATTCTTTGAGGATGTGACAAAACATATTGATGAAGGTAGAGCAGTGGATGTAGTGTACATGAACTTTAGCAAGGTGTTTGATAACGTTCCTCATGGTAGGCTCATTCAGAAAGTAAGAAGACATGGGAGACAAGGAAATGTGGCTGTCTGGATACAGAATTGGTTGGCCCACAGAGAGCTGGTGGTGGATGGAAAGTATTCAGCCTGGAGCTTGGTGACCAGTGGTGTTCCACAGGGATCTGTTCTGATGTTTATAAATGACTTAGATGAGGAAGTGGAAGGGTGGGTTAGTAAGTTTGCCACTGACACAAAAGTTGGTGGAGTTGTGGATTGTGTGGTGAGTTGTTGTAGATTGCAACAGGACATTGACAGGATGCAGAACTGGGCTGAGAAGTGGCAGATGCAATTCAACCTGGAAAAGTGTGAAGTGATTCATTTTGGAAGGTTAAATTTGAATGCAGATTACAGGGTTAAAGGCAGGATTCTTGGCAGTGTGGAGGAGTAGAGGGATCTTGCGGTCCATGTTTATAGATCCATCAAAGTTGCCATCCAAGTTGATAGGGTTGTATGGTATGTTGGCTTTCATTAGCAGGGGGATTGAGTTTAAGAGCCGCAAGGTTATGTTGCAGCACTATAGAGCCCTGGTTAGGCCTTATGTGAGGCCCTTTTCTCAAGCGTTGCATCCTCATTGTTCTAGCTTTCTTCTACCCTGAAGCAATGTCGCTTGTGACTGAGGAGATCAATGTTGGAGTGACAGTCCTGGTCGCAGAGATCACATCTGTATGTGGTTCTTGATCTGCTGGAACTGCTGCACTCCTTCCTTGGTGCCCGCTTGACTGCTGCAGTGCTCATCAGTTTCTTTTCCCCTGTTTTGAGGTGTTGGTTCAGGGTACTTCTCCATCTCATGCAAGCCTTTCCCAGGACTCCGTAACGATGCTGATGCTGCTGGCGAAGCTGGTGTGCCTATTTCAGGTGCGGTGGTGGTAGGATGCAAGCCTAGGCGGTGTGCTATGGGGATCAAGCTGTTGCCCTTGAAGCATGGTCCCCCCTCTCCACGACACTGGGTAATCCAAAGGAACAATAAAGCCATTACAATTTGGTACCAGTGCCATCATAGGAGCTGCCAAAACGAGGTTGTAGATAACAACAAACTGCCTTTGGGGCCCCAGCTCTGGGTGTTTCCTCAAGGTTTACTCCTGAAAGCTTTTCCATGTGTGGTTCTGACCGCAAGGCGGTTGGGGGGTTGGGAGGGCGGCATAGGGGGATGTCTTTTCTGACCCTTCTTATCCACGACTCTCCTCGCCCATTCTCTGCCCATCTCCTCCTCTCACCTGGTCACCTTGGGTGGGACTAGATTGGGTTGGGAATATCTGGTCGGCATGGACAGGTTGGACCGAAGGGTCTGTTTCCATGCTGTACATCTCTATGACTCTATGACCTCGCTCTTGCCTAATCCAACTCTTCCATCTTTTATATCCCCAACTCCCCTCCTTTCCCACTCTCCCACATAACTTTTGTCATCCTAAGTCTCCACCCCCACCCCACCCCTACCCACCCCAGATCTCTCTCCTACTCCCATCTCTCTCTCTCCACCATTTCTCTTTCCCCTGCCCAAGTCTCTCTCTTCCTCAGACCTCGTTCGTCTTTCCACCAAACCGACCCCTCCCCATCTCCCCTCCTGCTGCCTTCAGACTCCAACTTCACGTCCCCATTCCCCTCCCCCCGCATCTCCTCCGGATTTGTTTCTGTCTCTCCCCCCGCCCCCGGTCCCTTTGTAAGAGCTGGGCGATGACAGTGGCCGAGCATGGCCAAAGCCACTGTCTGTGGCCCTTGGCTTCGCCCCATTACAGGAAGGATGTGGAAGCATTGGAAAAGATGCAGAGGAGATTTACCAGGATGTTGCCTGGTCTGGAGGGAAGGTCTTATGAGGAAAGACTGAGAGACTTGGGTCTGTTTTCATTGAAAAGAAGAAGGCTAAGGGGGGATTTGATAGATACATACAGGATGATCAGAGATTAAATAGGGTAAATTGTGGAAGTCCTTTTCCGAGGATGATGACGTCAGCTTAACTACAAATTGAGGAGTGATAGATTTAAAGCAGATGTCAGAGGCAGATTTACACAGAGAGTGGTAAGGGCGTGGAATGCTCTACCTGCCAGTGTAGTTAACTCAGCCACATTAGGGAGATTTAAAACAATCCTTGGATGATGATGTGATAGTGTAGGAGGAAGAGCTTAAGATTAGTTCGCAGGCCGGCACAACATCAAGGGCTGAAGGGCCTGTTCTGCGCTGCATAGTTCTTGTGTTCTATGTTCTGGGGCCACTCTCAGTCCTGGGCTCCACCTCTCGTCCTCCTCCTGGCATTGGTGCTTTCAGCCAGACAGCCAGTTTACGGGGCCGTGCCCAGCCATACCGGAGTCAGTGGGAGCCTTGGCCTCCTCCATGGGTGGCCCTGCATCCCCCACCCGCCTGACACCCTCTAACCACAGCAACTTCACCGCCCGCTCCTGTCCCAGTACAGCCTCCTGTGATTAGACCACACTTGGAACATTGTGTCCAGTTCTGCTCGCCTCATTATAGGAAAGATGTGGAAGCTTTAGAGAGGATGCAGAGGACATTTACTAGGATGCTACCTGGACTGGAGGGCATGTTTGATGAAGAAAGTTTGAGGGAACTGGGTTTTTTCTCATTGGAGCGAAGAAGGATGAGAGGTGACTTGATAGAAGTGTACAAGATGATGAGAGGCGTAGATGGAGTGGATGGCCAGAGACCTTTTCTCAGGATGGAAATGGTTATCACAAGGAGGCATAATTATGAGGTGATTGAAGGAAGGTTCAGGGAAGATGTCAGTGCTAGGTTCTTTACACAGAGAATGATGGGTATGTGGAATGCACTGCCAGCAGTGGTCGTAGAGTCATAAACATTCAGGACATTTTAGTGACTCTTGGATAGGCACATGGATGATAGGAAATTGAAGGGTATGTAGGTTAGTTTGGTCTCAGAGCAGGATAAAAGGCCGGCACAACATCAAGGGCCAAAGGGCCTGTAATGTGCCATACTGTTCCATGTTCTATGTTCTATAAATAACATTATTTTGATTTTCAAAACCTGGTTTTCTGTTCTGTTACTGTGTTTTGATCATGTGGGTATCAGTGTCATGTGGAAACAAATGTAGCAACTTCAGTTATTACCAGTACTTCTGCATAATCGTGACCAACTGTTTATTATGGGAAACCCTGAGAGACACGATTCATTGCTACAATTAGCACACCCCCTCCACCCTTGCATAAATCGCCTGTTACTTTACCCAATTAACCTCCTCACCACCATTTTTGCCTAAAACCTGATGCTTCCAAAGATTTGGCTTGGTATCAGCTACGGTTCAGCGTAACATTTACACCTCAGAGTCAGAAAGGTATGAGTTCAAGACCTGCTCCAGAAACAAAAGCAGATCACCTGGAATGAAGTTAGCATTAATAGTACTGAAGAGTGTAATATTGTTGGATGTGTGTTGACTATCCGAGGAGAAATGAATTGAAAGAGTCCTACTTGTCATGAAAGTTGGAGGGGAGAGCTCTCCAGGTAAAAATGAAATGAGAAATTGCTGGCGAAACTCAGCAGGTCTGGCAGCATCCAGAGAGAGAAGTGGAGAGAGAAACAGAGCTAATATTTTGAATCCAGTGACTCTTCTTCAAAACCTACTGTGTTCTTTGTTTTATTTAAGGGTGTTACTTATGTCCTAACCAACGTTCATTCCCCAATGAATAACTTCAAAAGAAAATGATCAGATCATGTATTACAGTCCTGTCTGGTCTTCTCTGCCATTCAATGAGATCATAGATGATCTGATAATCTTCAACTCCACTGTCCTTCCTTTTCTCGATAACCTTCAATTCCCTTAATGATTAAAAATCTGTCTATCTCACCTTGAATATACATAACAATACAGCTTCAACAGCCCTCTGGGCTGAAGAATTCCACAGATTCACAATCTTTTTAGAGGAGAAATTCCTCCTCATCTCTGTCTTAAATGTGTGACCCCTTATTCTGAGAATATTTCCTGCTGGTCTCAGACTTTCCCGCAAGGGGAGACAATTTCTCCATTTCTACCCAGCCAAGTCCCCAATGAATTTTACATGTTTCAATAAGGTCACTGTACTCAATCTCTCCTCATAAAACAGTCCCTCATTTCCAGTGTCAGCAACATGGACAGTTTCTGGACTTATGGGCTGTGACCCACCAGGAGAACTCACAAGTTCGGGGGAGGGGAGGTGAATGTGGGTACATCACTGAGTATTGCTGCAGTCCTTAACAACTGAAGCATGAGTCTACCACTTACTGAGGGCCTGCTGCTGACTGAGAGAGTGATCATAGTCATGGGGTGCTGGTGGGCAGGTTAACAAAAAGAATCTAATTTTGCTGTTGGTTGTAGGTTAGATTCCCTACAGTGTGGAAACAGGCCACATGGCCCAACAAGTCCACACTGACCCTCTGAAGAGTAACCCACCCAGACCATTTCCCTCTAACTAGTGCACCTATGGGTAATTTAATATGGCCTATTCACCTGACCTGCGCATCTTTGGTTTGTGGGAGAAAACCAGAGCACCTGGAGGGAACCCACACAGACACAGGGAAAACGTGCAAACTCCACTCAGACAGTTGACCAAGGCTGGAATTGAACCCAGGTCCCTTACGCTATGAGGCAGCAGTGCTAACCACTGAGCCACCCATACCTGTACATCGTGTTTAGCAGAATTCAATCCCTCAGACAAAGCAACAAGGCAAGTGTTTGATTACTGTGTTCAGTAACCAAGTGAATGTTAAGGGGAAATGGTTAGATTCTCACTTATTTGGGATGCTTATTGCCTTGGACTTGTGTAGCAAGATTTTGCTTGGCACTTATCAGGCTAGGTCCAGATGTTGTCCAGACTGCTTCAGTATCTGAGGAGTTGAAAATCACAAGTGAACATCCCTAGTTCTGACTTTATATTGGAGGGAGGTTCATTGATAAAACAGCTGAACCATCGGCACCAGCACACAACCTGGGGACATTCATCAGAGATGTCCAAAGGCTGAGGTAATGTAACCTCCAATAACTACAACCATTTCTCATTGTCCTTGGTATGACTTGCAGTGAAGAGTTTTTAGCCTGATTCCCATTGTTTCCAGGAGAAAGTGAGAACTGCAGATGCTGGAGTTCAGAATTGAGAGTGTGGTGCTGGAAAAGCACAACAGGTCAGGCAGCATCCAGGGAGCAGGAAAATCAATGCTTTGGCATAAGTCCTTCATCAGGAATGAGGCTTGTGGGCCAGGGGGCTGAGAGATAAATGGGAGGGGGGTGGGATTGGGGAGAAGATAGCTGAGAATGCGATAGTAGATGAAGGTGGGGGAGAAGGTGATATGTCGGAGAGGAGGGTGGAGCGAATAAGGGAAAGGTGATCGACAGGTCAAGACGGCGGTGCCGAGTTGGAGCCTTGGGACTAGGATAAGGTGGGGGGATGGGAAATGGGGAAGCTGGTGAAATCTACATTGATCTCATGCCATTGGAGGGTCCTAAGGCAGAAATTGAGGCATTCTTCCTCCAGGGGTCGGGTGGTAAGGGTTTGGCGATGGAGGAGGCCCAGGACCTGCATGTCCTTGGGGAAGTGGGAGGGGGATTTGAAGTGTTCAGCTACGGGGTGGTGGGGTTAGTTGGTGTGGGTGTCCCTTCATCTCCTTCTGTACCTGACAGAAATTTACCTGTACCTCCACCAATGTCATCTACTGTATCTGTTGCACCCAATGTGGTCTCCTCTGTATCGGAGAGGCAGGACGCCAACTTGCAGATCGTTTCAGAGAACATCTCTGGGACACCCGCACCCACCAACCCCACCACCCTGTGGCTGAACACTTCAACTCCCCCACCCACTATGCCAAGGACATGCAGGTCCTGGGTCTCCTCCATTGCCTAACCCTTACCACCTGATGCCTGGAAGAAGAACGCCTCATCTTCCGCCTTGGGACCCTGTAACAACACAAGATCAATGTGGATTTCACCAGTTTCCCCATTTCCCCTCCCCCCCCACTTTATCACAGTCCCAAGCCTCCAACTCAGCACCGTCCTCTTGACCTGTCCTTCACCTTTCCCATCTATCCGCTCCACCCTCCTCTCCAACTTATCATCTTCTCCCCCACCTTCATCTATCTATCGCAAGCCAGCCCACAAGCCTCATTCCTGATGAAGGGCTTATGCCTGAAACATTGATTTTCCTGCTCCTAGGATGCTGCCTGACCTGCTTTGCTTTTCCAGCACCATTGTTTCCAATTTTGCTCAGGCTCCTTGATGCTATTATCTGGTGAAATGTTGCCTTGACTTCAAAAAAAGTCAACTCAGCTTTGAAATTAAGTTCTTTTTTTATCCATGTTTTGAAGAAGTCTGTAGTAAGTTCTGGAGCCTGTAGCCATGGAAGAATCCACGCTGAGCATCATTGAGCTGTTACTGCTGAGTAAGTGCAATTTGATAGCACTGCCTGCTTACTTAAGAGGGCCTTATTATAATGACAAACTATTGAACTCGATGGTTTTATGTTGGCAGGATGATCTTCATAATGATCTTTAAGGAGAGCTTTTGGCGAGGGGGATCAACTTGAAAGTAACTGGAATTGTACATTAAAGGACAAAACCAGATCGGGAAATGATGCAGTCATTCAGCAGATCAGACATAGATGATGAAAATATTACATCAGATCTTTGTTCACTCTGACCCACTGAGAAATACTTGTCTTTCTTGTCCTTGATTTGTAGATGAAACAGCTCAATGTTGTTGTTCCCTGTGCCAAAAGACTTCTTGCACTACAGCATCCTTGTTTGATAGTGCTTTGAACACTATCAGCAGGTTTAGTGCATAATGGGAGTACTCCTCCATTGTCTGACAGCGTAAGGAGATATCACATGCTGGATAACGGAAAGTAGAGGTTAATTGGAAATTGCTGAAAATTAAACTGCAGTCATACAAATGATGTGACCATGCAGCTAAGATGAATGTATCTTTACAGAGATCCTACCCCGGGATAACTTTTTGTGGTGGAGAAAGTGAGGTCTGCAGATGCTGGAGATCAGAGATGGAACTGTGTTGCTGGACCTGCTGCGCTTTTCCAGCAACACATTTCCATAACTTTTTGTGGTGGTCATTTTCTATTATGATTACTTTCTCTGGTATTCACTTTCTTGAAAGATCTGATTGGCTGTTCTGTGTGGAGTTCTCTTCTGCTTTTATTTTGACTAATAATGAATGTCTGAACCTGCGTTTATATTGTACTTTTCATGATATCCAGACCCGAAACATCTGAAAACCAGTGATCTGCTGTTGAAGTACAGTCGCTGTAGGAAATGTGGCTGCCAATTTGAGAAAGTGAGAACTGCAGGTGCTGGACATCAGAGTCGAGAGAGTGGTGCTGGAAAGACACAGCAGGTCAGGCAGCATCCGAGGAGCAGGGGAATCAATGTTTCAGGCATAAGCCCAGGAATGCAATTTGAGGTCAAGTTTAGGAACTTTAGTTGTCTTTGTGAGACTGAGCTTGATTTTAATTCTCCAGACAGAACGTAAAACCAAATTTTACTCCAAAATGTTGCCTCAAAAAAATCGTTATGTATTGAAAGATTTTTTTTAATGCTTTGTGAGATGTGGGTCTCACTAAAAAGGCCAGCATTTCTTGGTTATTTATAATTGCCCTGGGAGGGGTGGGTCACCTCCTTGAACCACTGCAGTACTGGGGTGTAGGGACACCCTTCGTGTGCTTAGGAAGGGAGATCCAAGATTTTGACCAAACAATAGTGAAGGAAAGATGGCGATACATTTGATGTCAGGATGGGGTGAGTCTTGAAGGGGACCATGCAGGAAGTGATGCTGCTGTCTTTGTCCTTCCAACTGTTGCAGGTTGGGTTTTGAAACTAATGTCTGAGGAGAGCCAGCGAATTGCTACAGTGCTTCCTGTAAAGTAATTGGTATGCACGACAGGGAGAGCAATCTCAGCTGCAAATGACATTGAAATGAGGCGGTGATTCCAGAATCCTGTACTTTATTTGTGTAAAATGCTCAACCCTCCTCTTCCGCGGGAAATTTGAACTATTTATTTTATTTCAAAGTCTTGCCGTCAAAAGGTGCAATCAGTGCTGAGGTGTAATCTCCTTACGAAATGATGCAGATTGGAATGCAGGTGGGACTAGATTGGGTTGGGCTATCTGGTCGGCATGGACAAGTTGGACCAAAGGGTCTGTTTCTGTGATGTACATCTGTATGACTCTGTGACTCACCTCTGGCATTTCGGGACATTGCTTAGCAGCAGATATCATGTTAATTTTGGTTTGCTTCCACAGGATGTGGGAGCAAAAGTAGGCCATTCAGCCCATCAAGTCTACCCTGTCATTCACTGAGATTCACTTGATAATCTTCAACTCCGCTTTCCTGCCTTTTCCCTGTAACTTCGATTCCTTTACTGATGAAAAAACCTGTCAACATCAGCCTTGAAGAAACTTAATGAGCTAGCCTCTACAGTCCTCTGTGGTAAAGAATTCCACAGATTAACACCCTCTGTAAGAAGAAATCCCTCCTCACCTCCGTCTGAATTATGAGACCTCTTAATCTGCAATTATGCCCTCTAGATTCTCCCTCTTTACCACATCCCCACTGTCAAGTCCTCTAAGAGTCTTGTACATTTAACTAAGGTCGTCCCTCATTCTTCTACATTGCAATGAGTACAAGCCCAATCTACCCAGCCTCTTCTCTTGAGACAGTCCCCTCCATACCCAGGATCAGCGCAGTGAACATATTCTGGAATGCCCCCATTCCAAACTTTTTTTTTCCATAGAGAAGGGGCCCAAAATTGTTCATTGTCAAATTTGAATCCTTTGCCCATCGTGAATTATGCAGAACACAACACAACCCCCTTTGTGAACACACACACTTCCACTTGAACTCTGGTAGGTTTGTGGATAATAACGAAACACACGCTAGACAGATGGATCTGAATCTGAATATAGAATATTGAAATTAAGTTGTATTTATGGTATTTTAATCACTCGTATGTATTCAATGCTGCATAGCTGCATTTTCCAGGACTTGGAAAATCCAGAAGTAAAGAAGAATCAGCAGGACCCGGGCAGCGATCTGCTGTTGTGCAAAGTTTGACTCTTGTACAGTGTGCTTCACTTTTCATCTGGGCAGTAGATTAAAAATGAGGCACTCACAAATGTTGCTCAGGAGAATGTAACCAAGGTTTAGTTCTACAATGTTATCTGGGACACACATTTACCCTGTTAAAGTGTGTCTGGCCCAAAAGTAATTAACTGAGGGAAATTTGTACCAAACATCACACAACTGGGTTGCAATTGCCTTGCATGATATCAATAATGAATGCATTAGCACATTCAGATGAATTTCTTTTCCAGTTCACTGGAACTATACTGGGCTTTAATCTGATGCACAGATGACAAGCACACAACCATTGGAGCAGAAATAGACCATGCAGCCGTATGAACCTGCTGCAACATTATAGATCTTACTACTTAGCTACCTTAGAACAAAAAAAACAAAGAAAATTTACAGCCCTTCGGCCCTCCAAGCCTGAGCCAATCCAAGTGTACTGTCTAAACCTGTCGGTCAATTCCTAAGCATCTGTATCCCTCTGCTCCCCACCTACTCAAGCATTTATCCAGATGCATCTTAAATGAATCTACCGTGGCTGCATCTACCATCTCTTATACCCTTCATGATTTTGTAAACCTCAATCAGGTCCCCCCTCAATCTCCTTTTTTCTAATGAAAATAAACCTAACGTACTTAACCTTTCTTCATAGCTAGCACCTTCCATACCAGGCAACATCCTCATAAACCTTCTCTGCACCCTCTCCAAAGCGTCCACATCCTTTTGGTAATGTGGCGTCCAGAACTATACACAGTATTCTAAATGTGGCCGAACCAACGTCTTTTTCAATGTTAACATGACTTGCCAGCTCTTATACTCAATACCCCATCCAGTGAAGGCAAGCATACTATATGCCTTCTTGATCACTCTATCACTCAACCTTCAGTGTACAGTGCACCTGCACTCCCAGATCTCTCTACCCATCAACTTTTCCAAAGGCTCTTCCATTCATTGTATAATTTGCTCTAGAATTAGTCTTGCCTAAATGCATCACCTCACATTTGTCTGGATTGAAATCCATCTGCCACTTTTCTGCCCAACTTTCCAGTCTATCTATATCTGCCTGTATTCTCTGACAGTCCCTTGTGCTTTCTGCTACTCCACCAATCTTTGTGTTATCTGCAAATTTGCTGATCAAAGCAATAGTGCCCTCTTCCAGATCATTGATGTATATTATTAATATCATTTTTGTGTGTAATCCCAAATAGCATAATCAGAGGTGATATTTTTGAAACATATTAGATCTGAAGGGGACTGAATAGTGGATGTGTGGATGAATTGCATTCCAGGCTGTTGGAAATTGCCTCTCAGAGCAAAGGGGAGGTGCCAGAGGACTGGAGGACGGTTAATGTGGTTCCACTTTTTATGAGGGGTGGTCGACATGAACCAGGAAAAGACAAACTGGTGCCCAGTCAGTGGTAGGAAAACTATTGGAGAAAATTCTGAAGGAGCAAATTATTACCTACTTGGAAAGGCATAGGTTAGTTATGGATAGTCAACATGGCTATGTCAGAAGGAGGTCATGCCTAACAAATTTGTTCGAACTTTTTGAAAATGTGATCAAGTGTGTGAATGAAGGCAGTTCCGTGAATGTAATTTCCATAGATTTTAGCAAAGCTTTTGATGAGGTTCTCCATAGGAGATTGATTGATTGTGAAAGTTAAAGCACATGGAATTGTGGGAAATGTGGCAAGACGGATCAGAAATTGGCTTAGTAACAGGGCCCAAAGGGTAGAAGGCTGTTTGAGTGACTGGAGGCTGGTGTCCAGCGGTGTACCAGAAGGAACAGTTCTGGGACCCTTATTGCTTGTTATATACAGAAATGAGACGAAGATTTGTGGGGGAAATGTTAAGCAGATCTTCAGATGATCCCAGGATTGATTGAGCAGTTAATAGAGAAAAAGATGTTTTCAGGTTACAGGAAAATATAAATGGATTGGTCACATGGGGAGATCAGTGGCAGATGGTATTTAACCCTGATAAGTGTGAGGTGATGCACTTTGGAAGAAAAAATAA
Organism: Chiloscyllium plagiosum; assembly: GCF_004010195.1. Taxonomy (NCBI): domain Eukaryota; kingdom Metazoa; phylum Chordata; class Chondrichthyes; order Orectolobiformes; family Hemiscylliidae; genus Chiloscyllium; species Chiloscyllium plagiosum. The sequence goes on along the minus strand of NC_057714.1, from coordinate 105,439,408 downwards.
GATGAGAAAGAATTTAATGAGAGGCAGGACACAGAATGGCTTAGAGAAACAGTGGGATGTTGGGATAATTATTCACAGATCCCTGAAGTTGGCATTGCACAAGAATGGGATGGTTAAGAAGGGATATGGGACGCTTGCTTTCATCAGTCTGTAGCAGAGTATAAGAGCAATGAGATAAGGTGGGAGCTGTACAGAGCATTGGGCAGGCCACAACTGGAGCACTGTGTGCAATTCTGGTCACCTGACTACAGGAAGGCTATGATAGCACTAGACAGGGTACAGAGGAGGGGGTTCACCAGGATGCTCCCTGGGTTAGAGAAATTGTAGTTAAGGAGAGACTAGATAAGCTTGGATTGTTTTCTCGAGAGTGGAGAAGAGCCTATGGGGACATGATTGAGGCATATAAGATTATGAGGGGTATGGACAGGGTGAATAGAGAGCAACTGTTCCCCTGGTTGAAGTGCCAATCATTAGAGGGCACAGTTTTAGGGTAAGGGGCAGGAGATTCAGAGGGGATTTGAGAAAAAACTTTTTCACTAAGCAGGTAGTGGGAATCTGGAATGTACTGCCTGAGAAAGTCATGGCACCTGGAAACCTTACATTTCAAAAATTTTTGGGTGACCACTTAAACAAGCATAACATTCAAAGATATGGGACAAGTGCAGGAAATTGGGATTAGTGCCCCTTTGGTTATGTTCGTGCTGACTCAATGGGTCAAAGGGTCTTTCTGTGCTGTATGATTCTAAAAGGCAGAAATTAGATTTCAAAAAATATACAGAATTGGCTCAAAGATAGAAGACAGAGGGGGTGGTGGAGGGTTGTTTTTCTGACTGGAGGCCTGTGACCAGTGGAGTGCCACAAGGATCGGTGATGGGTCCTCTACTTTTTGTCATTTACATAAATGATTTGGATGCAAGCATAAGAGGTACAGTTAGTAAGTTTGCAAATGACATCAAAATTGGAGGTGTAGTGGACAGCGAAGAGGGTTCCCTCAGATTACAACAGGATCTTGATCAGATGGGCCAATGGGCTGAGAAGTGGCAAATGGAGTTTAATTCAGACAAATGTGAAGTGCGGCATTTTGGGAAAGCAAATCTTAGCAGGACTTGTACACTTACTGGTAAGGTCCTAGGGAGTGTTACTGAACAAAGAGACCTTGGAGTGCAGGTTCATAGTTCCTTGAAAGTTGAGCTATAGGGAGAGGCTGAACAGGCTGGGGCTGTTTTCCCTGCAGCGTCGGAGGCTGAAGAGTGACCTTATAGAGGTTTACAAAATTATGAGGGGCATGGATAGGATAAATAGACAAAGTCTTTTCCCTGGGGCTGGGGGCGTCCAGAACTAGAAGGCATAGGTTTAGGGTGAGAGGGGAAAGATATAAAAGAGATCTGCGGGGCAAGTTTTTCACACAGAGGGTGGTACGTGTATGGAATGAGCTGCCAGAGGAAGTGGTGGAGGCCGGTACAATTGGAACATTTAAGAGGCATTTGGATAGGTATATGAATAGGAAAGGTTTAGAGGGATATGGGCCGGGTGCTGGCAGGTGGGACTGGATTGGGTTGGACCGAAGGGTCTGTTTCCATGCTGTACATCTCTATGACTCTATGACTCTATTTTCCCAATAACAGATGTTAATCTAACTATTACCTGTTTTTGTCTCCTATTCTTGTTAAATAAAGGTATTAAATTTAATTTTCCAATTCCCTGAGGCTTTTCTAGAATCTAGGGATTCCTGGATAATTGCCTCCAGATCATCTGCAATCTAAAACCTGAGGATTTTAATTGAGTCAGGGGATCAATACATAATTAGATCTAAGGGGATAACATTAAAATATTTGTGTCAGGAATACTAACATTAAAGATATTGGGATCATATTTGATGATAATATTGTGTAACCTAATAATAACATTAATAAATAGGAACATGGGGATACAAACTAAAGCTGCCTAAATATGAAGTTTGTATACAGGTATAAAGATATATTTATATGCCCAAGTGGAGGTGATCTCTAAACTTAGTGACCTTGGCATAGGCCCCACTCTGTGCAACCAGATCCTCGGTTTCCTGACCCACAGGCCACAATCAGTGAAGAATGGGGACAATATTTCATCCTCATTAACACTCAACATTGGAGCATCCTAGGGGTGCATACTCATTCCCCTACTGTACTCACTGTATACCCATGACTGCGTCGCCAAATACCAGACTAATGCCATTTACTAATTCGCTGATGATACCACCATAGTTGGTCGAATCTCAGATGGTGATGAAACAGACTATAGATGGGAGGTGGAAAACCTGGAAAAATGGTGCACTGAGAACAACCTAGCTCTCAATGCCGACAAAACCAAGGAACTCAATATTGGCTTTCAGTAGTATGTTACTCATGCCCCCCTGACACATTAACAGCACAAAGGTGGAACGAGTGGAGAGTGTCAAACTCCTGGGAGTGGTCATCAACAACAAGCTTTCTTGGACTCTTCATGTGGACGCACTGGTTATAAAGGCCCAACAAAGCCTTTTCTTCCTCAGGCAATTGAGGAAATTTGGCATGACGGCGAATACCCTTGCCAACCTTTATAGGTGTCAAGATTAGAATGGTGCTGGAAAAGCACAGCAGGTCAGGCAGCATCCGAGGAGCAGGACAATCCCTTCATCAGGAATGAGGCAGGGAGCCTCCGGGTGGAGAGATAAATGGGAGGGGAGGTGGGGCTGGGGAGAAGGTAGCTGAGAGTGCAATAGGTGAATGGAGGTGGGATGGAGGTGATAGGTCGGAGAGGAGAGTCGAGCGGTTAAATGGGAAGGAAGATTGACAGGGTGGGACAGGTCAGGAGGACAGTGTTGAGCTGGAAGGTTGAAACTGGGGTCAGGTGGGGGGAGAGGAAATGAGGAAACTGGCGAATTCTACATTGATGCCCTGGGGTTGAAGGGCCCCGAGGTGGAAGATGAGACGTTCTTCCTCCAGGCGTCAGGTGGTGAGGGATTGATGGTGGAGGAGGCCCAGGACCTGCAAGTCCTCGGTAGAGTGGGAGGGGGAGTTGAAATGTTCAGCCACGGGGCGGTGGGGTTGATTGATGTGGGTGTCCTGGAGATGTTCTCTGAAGTGCTCTGCGAGTAGGCGTCCGGTCTCCCCAATGTAGAGGAGACCTCATCGGGAGCAATGGATACAATAAATGTCATATGCGGAAGTGCAGGTGAAACTTTGATGGATGTGGAAAGCTCCTTTGGGGCCCTAGATGGAGATAAGGGAGGAGGTGTGGGCGCAGGTTTTACAATTCCTGCGGTGGCAGGGGAGGGTGCCAGGAAGGGAGGGTGGGTTGTTGGGGGGCGTGGACCTGACCAGGTAGTCACGGAGGGAACGGTCTCTGTGGAAAGCGGATAGGGGTGGGGAGGGAAATATATCCCTGGTGGTGGGGTCCGTTTGGAGGTGACGGAAGTGTCCCTGTGTGGGTTTCTTCCTGCAGTCCAAAGATGTTTGGGTTAGGTGGCTTGGTCATGGGAAATTCGAATTTATAGGGATAAGGTAGGGGGAGTGTGTCTGAGTGGGATGGTCTTTGGAAAGTTATGCAGATGCAGTGGGCTGAATGGCCTGCTTCCACATGTGGGGAGTCTATGAATTTATGGAAAACAAAGTTACTACCATATGTAAACATCGTAGATCTGGAAGGAGAAAGATTGCAGAAATAGATTTCTTTGAAAGTTTATGCAAAAGGGAAATATTTACTGGGCTATGGAGAAGAACAGGGTTAAGGGAATAATTGGGTAGTTAATTAGTTGCTGCATGGACTGCATGGGCTGAATGGCATTCAAAGATTCCACAGAAGAAGGACTTATCAGGAGGGACAGGCTATTCAGCATTTGTGGATTCTGACAGTAACAAACCATAACATTTTCAAAGTTCCAATTGCAGTGATAAAAAAAATCCAATGTCTTGATTTCTTTATGATATGTGACAGATTGCAATATCCCTGCAGGCATTTCACAATGATACAACAAAAGCCTTCTTAAAGATCAATAGAAATCAGTGCCTCTGCTCTGAAAATACCTATGCTCTTTCTGCACTCTTAAGTAATCCTCTTAATTTGCTCTTTCCTTTGGAGCAGTCATCCTGGAAATGGCCAGTATTGGTTGTGGGGGTTGGGGCGGAGTGGGGAGGATCACAATGTCAGTACTACCTGCAGTCACATCACCCCATAGAGGAATCTGGAGCATGCTCCTGGATATGAGTTATGTTGGAACTGTTCCGACATTGTTTCTGGAGTATAACTGTTGTGAGCTGAGGTGTTCATTGCAGGACTGCACTTCACAATACTGTGTGGTGGCTTTCACTTGGAACGTTAGAGGAAAAGGTGTTTTTTTTTTTAAATCTCCTCCCTGTTATTTGCTATATACCCATGAAAATTTATTATCACCGGGAGCAGAGATCTCTGAGAAACTGAAATAAAATCTAAGGACATCATTGCAAGCAACCCAGGAAAAAAAATAATTCAAGCAAAAAGAAATGTTTCCTTTAAAAAACAACATATGAATCTTTTGGTCCCTAATTATTAATTTGGGAGGGAATAAAATGTATTTGGCAGAAAACTAAGAATTTTCCAGTTACGGACCCATTGGTTTCAGGCTGTAGAATACGCACAGAATAATTTTACCTAAGGCCTTAGTAGACTGACCTGACCTCATCTGTTCTTGGAAGTTAGGCAAAAGTGAGGACTGCAGATGCTGGAAATCAGAGTCTAGATTAGAGTGGTACTGATAAAGCACAGCAGGTCAGGCAGCAGCCGAGGAGCAGGAAAATCGATGTTTCAGGCAAAAGACCTTCATCAGGAAGGAAGCCCTTCTTGGAAGTTAAACAGACTCAGGCCTGGTTCGTACTTCGATGGGACTCAGGCCTGGTTCGTACTTCGATGGGACTCAGGCCTGGGAACGCAAGATGCTGTAGGCTTCGGGTTCTTGTCGCACAGGTGTAGCATATCTTCCTCTGAGCCGGGAGGCCAGGCAAGACCCACCTGCTCCAATGGCGTGTGAGAAATTTGAGATCTCTGACAAGTTTGATTAGGAACCAAAAAAAAGAATTTGCCAGTCACATCATGAATATCTACTAACATTCCAATGCATGTGGGAAACAAGTAAATGAGGAGGTTCAACATGTTGGACTATCATCGGTGAGAGTGCGATAGTATATAAAGTCAAGAGGTGATGGGCAGAAACCCCCTCAGGATTATGTGCAATTGGGAGCAAATTGCCACAGACATTGGAATCTGAACTGAAAACAAAAATTGCTGGAAATCACAGCGAGTCAGGCAGCAGCCATGGAGAGAGAGAGAGAGCAGGCTAACGTTTTGGGTCTAGATGACTCTTCATCAGAGCTGAAGTGAAGTGTGAAGGGGACAGCATTTATGCAGTAGTGACAGGGAAGGGTTTGGAGTGCTGGGGGAGAAAAGGATGCTGATCGTTCAGATTAAGTGATTGGAATTTGAGAATGGTAGTACAACTGTGTGTTGAACTGTCAGACTGGAAAGAACAGCCAGTCCCATTGGGGTGGGGGTGGGGTGGAGGAAGGGAGAAAGGACTTGGTGACAGAGGATGTAACAGCTAAAAGAGAGGGAAGGAATGGGTTCACCATTTGAAGGCGTTGAACTCGATATTGAGCCCAGGAGGTTGTAAAGTGCCTGGTTTGAGGTTGCTCTGTCAGTTTGCGCTGCGATTTACGCCAGTCATTTTAACACAGCGCCCTGCTCGCGTGCCCACATGTCTGTCCTCAGCATGCTGCAGAGCTCCAGTAAACCACAGCGTGAACTGGAGGAGCAAGATCTCACCCTCCAACTAGGGCATTCTACAACCTTCAGGGCTCAATATCGAGTTGAACACCTTCAAACTGTGAACCCATTCCTTCCTTTCTTTTAGCTCTTGTTGTTACATCCTCTGTGTTATGGATTAGGCTAGACCACTCAAAATATTCTTAAGCAGGCATGGTGCGGCACGGTGGTTCAGTGGTTAGCACTGCAGCCTCACAGCAGCAGAGTCCTGGGTTCAATTCCAGCTTCAGGTGACTGTCTGTATGGAGTTTGCACGTTCGCCCCGTGTCTGTGTGAGCTCTCTCCGGGTGCTCTGGTTTCCTCCCACAGTCCAACGATGTGCAGGTTTGGTAAATTGGCCCATGCTAAATTGCCTATAGTGTCAGGTACATTAGTCAGACAGAAATGGGTCTGGGTGGGTTACTCTTTGGAGGGTCGGTGTGGACTGGTTGGGCCGAAGGGCCTGTTTCCACAATGTGGGGAATCTAATCTAATCAGGCAGTCCAGATCATAACTTTGCAATTTGTTTTGGTACATGTACAGTGAAAATTACCTGGAGTAAGTTAGCGAGATTGACTACCAGGTTTTAAAACAGATAAAAATTTATTCACAAGATTATACAATGAAACACAAAGAATAGAATAAAGAACCCCTACAGACCTCAGTCTATCCAAACTAGACTGTTCCGAATATACACAATAGTGTCACTAAGCAAACCCCTTTAAAACACAATAGAGAAAAATGGAACAGATGCTTACAGGTTGAAATTAGAAGGGCAGAAAGAGACATAGTGAGAGCCTGTTTTCATACAGCTCATTGTTGAACTCCTGGACTGAACTGCTCAGCTAGAGAAAAGCAAATTACTGTGGATGCTGGAATCTGAAACCAAAAGAGAAAAACAACTAAAGCCAGAAGAAAGAAAGGAAGGAATGGGTTCACAGTTTGAAGGTATTGAACTCGATATTGAGCCCAGAAGGTTGTAAAATGCCCTTGGCAGCTAGAGAGCTGACCACTCCCCTTCCATTATACAGGTCACTTCTAAAACATGACCACTTTGGCCTGATGTCCCATCCGTTTACATGTAAACAAAAAGACCTCTCAATACCCTTTAATCTCTGTACCAAACTAGTCTAATCGGAGCCCAACCTGTTTATAATCCCTCTGAAAAAAACCAAGGACACAGTATCCTTGAGAAAAGAAGCAGCTTTTAGAAAGAAGGGACCAGCTTTGTAACGTATGTCACCTTCTCTCCCCTCCCCTCATTCCTGTGGAACCGTCTGTTCTTTCCAGTCTGGCAGTTAGATGCACCATTGTTCTGCCATTCTCATCTTCTGATCCCTTAATTTGCACCATCAACATCCTTTCTCCCCCAGCGTTCCCACTGTTGCACAAATGCCGCACCCTCCATGCTTCACTTCAGCTCTGATGAAGAGTCATCTAGACTTGCAACGTTATCTTGCTCTCTCTCCATGGATGCTGCCTGACCTGCTGTGATCTCCAGCATTTGTTGCTTTATGGCCAATTAGAGTTGGCGTCCCATGGCTTATGGCATATTTAATTTGTACCATCTTGGTACAGCGCAAGTTTGATCGAGCAGATGATGCTTCCCTCTCTTCCTTTAATGTTCCTGCTATCAATCTGGAAAGATCGGCTCCTGGCATACAGAAACTCTTGGTGGTCTGTGAGCCAGTTGTGTGGAAAGTTAGCTTGTGTATAAAAGAAAGGGCCATTTCACCACACATTGTTTCGAAAGTATTTTGCAATCCTTTACGCTGGACAATGAGTCCATGCTTCTGAGTGCATGAAGTTTACACAAAGCCTAGAGGAATGAGCGATGCTTCAAGAGAGAATGGCTAAGCCTAAAAGCTCCATTTGTCTATACTACAATTGCACACATTGCAGAACACTTGACAGCATTTGTGATTCTATAACTTGCACTGGAATTGCAAAACTGAGGGTTGCAAGTCCAAAACTGTCAAAGGTCATAAGAATGTTAGAAAGAAAAAAATATATCCCAGAAAGTATTGTACCACATGGAATAGCCTCGCACCAGAAGCAGTTTTTTTCAGAGGCCTAATTAAATAAAGGTTTCTTGAAAAAATATGCTTGGTTTAGGAGATCAAACATAGTTCCCATTTTTATTTTGCAGATTGAAAATGCCACCAATTCAGAATAATTGAGAAAATGTCACTCTGAGGATTTGATCATTGATTCTCATGATGGAAAGAGATTCAGTTTTATGTCCTTTTGGTTATCCTATTGTTCCTGAGATAGGGAGGCTTGCAAAAGTAAAACTTACATTTCTTGATGGCCCAAAGGGTTTTTTTTTCAGTTTTCATGTTCTGCATATTCTACCATGACTTGTTACAAGCGGAATAACAAAATTATTTTTATTTAAATGGAGCCTGTTTTTGCTTTAATATTGCCTGTGGCACATATCCACATATGTATATAATCAAACTTCTCTGGGTTTTGTCCATTTACTTATTTGTACCATTTCATTTTCTTCCCTTTTAGTTTTACCCATTCTGTATACTGGCCATGGTAATAAAGGCAGTTGCGTACCTTCCTCGCTTTTGAGGGGAGGAGGGTAGGGTGTGTGTGTGTGTGTGTGTTAGATGGGGTGTTTGCATGGGTGAAACCAGGGTAGGAGTGAATCCTCAGATAAGAATCCTGGGCAGGGCTCAGCCAGCAGAGATCCTCTTCATTGTCCTCACTTGCATTTCAGCCCGACTGAGAGACTCGGGTTCTCGGCAGACCGGAAACACCTTCCAGCAGGAAGTCTCCGGCTGGTTGTGGGAATTTGAGAGCGGTCTAGGATGGTGATGGATTCTTGACTCAGGTGGGAGGTGTGTGTCCAACCCCAGGAGGGAAAGCAATGGGCATTTGACGCTGACACCGGTGAGAGAAAGAGGGAGTGATGATCGTTGCTAGGAGGTCTAGCCCTGTGAATCCCATTTACTGTTTTTTTCTATGAAATCCTAAGATCAATTGAAAGCTTGGTGGGTTGTGGGATGTACCTATTCTCCTTCTTGCCTACATGCAGTGCTGTAAGGTCAGGTAAATGCTCCTCAAAGCAGTCCTCGTGCCCCTTGAGTTATTGAGTTTCCTGCAGTTTCGAAAATAGAATTATTACAGCACAGTAGGAAGCCAGTCTGTGCATCATGCCTGCACCAATCTATTACCTGGTGCCAAATCCTGCTTTATCCCTGCACCTTTTCTATCCAAGTAATCATCCAATACTCCTCTTGAATGCATCAATTTAACCTTCCTTCAGACAGTGCATTCTATATCCGAACTACTTGCTGCATTGAAAAGCTTGTCCCCCCCTCATCATCCTTGCTTCATAATTGCAGATAAATGTGAGGCTCCCAGCCACAGTAAAATACTTCAGGATATAACCTGCCTCCAAGGGCTTTCTGCCTCTTTTCCACCCTCCGTTCAAACCGATCGGGGAGAGTTGGCAGTCGATTCATTTATGATTGCAATTAACATAATGTTTACATCACAGCTGACCCCATGTCAATTTCTTTTCACCCAGACATCAAACATGAAGGATCTATGTGCTAATCAAAGAAAAGCAATGGATTAGCATTAAATGAATGAATAATCTTAGAATGGTTTTCAGATGGCATGCTGAATTAAGCTGTTTTCATTATTGACGTCCATCTTTTGTTCCTGGGTCATAGGTTAAAACCTAATTCAGGAATGCATGCTCCTTGATACCTGAAAAGCCTCCAACTAGCTCATTGCTACTCCAGTTCCTCAGGAGCCGTTGTCAACAGGTACAGTGTTACCTGTTGGTAATAATTGTCATGTTCACACTGAAGCCCCCAAAACCAGCACTGCCCAATGACTCAGCTGTAAAAAGTGACTCAGTACTGTGCTAGTTGAGTTAATAATCTCCACCATTTCCTTCCTCAATCCTATGCACTATTCATTTGACCAAATTCGGATCATGATTACACTGGACCATAGCTAATATTGTTTCATCTTGTTGTGACGTGACATTGCAGCAGGCCCCTTGTGAATTGTTACTTATGAACAAAATAAGGAAGCAAATTAATTTTGCTTTGTTACTTAATTATGAATGTGATAGCACATTACAATCGACAGCATTTGGCCTTGCATTCCCACCCTTTATTGGACCCAAGGGTTTGGTTAATGATGTTAGTTTCTGATCTTCACCAGCAATTGGAACTAATTCAGAGTTGCAAGATCATAGCAGAATACTCATTAAATTAATGGAATCTCAAATCAGCAACAGTGAACCAAATATAAATGTCAGTTATTTTTAATTAAGCCTTTTCTTCAGTTTCCAACTTTATTTCTTTTAACCCTTTGTCTTACAGTATGATAATAAGCATGATGTTTCAGTTTTAATATTTAAAATATTTGAATGGTTTATGACAAGTTGAGGTCATTCAAGATCTGCATTGCATTGTAAATGAGATATAAACATACAGCTGTTTCTTACAAGATAAGACTTGACTATTTCATGCCTTTACTCAAAGCAATTGTGAACAACGATGATAATTGCAAGCGCAGGTATTTAGTGATGTATTTGTTTCAATGGGGCCCACTCAAACTCTACTCAGTCAAAGTTGGTTTGATGTTAGAATCATACCAATCCTCATAAATCAGGCAGAGAAGGAGGTCAGTTGATCCAACATGGTTGTGTCAGCTTTTTGGCGATATTATTTTAATTAACTGATTCAGGTATGTTATAAAAGATGTCTGGAGCAGGTGGGTCTTGACCCAAAGTTAGGGGTACTACCACTTCACCTTGTCAGTTCTTTGTAAGAGACATCCAATTGGGCCTTCACTCCTGTTTTTTCCCTCATAATCTACCAATTTTCTACCCATTGAATGAATTTTCAGTTTCATATTGCAAGTTACTATTCTTAACATTCACCCATTCAGCATCAGTTCAGTTCAGTTCGTCCTATCTTTGACTCAGTTCCAGCAAGCGTATTACACTTGAGCACACCTTTGACCTCGTTTTATTTTTGTTTTCATTTTCATTCACATTGGCTCAATCTAACCCCATTTCATTTCAGTCCATCCCAGACCAGATCAACCCCATTCAGCTCTACTCTGTAGTCTTCAACCTTTGCTACTTCTGAAGTGCGCTCTGTCTTCAGCAATAAAAGATTTGAAGTAGATGAAATGATTTTGTTTGTTGTGCGAGCCATTCAGAGTACAGTTTGTAATTGGTGAGACCACTCCCACACTTCGTACCATATTTTGCAGTGCACTGCCTCAACCAGATGTAAGACCTTCTTCCACACTGTTATCCAATAATCTCGGAACTCTTGTGGTTCTCCCTCAAATGTATGGTGTTCCACAAGGTTGCAGCATTCAGAAAACTGCAGCCCAGCTGCATCTCTTGATGTGATTCAGAATAATTATTATTGCTGAAGATTACAACTAAAGCATAAAAACAAACTATTTGCCACATCTGGTACATGATGACCTCTTTGTGAACCATGAAAGTCTCTTTCCATTCCTACTACAACAAACCCTTTCAGCATAGTCTTCGACTCATAGATGTACTTCCCCTTTAAATACATCTATGTGCAAATGCATTATTCCTTCAATTTGGATGACCTCAAAAGCATATGCAATTACATTCTGCCATAAATGCACAGCTGGCACGCAAAACACTGAAAGATTGAATTTCACAGCTTAGATATTGAAGAAGAGTAATGGATGGCTCGGAGTGATTTGGAAACTATAATTTCAGATCACACTCAAACAATTAAAGTCAAATTAGAGTTCATGATATCAATCAAACTGCTTGCTCCGCCATCAGATTAGCTACTACTCTGCGATCACTTTCAGTAACCAGTTTTCTCAAAGGTTATTGTTATAAATGACATGTTCATTTCAAACAGGAGACCTGTAATTTGTTTTCTAATCTGTAAAAATGTTACAAAAACAGGGTAACCATGAAGATTCTCGAACCTTCTGCACCTTGAAAGTGGATTTCAGCTGATCTTTATCTTAACTTTCATCGACCCATGTCAGTCTTATGCAACAAAAATTGACCGATCTCAGTTTTACAAACTTTAGTTGATCCAACTTCTATAGCAGGGGAGGTGATGGCTTTGTGGTATTATTGATGGATTGTTAATCCAGAGCCCCCTGATAATATTCTGGGTACCGGGGTTCGAGTCCCACCATGGCAGATGGTGGAATTTGACTTCAATAAACATCTGGAATTAAGAGTCGAATGATGACTGTGAATCCATTGTTGATTGTTGGGGCATGTTCTTTAGGAAAGGAGACTGCCTTACCCACTGCTCCCTCCCCAATCCTGATAGTTGAATTCTCCATCTCCTGATGCTGCCTGGCTTGCTCTGTTCTTCCATCCTCCTGTTTATCTACTTTGGATTCCAGTATCTGCACTTAATTTGTCCAAAATCCTTACCTGGTTTGGCCTGCATGTGACTCCAGGCCCACAGCAACGCGGTACACTGGAATCTCCCTTCTTGGCAATTAAGGATGGGCAATAAATACTGTCTAGCGAGTGATACCCTCATCCATGAATGAATAAACGAAAAACAAAAACCATTGAAACCTAAAGAATGATCATTTTGTGGTGATGGTTATCTGATATCTCCAGTGAGTAAGCATTACATCATAAGACAGAGTGTTATGGACCAGACCAAGCCCCCTTCTAGACCCCCACCTTTTTCTTATTTCAAAGCAAGTGCTGCAGAATCCCACTTGCTAAAGGCAAATTCAGTAAAATAAGATGTGTCACACTCCAGCTTTTAGCTGTCACAGAGACAGGAATAATAACTTTCACATCCAGCATCAAGACCCCAGCAACTGCTGAAAGCTAAACTAAAACCCTAGTTCTGTGGAAGTCTGACTCCGCCCGTTCAGGCTGGGTCTATTGTTCCAACTTCAGAAAGAAACTCAAGGCCTCACAAGCTATTTACTTTATCTCTTGGTAACATTGGCTCAAAATCTCTTCATAAAAACAAAAACAGGACAAAATATATCTCTTGAAGACATAGCATCATCACCGGGAGCAGAATTTGACCATTCAGCCCATCGAGTCTGCTCCACCATTCAATAAGATCATGGCTGATCTGATCAACCTGAACTCCATTTTCCTGCCTTTTCACCATAACTCTCAAATTCCCGTCGTGATTAAAATTTGTCTGTCTCAGTCTTGAATATACTTAATGATCCAGCCTCAACAACCATCTGCAATAAAGCACTCCACAGATTTATCACCCTCTGTGTGAAAACATTCCTCTCATCACTGTCATACAAATGCACAGCATGTGAATGGAGAAAATATACCCAGTATCCTTTATACTAATGCATTTTGGTTGATTCCTTTATGCAACTTGACATAGTCTGGGATATTTTCATACTCTGCTGTGCTTCAAATGCCGTTTTCTGCTTTGCTTCAAATGCCCTGCTTTTAATTTTTCATTGACTTTCCTGGTCAAACTCGGAAATTCCAAACATACCACATATCCGTGCTTTAAGCGGAGTGTATCCTAATACAGGCAGGATTAGGAGAGTGTGGTGTGTTTGGGAATGCGGTTTTGAAATTTTAAAACAAAGATGATTATTCCACATTTATTCTGCTGCTTGTCCTTTTATCTTGATGTGCAGCCGTACCAAAAAGGTTTCAATAATCAAGTAATATTTTAGTTGATTTCCAGTAGTAGTGAATAAACAGCAAATTCAGATATTTTTTGATGAGAGGATTTCATTGTTTTGTTTGTTTAGCTTGAAAGATGGGCCCTACCTAATCATGCAGAACAATAGAGAGTCAGAAAATGAATTGTAGAGATCCGTGAGGTCCTTTTCTGATATTCCAATCGATGGCATGTAACACCAACTCAGTACTTATGTATGTAATTCACCCAAGCAATCTATTATTCAATATACAATCATTAATGTGATAACATTACAGTCTTAGTAAATTCACTTGTCTTTGGCAACATAAATCAAGAGAACTTTATGCCAATTAACTTTGTAAACATCAATATTCTGATATAAGATGTACCAGGATGACAGACATTACAAGACTCCTCAATTAGGAAAATCAATAAATTATCTGATATTTAGACTGTACTTTTGCCAACATCCTCTCCATTGTTGTTCATGATATCTGTTCTCAACTATATGAGCCTTCTGTTTTTTCTCTCTTATTTCCATATGACTCCTGCTTCATCTGTATGTCAGCAAATTCATTCCTTTCTTTTAATAAGCATTGGGTCTGAAAATGTGAAGACAGGAAGCTGGAACAATGTCTTATCAGACACAGAAGCTGGGGCCTATAACGTACTAGAGACACCCACAGGTCATGTGTACAATGCAGAGTGTGTGCAGGTCATCATGCCAATGAAGTATCCACTTTATATTGGCGTTAGATATTCTGAGCATTATTGTAAGGCTGCAAAAAGCCTTGGGAGCTGATGCTAGCCATTGAGTCATAAAGCGCAGAAATGGAGTCTTCGGTCCAACCCAGTCCATGTTGATCATAATCCCAAACTAAACTAATCCCACCTGCTTGCACTTGCCTCCAAATCTTTCCTACTCATGTACTTATCCAAATGTCTTTTGAACATTGTAACTATACCCGCACCCACCACTTAACTCCGGACGTTCATTCCACACATGAACCATTTGCTGCGTAAAAAAAAAAGTTGCCTCTCATGTCCTTTTTAAATCTTTCTCTTCTTGCCTTAAAAGCATGCCCCCCTAGTTTTGAAATCCTCCACCCTCAGGAAAAGACACCTGCCATTCACCTTATCAAAACCCCACGTGATTTTATAAACCTCTATGAAGTCACCCCTCAACTTCCTCCTTTCCAGCGAAAAACAAATCCCAGCCGAACCAGCCTCTCCTTATAACTCCATTCCAAACAACATCCTGGTAAATCTGAACTCTCTCAGCTTAATGATATCCTTCCCATAACAGGGAAGAGGGTTATCATTCACATTGTATCATATCTGTCGATCCAGTGAATCTCACCGACGTGTCGTCTAAATATATATTTGGCTTGCTGTTTACCCATGTAACCTGAGATGTTAACAAGAGCAAATAAAATTCTCTTGCCCATCATATGAAACCCTGGGTTCACTTTTACATGTTTCCACTGGGTGTATTCATTATAGGGAAGTTGACACCTTAACTACGCTTGAGGTCAAGTGAACCAAATTCCTGCCCAATGCTCTTGTGCTGAAATCAGCAACCCAGCAGCTAGACGTAACAAAATAATTAAAGTTCAACTAGACTTATTAATGTGGCTATTAACCAGGTCAATCCACTGTCCAAGCCTCAATATGTGAGGTGTGGGCAGGCTGTTTTTGATGGTCCACTTGAGAAAAGATGGGAAAGAAAGGAAGGGGTTTCACATCCTTGAAGGGGAAAGACACCAGTGGAGGCTTCTCATGATGTCACCCCACCTCCACTCCATTACCGTGAAACTCTCCCTCTCCCTCTTCCTCTTCCTCACATCTCTCCTGGGCCTAAAACACCAGGACTTAACCTTTCTGGGGTACCATCCAAATCCTTGCTGCACCTTTCTGCTCTCACAGCAATGCCCACTCCTCTGCCCTATCAGATTGGCAGACAGCTCCTCAATGTGTGTCTTCCTGGCACTGATGGGCTTCCTCCTGTTCTCAATGACTGTGGTCCACCCCTGTAGCACCAACTCTTCAGGATTAGCCTGATGTCTTCAATTATCGAAGATCAATCTCCAGTACTGTGTGCAATCTTGGAAGGAAAATACATTTTAAAATAAATATTGTTTGTTTTTAGTCAATGAATATTTCACTTTACCAGGCATTAAAAGAAAAGAGAGTTGGAGAAGAGTGCTGTTTGGTAATGCTAACGGGCTAATAATCAATCACCTGTCTGGGGTTGATTACCTCTGTGGGTTAGTTTATTTAAAACAGTAAAACATAAGCCACAAAGCAGACTTTGTGGCCAACCAACCGATTTTTGAGTGTGCAGTTTGCAAAACTACATCACGCCAGGAAGAGTAACAACATTGTATACGTATAGCGCATGGAGTCCTTAAAGGTGAACTCTGTTAAAGGCAAGGTAGAACAATTTCTCTTTACCAAATAAAGAAATGTTGAAAATGGGAAAATGAGTGGTGTTTGGCTGACAGCGACTGGGCAAAGCTCCCTTGAGACATTGGGAGATGATAGCCAAGTGATACAATCTCAATAGACTATTAATCCAGAGGTCCATTAATATTCTGGGAATCTTGAGTTCCAATACCACCATTCCAGATGGTGGAATTTGAATGCAATAAAAATCGGCAAGTAAGGTTCTAATAATGACACTAGGAGAAAGTGAAGACTGCAGATGCTGGAGAGTCTTAGCCTGCCTGTGCTTTTCCAGCGCCATCCTTTTCAACTCTAATGATAACACTATTGGTTATCAGAAAATCCATCTGGTTCACTAATGTCCTTCAGGGAAGGAAACTGCTGTCATAGAGTCAGAGAGATATACAGAAACAGATCCTTTGGTTCAACTTGTCCATGCCGACCAGATATCCTAACCTAATCTAGTCCCATTTGCCAGCACTTGGCCCATATCTCACGTATCTGTTCCTATTCATGTACACACCCAGATGCCTTTTAAATGCTGTAACTGTTCCAGTCTCCATCACTTCCTCTGGCAGCTCATTTCATATACGTACCACCCTCTGTGTGAAAAAGTTGCCCCTTAGGTCCCTTTTATATCTTTCCCCTCTCACCCTAAACCTATGCCCCCTCGTTCTGGACTCCCCACCCCAAGGAAAAGATCTTGTCTATTTACCCTATCATAGAACATAGAAAAGTACAGCACAGAACAGGCCCTTTGGCCCACGATGTTGTGCTGAGGTTTAATCCTAATGTAAAATAAAACAACTTAACCTACGCACCCCTCAACTCACTGCTATCCATTTACATGTCCAGCAGTCGCTTAAATGTCCCTAATGACTCTGCTTCCAAACCCCTCATGATTTTATAAACCTTTGTAAGGTCACCCCTCAGCCTCTGATGCTCCAGGGAAAACAGCCCCAGACTATTCAGACTCTCCCTATAGCTCAAATCCTCCAACCCTGACAACATCTTTGGAAAATGTTTCTGAACCCTTTCAAGTGTCCCAATATCTGAGACCCACAGCAATGTGGTTGACACTTAACTGCTCTCTGTGGAGAGATAATGGGGGCGGGGGGTGGCTGGGGAGAAGGTAGCAAAGCGTACAATAGGTGAATGGGGGTGGGGATGAAGGTGATCACCTCCATCCGACCTGCTATGCTTTTCCAGCACCACTCTAATCTAAACTCTGGTTTCCAGCATCTGCAGTCCTCATTTTAGCCACAGTTCTGGCATGGTCTTGTGAGCCCTGGTAACTGGTCTCAGAGGTCAGACACAAACAACAACAGAGATTGCTGGAGAAACTCAGCAGGTCTGACGCGTCCGTGTCAAGAAAGCAGAGTTAACATTTTGATTCTTGTGACCCTTTTCCAGACCGTTCAGGGGGCTTGAAATGTTTTCTCTCCACAGATGCTGCCAGACCTACGACGTTTCTCCAGCAATTTCTGTGTTTTCCTGTTTCAGATCTCCAACATCTGCAGTTCTTTGACCTTTTTAAGCAGAGATCAGATTGTTTTAGCAAACGGCGCCCTGCTTTGAGACCACATATGCTGAGACCAGGAAAGCGCAGTCTCAACAAAGCAACTGACATGCTCAGAATCTCTGAGCAGCTCATCATCAGCTGAAGAGTCCCGGTGGGAGGACTGAGGAAGCTGGGTGCAAGGGTGAGAAACTGTCCAAGTCTCTTGAATACATTACAGAAGGGCTAGCAGAAAGCTGAAAATGGAGGACACCACAAAATGTCGAAAATGAAGCATGTCCAGTGTGGGGCAAGAAGTGTTCTAATTGCAATAAGCTGAACCACTTTGCATACATGTTTTTTACCTCAAAAGAAGTCCAGCAATCTGGTACAGATGGGGAGCTGTCAGCCGAAGATTCTGACAAATGGTTTCACACTATTGAACAGGTTGCAGCTGTCATGTCTCCGAGCTGAAAGTGGTTTGTGAGATTGGATGGATAACTGCGAAATGAGAGAATCCAGCTGTTTGAGGTGCCAAATACACATGAGTTCCAAACACTTATTGTGAGCTTTGCACAGTTGTCTGAAGCCAGTCAAGATGGTGACTCGATTGGTAGGGTAAAGTCAAATATAACATTGGAGGCTGTCTGTGGAATAATGTTCATCCCGAGATGACAAACTGAGCTGAGACTTCGATGCAGCTTGAAGAAAGAAGAACTTCAGTTCCTGATAGTGGACACTGAACCAACCTCTTTTGAAGAAAGTCAAAGGATTGCACTGGTAACCCTCCAATCAACAGAATAAATTCAGACTGTTTCGCAGGACACCAGGCCACTTACTGCCGAACAGATCCTAACCAATTATGAAAATGTTTTCACGAGTCTCTGATGCTCTCCTACTGAATATCACCCTGCTGTAGATAAGACTGTACAGCCATCTCAACATCATTTGTCCCATGTCCAGCCTGAAAAACAAGATGGAGGAGCTCGGAAAGATAAGAATAATCAGGAAAGTGACAGTTCCTCTAAGCATGATAGCAATGAAGAAACCTAAACAATTGAGAATGGCATCTTCCATTGAATCTCCACATCCACAGACTAGATGACTGCCTGCACTCCAGGAAGACCACTGACTGTGGCACACAGACAGCAACAGTTCAAGAAGGCAGCTCGCCTCAATAACAGTTTGAAAATAAATCTCCTGACCGTACAACAGCCACTGAAGAGACTCTGCCTTAAATTTCCAAAGCAAATGTCATTACCCTGGATGCTATGGTTTTTTGGAAATTTATTTGTGGGACACGGGTGTCGCTGGCTGGGCCAGCATTGATAGCCCATCCCTGTTTGTCCTTGAGAAGGTGGCGGTAAGCTGCCTTCTTGAATCACTACAGTCCATTTGCTCTGGGTGCTGTACTGACTCACAATGCCGGTAGGGAGGGAATTCCAGGATTTTGACCCAACGACTGTAAAGGAACAGCAGAATTTTTCCAAGTCAGGGTGGTGAGTGGCTTGGAGGGGAACTTGCAGGTAGTGGTGTTCCCAAGTACGTGCTGCCCTTGTCTTTCTATTTGGAAGTGGTTGTGGGTTAGGAAGGTGCTGCCTTAGGATCTTTGGTGAATTTCTTGCAGAAATTTCTGCAGAGCATCTTGTCGATCGTACCCACTGATGGACGGATTGAATGTCTATAGATGTGATGCCAATTAAGTGGGCTGCTTTGTCCTAGATGGTATCAAGCTTCTTGAGTGTTGTTTGAGCTGCACCTATCCAGGCAAGTGGGGAGTATTCTATCACACTCCTGACTTGTGCCTTGTAGATGGTGAATAGACTTTGGGTGTCAGGAGGTGAGTTACTCACTACAGTAGCCCTATTTCTGACCTGCTCTTGTAGCCATTGTGTTTATGTGGTGAGTCCAGTTGAGTTTCTGGTCAATGGTAACCCCAAGGATGTTGACACTGGGGGATTCAGTGATGGTAATACCGTTGATTGTCAAGGGGCAGTGGTTAGAGTGCTTCTTATTGGTGATGGTCATTGCTTGGCATTTGTGGTGCAAATGTTGCTTGCCACTTGTTGGCCCAAGCCTGGATATTGTCCAGATCTTGTTGCATTTGAGCACGGGCTGCTTCAGTATCTGAGGAGTGGCGAATGGTGCTGAACACTGTGCAATCAATCATCGACGAACTTGCCCTCTTCTGACTTTACGACAGAGGGAAGGTCATTAATGAAGCAGCTGAAGATTGTTGGGCCTAGAACACTTCCCTGAGGGACGCCTGCAGCAATGTCCTGGAGCTGAGATGATTGACCCTCCACAATGACAATCTTCCTTTGCCAGGTATGACTCCAACCAGTAGATACCCATTGATTCAAGTTTTGCCAGGGTTCCTTGATGTCATTCTCGGTCAAATGTGATCTTCATGTCAAGGGCTGTCACTCTCACCACACCTCTGGAATTCTTTTGTCCATGTTTGACCCAAGGCTATAATGAGGTCAGGAGCTGAGTGACCCTGGCAGAACCCAAACTGGACATCACTGAGCAGCTCTACAAGTCCCTGGTGAGACCACACTTGGAATATTGTGTCCAGTTCTGGTCGCCCTACTATAGGAAAGATACAAAGGCTTTGGAGAGGGTGCAAAGAAGGTTTACCAGGATGCTGCCTGGACTGGAGGGCTTGCCTTATGAAGAAAGGTTGAATAAGCTCATACTTTTCTCTCTGGAGAGAAGGAGGAAGAGAGGAAACCTGATCGAGGTGTAAAAAATAATGAGAGGAATAGATAGAGTCAATAGCCAGTGACCTTTCCCCAGGGCAGGATTGACTGGTACAAGAAGTCATAGTTTGAAGGTATTAGGAGGAAGGTATAAAGGAGACGACAGAGGTAGGTTCTTTACACAGAGAGTTGTGAATCCGTGGAATGTGTTGCCAGCTGTGGTGGTGGAAGCAGAGTCATTGGGGACATTTAAGTGACTGCTGGACATGTACATGGATAACAGTGGGTTGAGGGGTGCGTAGGTTAACATAGAATATAGAACATAGAAGTTACTATATTTTACATTCGGATTAAATCTTGGCACAACATTATGGGCCAAAGGGCCTGTTCTGTGCTGTACCTTTCTATGTTCTGTGTTCTATTTTACCAATGATGGAGAGTAGACTGATTTAGTGGTAATTGGCTGCGTTGGATTTGTCCTGCTTTTTATATACAGCACATACCTGGGTAATTTTCCACATTATCGGGTAGATGCCATTGTTGTAACTGTACTGGAAGAACTTGGCTTTGGGAGCAGCAAGTTCTGGAGCACACATCTTTAGTACGATTCCCGAATGCTATCAGGGCTGATTGCCTTTGCAGTATCCAGTGCCTCCAGCCATGTCTTGATATCACATGGAGTGAATTTAATTGGCTGAAGACTGATACCTGTAATGCTGGGGACCATGGGCGGAGCTGGAGATGGATCATCCACACCTTATCTTTTGCACTGATGTGTCGGGCTCCTCCATCATTGAGGATAGGGATATTTGTAGAGCTTCCTCCAGTGAGTTGTTTAATTGTCCACCATCATTCACGACTGGATGTGGAAGGACTGCGGATCTTAGATCTGATCCGTTGGTTGTGGGATCGCTTAGCTCTGTCTATCACTTGCTGTTAATGCCATTTATCATGCAAGTAGTCCTGTTTGGTAGCTTCACCAGGTTGATACCTGATTTTTAGGTGTGCCTGATGCTGCTCCTGGCATGCCCTCCTGCACTCTCCATTGAACTAGAGGTGATCCCCTGGCTTGATGGCAATGGGGGATATGCCACGTCACAAGGTTCTATTGCTGTTGATGGCACACAGCGTCTTATGGATGCCCAGTCTTGAGTTGCTGGATCAGCAACATTTAGAACAGTGATAGTGCCACTCAACAGGATGGAATTTATTTTCAATGTGAAGGTGGGACTTCGTCTACACAAGGACATTGCGGTGGTCACCTTTACCTATACTGTCATGGGCAGATGCTTCTGCAGCCAGCAGAGAAGTAAGGATGAGATCAAGTATGTTGTTTTCTTCTTGTTGGTTCCTTCACCATCTGTCACAGACCCAGTCCAGCAGTTATATCTGTTAGGACCCGACCAACTCTATCAAAACTACAAGCAAGTGAAGTTGGATGTAATCAGCGAATTTCTGACTGCTTTCTTCATGCCATCTGAGAGATAAAGATGGTCATACTTGCCATTTAACATTTCATTAAGTCCAGGAAATGCAGATCACGTGATTTAGTCATTTTTTAAATTCAGTAGTGGTACATGGATGTTATATGTTGGCCAATATTTATTGCCCATACCTATTTCCTATGAGAAAGTGGTGGTGAGCTGCCTTCTTGAACTGTCACAGTCTGTGTGCGGCGGTCAGTGGTCTTCCAGGAATGTAGGCAACTAGTAGACGATCATCTTGTCTATGGATGTGAGGACCCATTGGAAGATGCCATCAGTGAGTATAATCAGAGTCTCATGAGATTGCTAGCGAGGGCTTACCAAATAATTCTGAAGCTGAACAAGAAAGCATTGCTGTTGCTGATAATTGAAGTCAAACACATAGGTTAGTGCAAGGACAAAGGCCTAATCATCATCAACTGTCAGGTGAATTGGTCATGCTAAATTGCCCATAGTGTTAGTTGCATTAGTCAGAGGGGAAATGGGTGTGGGTGGGTTACTCTTCGGAGGGTCGGTGTGGACTGTTTGGGCCAAAGGGATTGTTTCCACACTGTAGGGAATCTAATCTAATCTAAACTGCAAACTGCAGCAGTGAGAAATATGAAGACAGTTAAAATAATTTGCTGAACCACCTAAGTTCTTGTTGGATATGTCTGAGCTTTAATGCAAAGGATATTTAACTGTATTGAGTATCTAAATCTACCACACGATGTTTTTCCACATTGGCTTACTGGCCAAAGTCAAAACAGACCTCCTGGTTCTGGAGGAGTGCAGGATACCGCAGCTCAGAAGCTACAGACCCTCCTAGTGCCTCAATATAAATAAATATTAGTATTATATGTATAAAAGAGGTCTTTGGTATTTTTGTCAAAGTCCAATATTTTGCTTGTTTATTTGATATGCAACTATACAGAACCAAACTGCATCTGTACCAGTGTATATATAAAAAGAGAGCTTTTATGAATAAAGTATATTTTTGGAATTAAAATAAAGATTATTTGCAGTACTGGAGCACAGAACCAGAATCAGATTTCCCTTATATTATCTAAAGGGTGGCAATAATACCAGTGCTTAGGGACTACAATGTAAACAATGAAGTACCGTCTATGGAAGGTCAGTGAAACAGAACTCGGAGCAACACTCATGCATCAGGTACAGTCCTTTATGTTTGCATCCAGAGAGTTAAATTAAAGTTATTTATTAGCAGGTTGGGAAAGAGTGCCTGGCAATTGTCTTTGCTTATGTGCGTTTCAACCATTACCCATTTGGGAGAAAGCGATTGCTGAGACTGACCACAAATCACTTCAAAGCATTTTTATGAAACTGTTCCTAACGGCTTCAAAAGCATTGGCAAAGAATATTATTTAATTTGCAGAGGTGTCATTTGGAAGTGAAGTGCGAGTGAGAGAAGCAGATGTACATTGCTGATATCTTGTTGAAAACTGCACTTCATTTGAAGGAAGTTGATGATCGTACGTGAGTGTGAAATCTTTCACATTCAAAAAGCAGTGACAGTGAAGCATATTCTGGAAGTCCTTCATCCAGCAGAGACATTGAACCTGAGTGATAAGCTTCTTGCTCATATAATGATGTGAGGTGAGAGTGAGGGCCCTTGGCATCAAGGCCATATTTGACCAAGTATGACATCAAGGACCTCTAGTAAAACTGAAATCAGTGGGAATCGGAGTGGGGGAAGGAGCAATCTCTCTGCTGATTGGAGTCATGCCTGGCACTTAAATTGGTTGTGGTTGTTGCAGGTCAGACATCTCAGGACATCTGTGCAGGAGTTCCTTAGGGTAGTGTCCTCGGCTCAATCATCTTCATCTGGCTTCATCAATGATCTTCCCTCCATCATAAGGTCAGAAGTGGAAATGTTTCTGATGACTGCACAACGTTCAGCACGAGCCGTGACTCCCCAGGTACTGAGTAGTCGTCGTTCAAATGCAGCAAAACCTGGACAATATCCAATCTTGGACTAAGAAGTGGCAAGTAACTATCATGGCATTCAAAAGCCAGGCAATGACCATCTTCAATTAGATACAATCTAATCACCACCTCTTGATATTCAATGGTGTTACCATCATTGAATCCCCAACTAACAACATTCTAGGAGTTACCTATGACCAGAAACTCAACTGGATGCACCATATCAACAGCTGCTACAAGAGCAGGTCAGAGGCTATGACTTGTGCATTGAGTAACTCACCTCCTGACTCCCTAAAGCTGGTCCAGGCACATCCATAAGTCACAGGTCAGGAATGTGATGGAATAATTCCCACTTGTCTGGATGAGTGCAACTCCAGCAGCACTCAAGAGGATTGACACCATCCAGGTCAAAGTGGCCCACTTGATTCGCATCACATCCACAAGCATCCACTTCCTCCACCACCAATGCTCAGTAGCAGCAATGTACACTGTCTCAAAGATGCACTGCAGAAACTCACCAAAGATCCTCGGACACCAAAGATCCTCGGCAATTTAGCATTTCCAAAGCCACAACCCACTTCCATCTAAAAGGAAAAGGGCAGCAGATACATGTGAATCACCTGCAGGTTCCCCTCCAAGCCACTCACCATCCTGCCTTGGAAATACATTACTGTTCAGTCACTGTCACTGAGTCAGCATCCTGGCATCCCCCCTAACAGCATTACCAGTCTACATAAATCATATGGACTGCAATGGTTCAGAGAAACAACTCATCCCCAAGGGCAACTAGGATGGGCAATAAATTTTGGCCAGCCAATGATGCCCACATCCCATGAGTAAATTTTAAAAATTCAATGAGATGCAACCTTTCAAGAGCTACCTGATGCCATCTAGCTTCTGCAAGAAAGCATTGGGCACATAGAGGTGAAATAATCACTTCAGATGACATCTTGTACAATTGAGCAAGGATCATTATCCTGAGAGAGATGGGAAAATAGATGCTAAGGCATATCTGCACAACTCATCAATGAGTTAAGACCAGACTCATGAAGGTATGAGATGTTTCTAGTGACCATGTATGAGCAATAAGATTAAAGACCACATCATATGGTGCGGAGTCTGCAATGAACATCAAACAGAGCAGGCTATAGAGTCACTCATGACTCATGACATCCCAGAGAGACAGTGGATAAATTTAGCACAGACTTCCTCATTCTCATCGAAACTGATTGAGAAGAAAATTCATCTGAAAGATAATTACAAATTATTGGCTTCAATCCGAAATTTTAAGGCCTCTGCATCCCTAAACTATTGTCTATTTCGGGGGAAATTGGTGTCTTTTGCCGAAACTTACAAATATGGTACTTTTCCTTTCAATTTTCCTTCTTCCCTCAGCCAAGGGTGCTATTTCTTGTTGATTTGCAGTTTCAAAGATATCATCTATTATTAAACCCAGGATTAGTGATTATGTCATTCCAAATGGAAGTTTCCTTTCTCCTGATTTGTACACTTTTGTTTGCCATACACATTTCGCCTCTGATGTCAACATATGCAAATCTCCATCTTATAAACCACACAAAGCATCTGTTTCGCAGAAGGTGCCTACCTCCATTTCATAGTCACAACAACCTTCAGTTGGATACCTGGACAGTGATAGATAGAAAGAAAGAAAGGTATTCTGCCTTTAAGTACACCCGAGAATGTTTCACAGCCAATAGTAGACAGGCAGGAGGCTGGAAGAACATATCAAGCCAGGCGGCATCAGGAAGTGGAGAAGTCAACCTATCAGGTGTAACCCTTCTTCGGGACTGGTGGTGGGTGTGGGGGGGATCAGCAGAGGCGAGGGCCAGGGTAAAGGCAGGTAGAGGGTACGACCTGTTTGGTCAGTGGGAGGAATGACTCCGGTAGGTGGCAGGGAGGAGTGGAAGGGGATGTGGGAGGGGCTTGAAATGGAGTTGTGGAAGGGGAAGAGAGGTTATTTGAAATTGGAAAACTCAATGTTGAGTCCTCCAGGCTTCAGGCTGCCCAGGTGGAAGATGAGGTATTGTTCTTCCAATTTGTACTGTGGTTTGTTTTAGGAATGGAGGAGGCCAAGGATGGTCATGTGGGAAAAGGATGGTTGGGGGAATTGAAATGGGCAATGATTGGGAGGTCCAGTTGGCCCCTGCGGGACCGGCTGAGATGCTCAGTGAGCCGTTCCCTAAGTTTACATACAGTCTCCCCGATGTAGAGAAGACCCCATCGCGTTAGACAGGTGAACCTCTGTCTCACCTGGAAGGACTGTTTGGCGCCCTGGTTGGACGTGAGGGGGGTGGAGTCCTGGAAGGTTTTACATCTTTTCCAGTTGCAGGGGAAGGTACCTGGGAGTTCAGGGGTGCGGTGGGGGAAGTGGTGCAAGCCAAGGGCTGTTGAAGGAAATGGTCCTTGCGGAAGGCAGAGAGGGGAAGATGGTATTGGTGGTGGGGTCTAGTTGGAGTTGGTGAAAGTGTTTAAGGATGATGTGTTGGATGCGGAGACTGGTGGGTAGTAGGTAAGGACAAGGGGGACTCTGTCTTTGTTGGGTTGGGGGACAGCTAGTGCAGTGGAACGGTGAATGGAGGTGGTGTAGCGGAGGGCAGTCTGGGTGGCGGGAGCTTGCGGAGGCG
>NC_057714.1:105403608-105413235 GCF_004010195.1 Chiloscyllium plagiosum | reverse complement strand
TCCAATTTCAAATACCCTCCCCCCCACCCCCTGACCCCCTCCCCAGCCCCCCCCCCCCCCCCCCCCCCTTCCACTGCTCCCTGCCACCAACCGAAATCATTCCTCCCATTGACCAACCAGGTCATACATTCTACCGGTCTTCACCTAACCCCACTTCAACACCCCTGCCCCGCCACCCCCTTTATCTGCAGCACCCCCACACCCACCCCCAGCCCTGAAGAAGGGTTACACACAAAACGTCGACTTCTCCACCTCCTGATGCTGTCTGGCCTGCTGCGTTCTTCCAGCCTCCTGTCTGCGTATATTGGATTCCACCATCAGCAGTTTCTTTTTGTCTCACAGCCATTAATAGCCCTTTGAAGTGTAGGCACTATCATAATGTAGGAAATGCGATTGTTAATTTACTGTCACAGCTAAATCTCAGATCAACAATCTGATAACGACCAGGTTTTATTGATTAGATTGTGAGATAAGGGATTAAGTTACATAACTTTCTGGTATTGTTATAGGATCGGGGTGTGATTACAGCCTTGGGTGACTGTCTGTGTGGAGTTTGCACATTCTCCCCGTGTCTGCGAGGGTTTCTTCCGGATGCTTCGGTTTCCTCCCACAGTCCAAAGATGTGTGGGTCAGATGAATGGGCCATGCTAAATTGCCCATAGTGTTAGGTACATTAGTCAGGGAGGAAGTGGGTCTGTGTGGGTTACTCTTCGGAGTGTCGGTGTGGATTGGTTGGGCCGAAGGGCCTGTTTCCACACTGTAGGGAATCTAATTTAAATAGGATCCTTGAAAGTGGAGTCACAGGTAGATAGAATAGTGAAGAAGGCGTTTGGTATACTTTCCTTTATTGGTCAGAGTACTGAGTACAGGAGTTGGGAGGTAATGTTGTGGCTGTGCAGGACATTGGTTAGACCACTGTTGGAATATTGCATGCAATTCTGGTCTCCTTCCTATCAGAAAGATGTTGTGAAACTTGAAAGGGTTCAGAAAAGATTAACAAGGATGTTGCCAGGGTTGGAGAATTTGAGCTATGGGAAGAGGCTGAATATGCTAGGGCTGTTTTCCCTGGAGCGTCAGAGGCTGAGGGGTGATCTTATAGAGGTTTATAAAATCATGAGGGATATGTATAGGATAAATAGACAGTCTTTTCCCTGGGGTGGGGGAGTCCAGAACTAGAGGGAATAGGTTTAGGGTGAGAGGGGAAAGATATAAAAAAGACTTAAGGGGTAACCTTTTCACACAGAGGGTGGTACATGTATGGAATGAGCTGCCAGAGGAAGTGGCGGAGGCTGGTACAATTGCAACATTTAAAAGGCATCTGGGTGGACATACAAATCGGAAGGGTTTGGAGGGATTGGGGGTGGGTGCTGGCAAGTGGGACTAGATTAGGTTGGGATATCTGGTTGGCATGCACAAGTTGGACCAAAGGGTCTGTTTCCATGCTGTACATCTCTGTGACTCTATGACTCTATGATGGTTTTGGTTTCCATTAAGCTTTAGCTGAAGAACTCATTCAAAAGTTGGCACTTCCAGTCACACAGCACTCTCTTAGAACTGGAAATGTCAAGTTGAAACTTAGTTGGTGGTGGGATTTGAATGCTTGACCTGTGAAATCAGGACCTCCACCTTGAGACCCTCCAACCACACAGCATCAATGTGGATTTCATTATTTTCCTCATTTCCCCTCCCCCCACCTTATCCCAGATCAAACCCTCCAAATCTGCACCGCCCTTATGACCTATCATACCTGTCCATCCTCCTGTCCATGGACCTACCGCTCCACCCTCCTCTTTGGCCTATCACCATTACCCATCTCCATCTACCTATTGCACTCTCAACTACATTCCCCACAGCCCCAATCCCCTTCCATTTATCTCTCTATCTCCTTAGCCCACAAGCCTTATTCCTGATGAAGAGCTTTTGCCCGAAATGTCGATTTTCCTGCTCCTCGGATGCTGCCTGACCTGCTGTGCTTTTCCAACACCACACTCTCGACTCTGATCTCCAGCATCTGCAGTCCTCACTTTCTCCACAATAACAGTGGTGTCTACAGAGCACTAATTGCAATGCGTACTGATTCCAACTTCCATATGTTACGAGCTATCTGTATATTGTCCTAACTCTAAACCTAACCCAAACCTTAACCTGGACTACTGATAGATAGAATATAATGTAACACAGAATAAAGATTCACTTTTGAATAAATTTACATGTACTGGAGCAATGATACTTGTAATTCAATGCATGGTAACCAAGAGTTAAGATGCAGTGTAATATAACGAGATTTAGGTCAGAATTTGCGCACCATCTTGCTCTATCTTCTAACATACCGTTTGCTTGCACAGCACCTTAATGAGTACCAATGAATGTTAAATTTTTAAAAAAACTATACACAGTTGAAGTGTGCGAAGATTAAGAAATGAGCTGAGCTCTTTGAAGTTGTAAGATGCTATTTCCAAAATAATGAATCTGAATTAAATTTGATTTCCCCTTTCCAAGTTTTTCCTAATGCAATATTTCATACTGCGCCATCTCCATTGGTACAACTTATTTTGCAGTGCCTTCCTCAGTACAGCAATGTATCTCATTTTATTCTTCATTGCTTCCTTGCAATTGCATGTATATTACTTCTTGATGAGAAAAGATTATCATTTAGTTTATAGGTTAAATAAGTGCACATTTTAGTCCAATGTATATTGATTTCCTCTATCTTTGGACCAATTCTACTTCAATATAAATGCCATAGTATTAGGAGTACCCTGAGGATAATATTACATAAACCTATGTCACAGTGTTCCTGTTTTTTCAATAGCTGTTGGTGATGTACCTCCCCAAGTTTGCTAATAGATACTAAATTGGAAAAATATACTCAAATGAAATGGATTGATAATGATGTTTTTGAGTTGTCGCTGGGCACTCCATAAGTAGACATTCAGTGTCATCCCTGTAGTAATTAATTTCAATCATTTTGGTTTCCAAATTATATCGTCTGAATTGAATATTCCAGAAGCAATTTTTCCCACAATCTTAAATTGCAATTTCTGCAGATATACAATAATTATGTCTCTTCTCTGTCATATACTACCTCATGGTACTGTTTATTTCACATAAATAATGACAGGAAAGCTAATTACTAGTCAGCTCTTCTATTCTAATCATAGTGGTTTACAGTCCAGTGAGCAATCATTTCCTGTGTCCATTAATCTCATACCAAATGTGCTTTTTTCTGAAGTTTGCAACTGGCTTCTCTGGAGTCCCAAAGAAAACAATTCTTTTAGACCAGGATTGAAATATACATGATCTGACAATATTCATCTTGATGTCATTTTGCACTGCAGGTTTTGACTAAAATACATGCATTTATATTAGCTTATACAAACTTTATTCATAGGTAGTGCAGTGGAGGATGCTAAGCATATACTTTTGAATAGGCTGCTGTTGAATGCTGTCAGTCGATAATGCATAATGTAGGTAAAATGTATAATTGAAGCCCAGAAGAATTGAAGCAATTAATTATGAATAGTAAATTTTAAAGAATTAGTCACACTCTTGTAGTTTATTAGAGAGTAGAAATAGCTACTGACAAAATTATATTGTAAAAGCAGCATGAATCCAATCTTGGATATCTGAGTGATTGTAATGCGGTCAGCCAGGTGGACCTCATAGAATATGAGTTCCCTGATTGGGGCTATTCACCTGATCCAAGTTTGGAGCCTTGGCTGACAGACATAAACAGTAGTGTCAGAGGTTTTGTTTGCTGTGAGAGCTGGATCAGTGTCAAAGTCTCTGCAAGGGCAAAGCAAGGATGACTTAGTGACAGGATACCGGCCTCCGTGGAGTTATTTCACTCTATTTTCTGCTTACTCCAGTTGTCTGCCCACCTTGACTGATTTACTCAGTTGAGCATCCAGGTCTTCCTGCTCCTGGACAGGCTTTAGAGGAGTATCCTTTATTTTATACTGACTAAGATGCTACACCTCGCGCTTCTCCGCATTGAACTTCATTGGCCACCTATCTGCCCACACCATCAAACTGTGAATGTCCCTGTCAAGTTTTTTGATGCATTGCTCAAAGTTGACAATGCTTTCAAGTATTACATCATTCACAAACCTTGAAATGTATTTCTGCACTCCAAAATCTAGATCATTGATCTAAAATCAGGAAAAGCAAAGTTCTCAGTGCACACCCTTAGGAAACCACTACTGACATTCCTCCAGACCAAAACCTACCCACTCACCATTACTTTCTCTTTCATACCACTCAGCCAACTTTGCATCCATGCTGCTACTATCCTTTGCATTCAATGAGTTATAATGTTTTGCACAGATCTGTTATTTGACATCTAATTGAACATCTTGAGTAAGTTCTTGTACACCACGTCAACACTCATGCCTCTTCCAACCCTCTCGCAATGCCATCAAACCAAAATGGCGGCCGATTAGCAGGGCTGAGCCGGGGCTTCATCCGCTTCCATCTGCTTTTCTCTTTGTCCTTCTTCTTTTTATTTCCGCTCTTTTTTTTTCTTCATTTTCTTTCCTTTAAAGCCTTTTGCAATGATTCAGTGGCACTGTCACAGCAGTGAGAATGGGCCATGTACTGAATGGTGGCAGCCTCCTGGAGGTCGGAGGAAGCAGATCTCCTCCCATCAACCTGAGGTGGCAGCATCAGCTGCAGCGGGAGCAAGAATGCAGCTCCCCTGGTGATCGATTCGGGAAGGGGAGGCTGTCCGAGAGTCTAGGCCAAGGAATTTAAAATCTAGACCTTTCTCTTGCTTTAAGAACTGTACATTCTTTTCTTTCCTTCTGGTTTTCCCTTTATTTCTTTTTTTAAATTTATTTTTGTATAGTTTTTTTTATAAAATTAACTAAGATGTCACTGGTGAATTGCAACTTTGTACACTTTTCACTGTACTCCTGTATTCCTATACTTGAGTATAGATGACAGTAACGTTTAATTCTTATTCTGTTCCCTCTTCATAGAAAATCTAACAGGTTAGCTCAACATGATCTTCCCTTAATCAATCCATTCTGGCTTTCTCTAATTAACCCATATTTGTCAGTGTGAATATTAATTCTGACCTGAATTGTTATTTCTAGAAGTTTCCGTACTAATGAAATTGAATGGACTGCCTGTAATTGCTGCATGCTTCCTTACAACTTTTTTTGAACTAAGGTGTAACGTTCATCCTACCAGTGTTCACAGAAGATTGAAAGATCACAGCCAATGCCCTACAATTTTCATTCCCACTACCTTCACTTTCCCACGATGCATTGGATCTGCTTTAGATTGGTTGCCACCTCGAAGTACCAACAATCTAACCCTGCCCTTCCCCGATCAATGTTGAGCACTTGTAGTGACTGAGTTTCCTCCCCTATCACTATGACCTGGGGAACATCTGCTCCTTTGGTAAAGACTGATACAAAATATGCATTTAATTCCTTAGCCAGGCCCTTGGCTCCATTGTGTAAATCTCCGTTTTTGCTCTAAAGCAGCTCTTCCATTTTTGCCACTCTTTTAATATTTATGTACCTATAAAAATACTTTGGAATGCCTTGATTTGTGAGCTGCCAGTCTTTTTCCATATTCCCTCTTTGCCTTTCTTATTTGCTTTGTTTGCCAATCCCCTCATTTCTTATCTGTCTGTGTGATCACCTCTTTGAATATGGTATGCACACAACACCTAGCCTCCTGCCTGAATCCTGGATCTCAAAATATTGTAGCTGGTGACGGATCATGCACTGCATCCATCTAAGTTGTGGGTCACCCAGGATTCCCCACATACCATAGGATGGGCATGATGCATGGCCAATCTGGCCTGCCATCACTTATTTATACTTTTATCTATTAACTATAAACTGAAGATTGGAAATTAATGAACTTGCATTTCTTTTCCAATGTCACTCATAATTACTTTTCAAATTAAGTTCATTCCTACTGCTTCTCAACACCTGGCCACCTGAAGGGTGACAAATATAGACAAAGAAAAAAGATCACTTCCTTACTCAATTTGTTTGCTCACCAAACACACAGTGCTTCCACATATTCACCCACAGTGCCCCATTATACTCCCTGCTTGCACATTCCCAATTACTTTCAGAAGGTGAGCTGCCTGCTTAAATCAACCTGGTCAATGTGATACCTGCTGTTAGGGAAGGAGTTTCAGAAATGTGATGTAGTGACAGTGAATGAGTGGCAATTCATCTGCAAGTCAGGATAATATGGCTTGTGGAGGGCACTTGCAGATGATGGTGGTCCACCTCCTGCCTCTTGTCCTTTTTGGTAGTGGGTTTGCAATGTTCGGTGAAAGGAGTTGCTGTAGTGCATCTTGCACATGGTACACAACTATTACAAATGTGTACCATCAATGGTGGGTATCGATGCTTAAGTTGGTGGATGGGGTGCTAATTGAGCAGGGTGCTTCTTTCTGGATGGCTTTGAGTTTCTTGAATGTTGTTGTAGCTGCACTCCTTCAGACAAGTGGAGACTATTCCATCACCCTCTGAATATATGCCTTGTAGATGGTGGACAGCTTTTTGGGAGCCAAAAGGTGAATTCCTCACCACAAAAGACTCTGACCTGCTCTTTACACTCAGTAGCAGCAGTGTCTACCATCTACATGACACACTGCATCAACTCATAAAGGTTCCTTCGACAGCACCTTCCAAGCCCATGAGCTCTGCCATCCATAAGGAAAAGTGCAGCTGATGCATGGGATCACTAACCCCTACACGTTTCCCTCCAAACCACATACTGCTCTGACTTTAAAGTATATCACCATTCCTTCATTGTCACTGAGTCAAGATCCTGGAACTCCCTCTCGAACAGCATTGTGGGTATCCCCACACCAAATGGATTGCAGCAGCTCAGGAAGAAAACTCATCACTCCCTTTACCGGGGCTATTAGGGATGGGCAATAAATGGTGGCCTAGCCAGTAATAGCCACATCCCATTAATGACTGAAAAAAAAATCTCCATCATTAGTGTCCACTTTTTGAACCGCCCAGCCACAGTACCTGGGCATTCTGTCCGCACTTTTCTCTTTGTCACTAATTCTGTTCCTTGAAGACATCTCTTCCATCTTTGACAAGCTTTTGGCTATCTGTGTTTGTGTCGTTATATGTTATAGTGTCAGACGTCATGCTGCAGTGAGGCACCTTGGAATTGTTTGCAATGTTGAAGAAGTAATATAAATACAGTTGGTGAATGTTAGGGTGAGGAATATATCCCAAATGGTTTATCTCCAATGCCAAGAGCTGAAAATGTGTTGCTGGAAAAGCGCAGCAGGTCAGGCAGCATCCAAGGAGCAGGAGAATCGACGTTTTGGGCACGAGCCCTTCTTCAGGAATGGTTGAAGATTTTTCCATCATTGCTTGCCATAGGTGCACCGAACTCTGTTTACTCCCTATTGCAACTGACTGGGACCATCTGATTCAGCTTTCCTCAGGATTTAATTCATTATTCTCAAATCTGTTTGGTCAGGACTCCTCACCCTTTTGAATCCTAGTTTAAGGTAATTTTACTGCGTAATTTATCTGGAGCAGCCACCCTTTCTAATTGCTTCTTTGATGTGCAGGCTCTCGACAGAGGCAAATAAGATGATTTGCACACCCTCATGGCACCTACTGGGCTATGGCTGGTGTCAGGTAGATGAATTATTCAGATCCAACATAAGACCCTAATACATCCAATCAGTCCTGTTCAGAATTGATATCAAATGTCAAAAGAGACAATCCTGCTGCATGGCAGTAACCTAGTTTTTGATTCTCAGGATATTAATCGATGGTGATTTGATGTTGGAGTATGTTACACATTGCTTTGGATCTGCAATGGAGAGGCAGGCCATTCAGCCAGCAGTTTGTGCAGTACAAATCCGACCTTTCTGTGCAGAAGTTGGATTTCTATGAAAATGAGGTCAAGGCCACACTGGGTTTGTGGCAAGGCTCCTGTGTGCTCTGATGTTTTGTCTGAATGCTACAGACTTGCCCACTTTGGAATGTATATTTTCCATTCATTTATTTATAGTGCACAGCTAATTGCACAGAGGACAGTTTAATATGAGTGTGGGTCTGGAATCAGATAGAGGCCAGACTCTTTCAAGATGGCAGATTTCCTTCACAATAGGGCATCAGTGAAGCAAATGGGCTTTTGTAACGATCAGGAGAAAGTGACGACTGCAGATGCTGGAGATCAGAGCTAAAAAATGTGTTGCTGGAAAAGCGCAGCAAATCAGGCAGCATCCAAGGAGCAGAAGAATCGACGTTTCGGGCATAAGCCCTTCTTCAGGAAATCTTTCCTGAAGAAGGGCTAATGCCTGAAACGTCGATTCTCCTGCTCCTTGGATGCTGCCTGACCTGCTGCGCTTTTCCAGCAACACATTTTTCAGTTTTGTAACAATCAACAGTGGTTATATATGAGCTATTAGGCTAGATTTTAATTTTGGATTGTTACTGAATTCAAGTTGGGTTTGTAAAATATTAGCCCAGAGTTGTAGGGTAACTCTAGTCCAGGTACATTGCCACTGTACCATCTCATATGGTAACATATCTTGGCATTCCAATATTGTAGAGAAAATGAGGTCTGCAGATGCTGGAGACCGTCCTACCTTGACACCGTCCTGTCCCCCTTAGTCCAAGAACTCCCCACCTACGTTCGGGACACCACCCACGCCCTCCACCTGCTCCATGATTTTCGCTTCCCCGGTCCCCAGCGCCTTATTTTCACCATGGACATCCAGTCCCTGTACACCTCCATCCCCCATCACGAAGGACTCAAAGCCCTCCGCTTCTTCCTTTCCCGCCGTACCGACCAGTACCCTTCCACTGACACCCTCCTTCGACTGACTGAACTGGCCCCCACCCTGAACAACTTCTCTTTCCAATCCTCCCACTTCCTCCAAACGAAAGGAATAGCCATGGGCACCCGCATGGGCCCCAGCCATGCCTGCCTCTTCGTAGGATATGTGGAACAATCCATCTTCCGAACTACACTGGCCCCACCCCCCACCTTTTCCCCCGCTACATCGAGGCCTGTACCGGCGCTACCTCGTGCTCCCACGAGGAAGTTGAACAGTTCATCCACTTCACCAACACCTTCCACCCCGACCACAAATTCACCTGGACAGTCTCAGATTCCTCCCTCCCCTTCCTCGACCTTTCTATTTCCATCTCAGGCGACCGAATCAACACGGAAAATCTATCTCAGGCGACCGAATCAACACGGAAAATCTATCTCAGGCGACCGAATCAACACGGAAAATCTATCTCAGGCGACCGAATCAACACGGAAAATCTATCTCAGGCGACCGAATCAACACGGAAAATCTATCTCAGGCGACCGAATCAACACGGAAAATCTATCTCAGGCGACCGAATCAACACGGAAAATCTATCTCAGGCGACCGAATCAACACGGAAAATCTATCTCAGGCGACCGAATCAACACGGAAAATCTATCTCAGGCGACCGAATCAACACGGAAAATCTATCTCAGGCGACCGAATCAACACGGAAAATCTATCTCAGGCGACCGAATCAACACGGAAAATCTATCTCAGGCGACCGAATCAACACAGAATCTATCTCAGGTGACCGAATCAACACGGAAACCCGCATCGGCCCCAGCTATGCC
>NC_057714.1:105388890-105403366 GCF_004010195.1 Chiloscyllium plagiosum | reverse complement strand
CCTTGACCTTTTTCCACCTATCACATTTCCGACGCCCCTCCCCCAAGTCCCTCCTCCCTATCTTTTATCTTAGCCTGCTGGACAAACTTTCTTCATTCCTGAAGAAGGGCTAATGCCCGAAACGTCGATTCTCCTGTTCCCTAGATGCTGCCTGACCTGCTGTGCTTCTCTATTCCAATATTGTAAACCATTCTGAACAAACATTGTGTGGAACAAAATCATAAATTACTGGAAAAACTTACCAGGTCTGCAGCATCTGTGGGCAGGAAGCAGAGTTAATGTTTCGGGTCCAGTCACCCATCTTTAGAACTTGTAGCGAGGGAAAGGTAGCGATGTATGCAAGAGAAGGGATAAGGAACAGTGAAAGGAGCAAATAATAGGTGAAAATGAAGCCCAGAGAGAGAGAGAGAGAGAGCGAAAGAGAGAGAGAGAAACAGTTGGGTAGACAAAAGAATGGGTCAAGAAGTGTGGTGCTGGAAAAGCACAACCGGTCAGGCAGCATCCGAGGAGCAGGAGAGTCGACTTTTCGAGCTATTGCATTCATAGCTACCTTCCCCCCCAGCCCCACCCCCTCCCAATTATCTGTCACTCACCTTGGGCACCCCAACATTTTTAATGAAGAGCTTGTGCTCAAAATGTCAACTTTCCTGCCCCTCAGATGCCTGACCTGCTGTGCTTTTCCAACACCACTCTTTTGACTCTGATCTCCAGCCTCTGCAGTCCTCACTTCCTCCAGAAAAAGGGAATAGTCAAAGGTCAGCCTGGAAGAATTGAAAGCAGCTAATGGGGCGGTATAGTAGCTTAGTGGTTAGCACTGCTGCCTCACAGTGCTAGGGTCCTGGGTTTGATTCCAGCCTCGGGTGATTGTCTGTGTGGTGTTTGTAAGCTCTCTCCATGTCTGTGTGTGTTTCCTCCGGGTGCTCTGGTTTCATCTCACAGTCTAAACAGGTGCAGGTGAGGTGGGCTAGTGATGGGAAATGCAGCGGTAGGGTAGGCGGGTGTGTATGGGGAATGTTCTTCAAGGGGTCAGTATTGACTTGATGGGCCAAATGGTCTACTGTAGGAATTCTTTGATTCTAACCACAAAGATTGATGAGGGCAGAGCAGTAGACATATTTACATGGACTTTAGTAAAGCCTTTGACAAGGTTCTGCATGGTAGATAGTTAGTGAAGATCATATGCCAATTGGATGCCAAATTGACTTGACACTAGGAGACAGAGTGTAGTGGTGGATGGTTGTTTTTCAGACTGGAGGCCTGTGACCAGTGGTGTTCCACAGAGAATGGTGCTGGGTCCTCTTTTTTTTTATGTAAACGATTTGGATGAGTATATAGGAGGCATGATTAGTCAGTTTGTGGATGACACCAAAATTGGTGGTATAGTGGAGAGTAAAGAAGGTTAACTAAGATTTCAAAGGGATTTTGATCAATTGGGTGAATGGGCTGAAGAGTGGCAGTTGGAGTTTAACTTGGATAAATGCGAGGTATTGCATTTTGGGAAAACAAACAAGGGCAGGACTTATACAATTAATGGTAGGGCCTTGGGTAGTGCTGTAGAACAGAGAGAGAACTGGGGTTCAGGTACATAATTATTTGAAATTTGCATCACAGGTAGACTGGGTGGTTAAGAAAGCATTTAGCATGCTTGCCTTCATTGCTCAGACCATTGAGTATAGGAGTTAGGATGTCATGTTGATGTTGTACAGGATGTTGGTGAGGCCTCTTCTGGCGTACTTGTGCAGTTCCAGTCACCGTGCTATAGGAAGGATATTGTTAAATTGGAGAGGGTTCAAAAAAGACTTACCAGCGAGTTGTTGGGAATGGAGTGTTTGACGAAAATAGTCTGGGTTGTTTGGGCCTTCTTTTACTGGAGTATACGATGTTGAGGCGTGACCTGACAGGTTTATAAAATCATGAGTGGCATAGATAGGGTCTTTTCCTTGGTTGGGAGGTGGTGGGGGGGGGGTGCGGGAAGGTGGTGGGGGAGTTCAAAACTCCGGGGTGTATTTTTAAGGCAAGAGGAAAACGTTTTAAAAAGGGACATGAGGGGAAACAGTTTTACACAGAGGCTAGTGTATGGAATGAACTGCCAAAGAAAGTGGTAGATGCAAGTACAGTTACAACATTTAAAAGACATTTGAATAGGAAAGTTTGTGAATAGGAAAGGTTTGGAGAGAAATGGGCCAAATGTAGGCAAGTGGGACTAGTTTAGTTTGGGAACATCGTTGGTGTGGACAAGTTGGACCAAAGGATCTATTTTTATGCTGTATGACTTTATGACTCTATGAGTCTATGACTGCAGGGCTGTATCAAAATGGTGAGGTCGGTATACATCTTCTACTTCATTATTCACTTCAGATACATTTGTTAGCTCCCCAAGGGAAATATAAAGCAATCCACCCATGCATTGTCATTCTTCATGTAAAGAAACTTGTTCCCCTGTGGTATTAGTATGTTCTTCAGTGTTCTCTTCCGAGGCATGAATATACATGCTGGCTTCGGAAAGATTTGATTTGTTACTTAGTATCTTCTTCAGACTGTAGCACATCTTTGAAAAATGACCTCTTTTGCAAAAATGCACACATTTTCGGTGGAAGGTTAGATGGTTTTATCTTTTTTGATGTGGGGCTTTAGAAGATATTGTATAATTGCTTAGAATGTCACCTTGATGTTGTCACATGCAGAATATCGTTTAGATAAGAGGTCTGTCCCCTGTGGTCAGATGGTGTATTGGATTTTAAGCAGCCAACTCTCTGTATTACATGGGTTAACACGAGTTAAACACTGTATGTTAATTGGAATGTTTGCTGCATATTGTTCTTGACTCTGAATCCACTACGATTTAGACTGCTCTATCTAGAGGTTCTGTTGCAAATAAGCTCTTCTAATTTTCTAAAGCTGCATGATTCAGATGGTGTATACCAGGTTGTTCATGAAACTAGTTACAGAATCTTCTGGGAGTTGATGTTCATACTGAAGCACGATCTCACCAGTGTTTTATTTCAACTTGAAGTGACATTGATCGAAAGCTGTTAGGAGGTTGCCAAACACAATTTATTTCTCATCAATCTGTTGTTGATGTAAATTAAGATCTAATGGTCTTCCCACGTAGTAGGTAAATAAACAAACTTGTTCTGTATCTGATTTGGGGTCCAACCCTGAAGGTGTTTGAAATCTTTGGAGTTCTACTTCTGACCTCTGCTAATTCAATGATCCCTCAAGTCAATCTGAAATCTTTTTTTCTGATAGAAAGATTGGTGTGGGTAAATGTTCATGCAATTTTTGGTTGGTGATAAATATTTGAAATTGTTAAGTATTTCCTTGATTTGTTCATGATTACTAAGGTTTTGATCGCCTCGTACTACGGACTTTGTTGTTTTGTATGATTCTTAGTTTGTTACAGTTTTTGTTGAGTCCTTGATGTTGTAAAGCCTATTGCTGATGCTCTATAATTGAAAACTGTTCAAGCTTCTCTGGTTTTAAATGCTGATTTTAATGTAAAGTTTGGTTTTCTTTTCCAAACATGGTGTCTTCATCAATGTGAATGAAAATAATTATTTTTCAAGATGGCTGGCAATTTCCACAAAATCAATGTTTAGAATTTTCACAAAATGGTTTAATTTATCACAGTTGAATTAATTTGTGACTGTACTAAGGATGGTTGCTATGATGTTGTTTGCACTGATCCTTTCAAGATACCCCGTGTGATCAGATTCACACTGGTTTTCTTTCTGATTGTTCAGATTTTAATGAATGACATCAATAAAACATTTACCTGTTGAATAAAACTTTGCATTTTCCATTCAAATGGCAGAAAAACTAAGCTTTTACGACTTCCCTGTCAGACAGTGTAAGATCATGAGGGGTATAGCCAGGGTGAATAGAGAGCAGTTGTTCCCCTTGGTTGAAAGGTCAATCTCAAGAGGGTGTAGTTTTAGGGTAAGTGGCGGGACATTCAGAGGGAAATTGAGAAAAATTTCTTTCACTCAGAGGGTGGTGGGAATCCAGAATGTACTGCCAGGGAAGAGGTTGAAGGCCAGAAACCTTACAGCCTTTAAAATATATCTGCACATTATAACATTCAAGGATATGGGACAAGTGCAATAAATTGGGATTAGTGCACCTTTAGTGGTAGTAATTTATGGTGCAGACTTGATGGGCTGAAATACCTTCCAGTGCTGTATGTCTCGATGACTCTAAGATATTAATACTCTGAACTGCAATAATGAATTTTATTCCCAGTCATTTTTCTTCTTCAATTGTATCCTTTAGGCTTTACCTGTAAAGTTATCTTAACATGCTGTTACTTACTTTATTATCATCTAAAAGGTCACATTTTCCAAAGCTTTTAATCTTGCATTGACCTCGTATTGACACGAATATCAATTTAAGAGAAAAACCAACACAGATACAGGATAAGAAGAGTGAGGCAAGTTGATTCTGATCAGTAAAGGCATTTTCATGTAAAATGCACCAATTGATGATGTTTGAAGGTTAAGTGCCATGTTTCCCTTAGATTTTAAACTAGGGATGTTAACTATTAAATCAGAGTCAACATGCCTGGTTTAAAATGTAAACATAGCCTGGCAGTTAATAGTCAATCATTATTTCTTCATGTGTTCCTCCTTGGAAATGCTTGTACCAATAGGAACTTGTTTGTCAATGTATCAATGTGCTGATCTCAGAGTAGAAAAGCAGGTTTTCCTTGCAGGCATTATTGTGAATTTTCCTGAACAGTGCAAGAGCATCAGGGGCTAAGGGAAAACATGCTTGAGGTTTACAAAATCACAAGGGGCATAGATAGGATGAATAGTCAAGGTCTTTTTCCCAGGGTAGGGGAGTCCAAAACTAGAGGGCATAGGTTTCAGGTGAGAAGGGAAAGAGTTAAAAAAGATCTGAGGGGTAACTTTTTCACACAAGAGTGTGGTGCATGCAAGGAATGAGCTGCAAAAGGAAGTGGTGGAGGCCGGTACAATTACAACATTTACCAGGCATCTGGATGGGTATATGACTAGGAAGGGTTTAGAGGGATATAGACCTGATGCTGGCAAATGGGATGTGATGGGATGCTGCTCCTTTAACAAGGTTGTGATGTCCTTGGCGTTTTCTCAGAGAGGTAAAAGAAGTGATTCCAAAAGGGTTTTAGGGCCTATTTGATTATAGGAGAAAGTGAGGACTGCAGATGCTGGAAATCAGAGTTGGGAGTGTGGTGCTGGAAAGGCATAGCAGGTCAGGAAGCATCCGAGGAGCAGGAAAATCAATGTTTCAGGCATAAACCTGATGAAAGGCTTATGCCCGAAACGTCGATTCTCCTGCTCCTTGGATGCTGTGCTTTTCAAACACCACACACTCTTGACCCTATTTGATTATAACTAACAGATACTGCCTCTGGGTCTGGATGGGTTACTCTTCGGAGGGTCGGTGTGAAGTTGTTGGGCTAAAGGGCCTGTCGCCATACTGTAGGGAATCTAATGTAATCTAAGCTAACATATGTCTTTTTGCGTCAATATTCAACTTTGTACAACCAACTTTGTTGTTGAGTAAATATTTCCAAAATGCATTAAGTCACCGTTAGATGCAGTAACTATTCTCCTCAGCCTGGTTTTTGAGCTGTAAGTAGCACTTTTACATCCCTTCCTTAAGGGATCAGATTTGCTTTGTGTACCCAGTAATTGACCTTTTTTCAAACGTGACTTCAATTGGCATTTGAACAGTAAGAGAGTGGTTCCGAGTGGTTGCGAGAACGAGAGACTTTAGTTAGGGGGATAGATCAAAGAAGGTGGGATTTCCCTTTGAGAGAAGAACGTTGAGAGAAGGTTTGATAGAGAATTTCATAAGTAGGTTAGATATTGTAGATAGGGAGAAGCTGCTTCTGTTCATAAAAGGAAAACAGAACAAGGAGGCATAGATTTCAAAGGATGTGCAAATAAGTCAAAGAGTGTAAGGAACAGCTTTTTCATGCAGTGAGTGGTTAGGGTATGGAATGCACTGTCTGTAATGTCATGGAGGCAGGTTCAATTGAGGCAAATTACATTCAATTATTTGAATAAAACAAAGTTATGGGGAAAAGGCAGGAGTTTGGCATGAGTGAACAGAACCAGTTCAGTTATGATGGGTCGAATGGCCTCCTTCTCCACTGTAACAATTCTGTAATGTACTCAATTCGAATTTATCCCCTCAGCCCTTCTCTCTTTTACTGCTCTCAATACTTTGTTAATGGTTTGTTTGTCCTATTACTGACTGTAAAAGGCTTTTGAGACATACAGTATATTTGTGGTCTCTCTGGATGGATTTTAAGTTCAGAGATGTTTCCTGCACAGCAGCTCTGACATTTCTGGCTACTAGTTGGTCTTGAAGCTGCATCAATGATTTCTTGAAAGAATATTTTGAAAATTCTTCTCCAACTGATCTGAAATTAGTTTCTTGATCTTCAATGCTACCACGAGTCTGTGGGTAGTATTCTTTGTTGCTGCCAACATCTTTTTATCACATGGCTTGATGCCACAAGACAGACTGTCCGAGAGAAGGCTAAGTCAAAAATTATCTTCACGCTTACAAGTCAAATTAACATTATTTATGATATGTTAATTGTAAACACTGCTATACATAGTAATACCATACCAGGTTCTAATCTTAAAGTTACATTAGATAAGGGCTAATCTGCCGCCTTCCTGTGTTCATGGTCATGTGCTCTCAACTCTAAAGGTATAGTTTCACGTAGGGCAGTCTGGTGCAGTCCTTTAAAGAGTTGTACTCCACCCACACTATGTGATTTAAGCTCTGTGACATGCAGCTCCATGATATCATTGCAAGGCCTCTGACACAATATAAATAAGTCATTCTACCTTAGGGTGACACAGTGGCTTAGTGGCTAGCACTGCTGCCTCAGGGACCCAGGTTCGATTCTAGCCTCGGGTGACTGTTTGTGTGGCATTTGTACATTTTCTTTGTGTCTGTGTGAGTTTCCTCCCAGAGTCTAAAGATGTGCAGGTCAGGTGAATTGGCCATGCTAAATTGCCCATAGTGTTTAGGGATATGTAGGTTGGGAGCATTAGTCAGGGGTGAACATAGGGTAGGGGTAGTGGGTCTAGGTGTGTTACTCTTTGGAGGTTTAGCGTAGACTTGTTGGGATGTAGGGATACTAGAGATGGAAATGTGTTGCTGGAAAAGCGCAGCAGGTCAGGCAGCATCTAGGGAACAGGAGAATCGACGTTTCGGGCATTAGCCCTTCTTCAGGAATGCCCGAAATGTCGATTCTCCTGTTCCCTAGATGCTGCCTGACCTGCTGCGCTTTTCCAGCAACACATTTCCATCTCTGATCTCAAGCATCTGCAGACCTCACTTTCTCCTGTAGGGATACTAGATGACTACTAACTATGTCTCTTTGAAGGAGCTCAAGTAACAACCAAATCAAAGCCCTCTTTCTGCATATAGTTTTAATCACAATTTATATACAATTGACAGATTGAACATCAAAGTGAATTGATTCGATATCGAATCAGGTACAGAAAGAGCAAGGAAGGGAGTTCGAGATAAAGAGAATTAAGAGCAATAGTCAAAAACAAGACAGAAGAGCAACATGTAAAACAAAATTAAGTTTGATAATCATAGGGTCATTGAGATATACAGCACGGAAACAGACCCTTCGGTCCAACCCGTCCATGCTGACCAGATAACTTAATCTAGTCTTATTTGCCCTCATTTGGGCCATATCCCTGTAAGCCCATCCTATTCATTTACCCATCCGTTGTCTTTTAAATGTTCTAATTGTACAGCTTCCACCACTTCCTCTGGCAGTTCATTCCAAATACACTCCACCTTCTTGGTGAAAACGCTGTCCCTTAGATCAATTTTAAATCTTCCCCCCCTCTCATCTTAAACCTATGCCCTCTAGTTTTGGACTCCCCTACCCCAGGGAAAAGGCCTTCACTTGTTCACCCTATCCATGCCCCTTATGATGTTATAAACCTCTAGAAGATCATCTGTCAGCCTCCAACACTCCTGGGAAAATAACCCCAGACTATTCAACCTCTCCCTGTAGCCCAAACTCTCCAACCCTGGCAACATCCTTGTATGGTAAAGCTGTGTTAATCTCCATCAACAATTCACAATTTGGAGTAGTGAGACATTACAATTTTAATTGCCTATTCTAAGTGAGAGAGGTTGATTGGTAGTGGTTAACAATGATCATGTTTAAAAGTTACTTATGCTATTAATTATTACATTTAATATTCTGCATCAAGCTTATTGGGTGACTGATGTGCAAATGCAGCAACCTCATAAAATCACAATGTGGTTAAATGCAAGTTACTGCAGTTTTCTTGAAGCTGAGTGTGGAGATGTGCAAATTATTAGCTGCTTGTGCAACATTCATGTGGAGTTTATATATTCGCCCCATGTCTGCGTGGGTTTTGTCCAGGTGCTCTGGTTTCCTCCCACAATCCAAACATGTGCAGGTCAGATGAGTTGGCCGTGCTAAATTGTTCATAGTGCTCAGGGATGTGTAGGTTGGGTGCATTAATCAGGGGTAAATGGAGGCGAATGGGTCTGGGTGGGTTATTCTTTGGAGGGTCGGTGTGGACTTGTTGGGCTGAAGGGCCTATTTCCACACTGTAGGGACTCTATGACATACTTTCTTTCCCCAATGTGACACAGATATACATTCAACATGTAGCGATATCTAAACTGCAGGCATGGGTGACGAAGATATGGGTCAATTGCGCACTTTGCATTAGGGTTGATAACTTTTCCCCTATTCCATGCCTCACCCCAATGAAAATGTCCCTCCCAGTTCTAGCTAATCACAATCCTTC
Organism: Chiloscyllium plagiosum; assembly: GCF_004010195.1. Classification (NCBI taxonomy): domain Eukaryota; kingdom Metazoa; phylum Chordata; class Chondrichthyes; order Orectolobiformes; family Hemiscylliidae; genus Chiloscyllium; species Chiloscyllium plagiosum. Next base: position 105,394,553 of record NC_057714.1, on the reverse strand, counting down.
CACATTTTGTATTGAATAGAGGTTTTGAAATTGTGGTCAGTACACTCAAGTCACACCACTAATATGAGATTAGGATAATCTGGGGAACCACATTCCATAGCCTCGTCCAGGCCAGAAAGCAAGTGTTTCTTGCCAGTCAGCAAACTTTGCATCCCTGTTAATTATTGCCAGGATTGTGGATGCTGGAAATCAGAATCAAAAACAGAAATTGCTGGAAAAGCTCAGCACGTCTGGCAGCATTGGTAAAGAGAAATCATAGTTAACATTTCGGGTCCAGTGACCCTTCCTTGGAACTGATGGTAACTAGGAAAATGTTTTTTTTTATGCAGAAGATAGGCTGGGGGGAGGAGGGAGCAAACGATAGGTGGCGATAGAGCCCAAAGAGAGAGAAAAGAGTTGGACAAACAAAGGCGCGATCAGCCGAGGAGGCTTGGGAATTCTACAGCCTTCTGGATTCAATATTGATTTCAACAATTTTAGAGCTTGAAGTATGTCCTCACCCCAACTCCGACTCACCAGGCCCTCTCAGCTACCTACCCCCAATACCCCCTCCCATTTGTCACTCCACCCCCTCAGCTTACAGGCTCATTCCTGATGAAAGGCTTTTGCTCAAAACATCGATTCTATTGCTCCTTGGATGCTGCCTGATCCGCTGTGCTTTGCCATCGCCACACTTTTCACCCCTTTTTAATGTTGTATTATGAGCACTTTCCAACCCATTCACTGTCTCAACGACCTCCTCTTTCACTATGTCATTGGTAGCATTTTCTTTTTTGGAAAGGCAAGATTTCAAGCACTCTCTTTCTATACACAGCTCCCTTTCATCCTCAAACAGCCCTACTCCCCCTCCTTAACTATTTATATATCGATAGAAGACATTTGTATTCCCTTTCATGTTGGCTGCATATCTCTTCTAAGATACTCTCCTTTCTGTTCTCATTTCTTTTTATCCCTTCTCCTCTGAATTTCCACTCTTCAGTCTGGTTCGCACCTTCATTAACAACCTGACATCCATCGTAGACATCATAGCCTTCTGTTTCATTTTGCATTCTCTTCCCTGTCATTCAGGGAGACATGCCTTTATTTATCCTATGCTTCCCCCTTGGGTGAACATACAATGGCAACAACAAATTATGTTCTCATAGCCGGCGGGGGCGGAGACAATCACTGATGAGGACTATTGTCCACCGAGGAAATTCCACATCCTTGGTCACGGATTCTGTGGAAAATAAACTCCAAAGAACTGCCGATGCTGGAAATTGGATACAAAAACAGAAATTGCTGGAAAAGCTCAACAGGTCTGGCAGCATCTGTGGAGAGAAATCAGAGTTAACGTTTGGGTCCAGTGACCTGAATTCAGAATTTAGTAAACAGATCCTGTCGATCTATGTAAGGCTGAAGAGCCCGGTCCGAGAGCCATACCTCCAACCACACATCTGGCAGGCGTTTTCAGGAGTGGTTTTGAGATCATTGGCATTCTTTTCTGCGGTTCCTTTTCTTTGCTGCTGTTATTGGACATGTGTTTCCAAGCAATTGTGACCTTTCACAGAAGAGGTTGGTCCAAGTTAGTGTCTTCTGAAAAGGGTCTCCTAGACTTTGACATCAATGTTGTATTTCTTGAGGTGATTTGGGGTGGAAAAAGTTAAAAATCGCACAACACCAGGTTCTAGTCCAACAGGTTTATTTAGAAGCACTAGCTTTCGAGGCACTGCTCCTTCATCAGGTGGCTGTCACCTGAAAAAGGAGGAGCCCTTCAAAAGCTAGCGCTTCCAAATAAACCTGTTGAACTAGAACCTGGTGTTGTGAGACATTTCTGGGAGGGAAACCTTCAGGGATCTTTTGAAACACTTCCTTTGTTTGAGCGCCTTCCCTATTTACCTAGCACATGAAACATGCTCAAGAACTTCACAGCAGCGCTTCATCGTCGTGCAAAATTGAGATACAGAAGAGATATTCAATCAGCTGACCAAAACTCTGTCAAGAAGATCTGCTTTAAGAATTGTCTTAAATGAATAAAGTAAGGAAGAGAGGAAGAGAAGTTGTGGGGAGTTGGGAATTTCAGAACTAGGGGCTAGATCACCGGCGATGGAGTAGTTCTAATTGGGGAAGAAAGAAGAGGCAAAATTTGAGGGTTGAAAATATTTCGGATAATAGTGAGACTGGAAGCTATTGCACAGATACAGAGGGGCAAAGCCGTGGAGAGGTTTGAACACTTGTGTGAGAATCTTTAAATCAAGATATTGCTCAAACAAGAGACAACTTAGTACAAGGGTAAAATGGGAACGGGCCATTCTGCACAGGCAGTGGATTTTTGGTTGCCCTTAGTTTCTGCAAGATAAGAGGGCAGAGAATAGTCTGAGTATGTATTGAAAGGTAAAGTCTAGAGACACTGAAGATTTCAGCAGTGGATGAGCTGATGTAGGAGTGAAATCGGGGAAATGCAATGGAAGTGAAAAAATGGCAGTATTAGTACTGACATGACTTTGACATTGGAAGCTCATTGAGTCTGACACCATGGTTACATGGAGAGTGAATTTATCTCGGACTGTTAGAAGGGTGGAGTTGGCAGCTAGGAAATGGAATTTGAAGTGATGTCAAATTAATGGCTTCAGTCTTCCCAATATTTCATATCTCTGTGATTCCAATAGTGGATGTTAGACACAACTTGAACAATTTAGCCATGATGAAGGAGTTGAGGGAGGTAGTGGTCAGATACAGCTGGTCACCTTACCTTGATTCTGTCAAAAGATCGCCTTTTCAAATGGTAGATCTTTGTTCAGCTTCTGCCAAATTTTGATTCCAATTCAACTTTGCTCTGAATATCCAGCATCCAGAAAAACTTAGTACTTAGACCTACCTTTTTTTTTCTGAGACCTTAACACTATAAGGTCATACTCATACATGGCTAATGCAGCTTGTACTCAATCTGTGACTTCATATGAAGCCACTGTGTACCAAATTTAGAATTGTATTGCCTCCTATCTTACCCCACCTTAAGAAAACTACTCAGGGCAGTTCTTGGGCAGCTAGTACTTTATCTATAAGTTTGATTAAATTTGATTACATTACAGTGTGGAAACAGGCCCTTCAGCCCAACAAGTCCACACCGACCCACCAAAGCGCAACTCACCCATACCCCTAAATTTACCCCTTACCTAACACTACAGGAAATTTAGCATGGCCAATTCACCTAACCTGCACATCTTTGGACTGTGGGAAGAAACCGGAGCACCCGGAGGAAACCCACGCAGACACGGGGAGAACATGCAAACTCCACACAGTCAGTCGCCTGAGGCAGGAATTGAACCCGGGTCTCTGGCGCTGTGAGGCAGCAGTGCTAACCACTGTGCCACTGTGCCACCCACTGAGTTCCTCCTTGATTAGCTCCCCTACAGTCTGGAAACAGGCCTTTCAGCCCAACAAGTCCACACCGATCCTCCGAAGAGTAACCCACCCAGACACATTCACTTATCCTAGATTTACCCCTGACTGATGCACTAAAACTATGGGCAATTTAGCATGGCCAATTCACCTGGCCTGCACATCTTTGGATTGTGGGAGGAAACCCACACAGACATGGGGAGAATGTGCAAACTCCACACAGACAGGAAGTCAAACCTGGGTCTCTGGCACTCTGAGGCAGCAGTGCTAACCACTGAGCCACCATGCCGCCTTGTTACCATATGACTTGAAAATTAACTTAACCCCCACCTAACAACATGAGCAAATTGCCCCTCAAGGAATTGCTTCTTGCTCGGTTCATGTTTGGCCAATGTCCCAGGAATCTTAAACTTTCACCATCTCTCTGGCAACGCTTTGTTCTCTTATTTCTTGATGCAGTAGTACCTGGCGCTGGGACCACACTGCACATTGCTACCTGTGAGTCCTGCTTTCCAGCCTCTCTTCCTACAGTTCCTCGACATTTGCCTGAAGGATCTCCTCCCTCTTTCTACCTGTTTTCCTCCCAATTTAGTTTGTTGAATTGCAAACGCTGTCTGGCTAGCCTTGTCCCTCAGAGTGTTGTTCAGCCACTTCATGATGCTCTGAAGCAATGGATTTGGCTTTGGCAGCCTCCCTGGGTGAACTATCATTCTCATCAGCATTTGGAATGGAATAGCAGTTGGAAAGCAAGATACCCTCAAAGGAGTCCTACACGACCTGCTTGATCATCCTTAACTGCTTGATGTTCGTCAATTCCCTACTCGGTCTGCAGTACCTTCAACTGAACATAGAACACAGAACAGTGCAGCACAGGAACAGGTCCTTTGGCCCATTATGTCTGGACTGACCATGATGCCATTCTAAACTAATCCCACCAGCCTGCACCGGGTTCATATCACTCCATTCCCTGCCTGTTCCTGAATCTGTCCAAAGGCCTCCTAAGCGCTGCTGTTGTATCTGTTTCTACCATCTCCCCTGGCAGTGTATTCCAGGCACCTACCTGCAGCGTGACCACATTCACAAACTGCAAACATCTCAAAATCCTGGATGCACTGCGGTGGTGGTCAAACTCCTGAGTTCAAAGTTCGGTTTCCCCCAGCCCGACCACAGTGCTTTCACGTGTGGCCAGGAGGCTCCCAGAGTTCCCACATGAAGAGGCTGGGCACTGCACAGGTCTGAGTGTCTTGTCCTGCCTCCATTTATCACAGCACGATCAAAAATGGAAATAAGTGAAAGACTGACCAGCTACTACTAAATCAACTGCTGTCCTCCTGCTTACAATGCGTTACTTTACGAGCAGTTCACTTAAATGACTTTCTTAACTTGCAGACTCAATATTCCTAGAATTTTAATTTACTGAAAATTCTAGAACTCTATTAGTTTTATTATCCCTTGTTAGTTCATTTCAACTTGGTCCTCTGGATTTGAGTAATTAATTGAATGAATGCTGATTGTAATTATATAATAAATTATCAATTTGGCTGTAGTTCTGCAAATTAATTGATCTAGTCTTAATTTGTAGTTGATTAATTTTAAAATTAGTGAAAAAGCATGTGGCAGTAGACTCATCCACGTGACTCCCTGACCTGTGTCATCCATTCACACTCTTACTAATTTACTTCCACCTCCTTCTGACTCATAGCCAGTTATTCAAAGATTATAATAAAAACAAAATACTGTGGATGAATAAAGCCGGCAGCGAACACAGAGAATGTTGGAGACACTGAGCAGATCTAGTGGCTTCTGTGGCGAGAGAAACAGGGAGAAACAATAGCAGCAGGGAGATGGAAGAATGCGTAGGTCAGCAGATTTTGGAAAAGTGTGGACGTAGTAGGGTTGTTGTAACGGGTGACTTTAACTTTCCCAATATTGATTGGAACCTCCTTCGAGCAGAAGATTTGAATGGAGCTGTTTTTGTAAGGTGTGTTCAGGAGGGTTTCCTAACTCAGTACGTTGACAGGCCGACGAGGGGAGAGGCCATTCTAGACTTGGTGCTCGGAAATGAGCCGGGGCAGGTATCAGATCTTGTGGTGGGAGAGCATTTTGGTGATAGTGACCACAACTGCCACGCATTCTACATAGCTACGGAGAAGGAGAGGATCAGGCAAAATGGGAGGATATTTAATTGGGGAAGAGGAAACTATGATGCGATTAGACATGAGTTAGGAAGCATGGACTGGGAGCAATCGTTCCATGGTAAAGGCACTATAAACATGTGGAGA
>NC_057714.1:105384180-105388614 GCF_004010195.1 Chiloscyllium plagiosum | reverse complement strand
TAGAGATAGAGGAAGGTGATGTGCTTAAAATTTTGTGAAACATTAAGATTGACAAGTCGCCAGGCCCGGACCAGATTTGTCCTCGGCTGCTTTGGGAAATGAGAAATGCAATTGCTTCGCCACTTGCGAAGATCTTTGCATCCTCACTCTCCACTGGAGTCGTACCTGAGGACTGGAGAGAGGCAAATGTAATTCCTCCTTTCAAGAAAGGAAATAAGGAAATCCCCGGGAATTACAGACCAGTAAGTCTCACGTCTGTCGTCTGCAAGGTGTTAGAAAGGATTCTGAGGGATAGGATTTATGACCATCTGGAAGAGCATGGCTTGATTAAATGCAGTCAACATGGTTTTGTGAGGGGCAGGTCATGCCTCACAAACCTTATCGAGTTCTTTGAGGATGTGACTAGAAAAGTTGATGAGGGTCGAGCTGTGGATGTGGTGTATATGGACTTCAGCAAGGCATTTGATAAGGTTCCCCATGGTAGGCTCATTCAGAAGGTCAGGAGGAATGGGATACAGGGGAACATAGCTGTCTGGATACAGAATTGGCTGGCCAACAAAAGACAGCAAGTGGTAGTAGAAGGAAAATAACTCTGCCTGGAAGTCTGTGGTGAGTGGTGTTCCACAGGGCTCTCTCCTTGGGCCTCTACTGTTTGTAATTTTTATTAATGACTTGGATGAGGGGATTGAAGGATGGGTCAGCAAATTTGCAGATGACACAAAGGTTGGAGATGTCGTTGACAGTATAGAGGGCTGTTATAGGCTGCAGCGGGTTGACAGTGTAGAGGGCTGTTGTAGGCTGCTGCGGGACATTGACAGGATGCAGAGTTGGCTGATGGAGTTCAACCTGGATAAATGCGAGGTGATGCATTTTGGAAGGTCGAATTTGAAAGCTGAGTACAGGATTAAGGATCGGATTCTTGACAGTGTGGAAGAACAGAGGGATCTTGGTGTGCAGGTACATAGATACCTTAAAATGGCCACCCAAGTGGACTGGGTTGTCAAGAAAGCATATGGTGTTTTGGCTTTCATTAACAGGGGGATTGAGTTTAAGAGTTGTGAGATCTTGTTGCAACTCAATAAAACTTTGGTTAGACCGCACTTGGAATACTGCGTCCAGTTCTGATCGCCCTATTATAGGAAAGATGTGGATGTTTTGGAGAGGGTTCAGAGGAGGTTTACCAGGATGCTGCCTGGACTGGAGGGCTTATCTTATGAAGAGAGGTTGACTGAGCTCGGACTTTTTTCATTGGAGAAAAGGAGTAGGAGAGGGGACCTAATTGAGGTATACAAGATAATGAGAGGCATAGATAGAGTCAATAGCGAGAGACTATTTCCCAGGGGTCAGAGTTTTAAGCTGGTTGGAGGAAAGTATAGAGGGGATGTCAGAGGCGGGTTCTTTACACAGAGAGTTGTGAGAGCATGGAATGCGTTGCCAGCAGCAGTTGTGGAAGCAAGGTCATTGGGGACATTTAAGAGACTACTGGACATGCATATGGTCACAGAAATTTGAGGGTGCATACATGAGGATCAGTGGTCGGCACAACATCGTGGGCTGAAGGGCCTGTTCTGTGTTGTACTGTTCTATGTTCTATAAATCGAGTTAACATTTAATAACTGTTCTGAATCGTGCCAGACTCAAAATGTTGGCTTCATTTCAACAGATGCCACCAGACCTGCTGAGATTTTCCATCATTCTCACAGCATTCTCTGAGAAGAAACACATCTAATCCTGGGATGCCATTCCTCGCTTTTAGTTTGGGAAACACACCTTGGATGATGCGCACTGCTCTCGCTCACCCAGACCAGATCTGGCTCGTCCCCTCTTGCACTCCATAGTAGTGCCTCGATCAAACCCCTTTGTCACTGATGCTTCAGATTGTACCCTTCAATTACCAATGAGAGCAGGTCATTCCCCCTGATGCTAGCTACAGATGAAGGAAAAAGGCTGGCAATGAAGTCTGGGAGCTCAGGGGTTAGCATTGCTGCCTCACAGCACCAGGGACCCAAGTTCAATTCCAGCCTCAGGTGACTGTCTGTGTGTGGAATTTGCATATTATTCTCATGTCTGTATGGAATTTCTTACTGCAGTCCAAAGATGTGCAGATTAGGTGGATTGGCCATGCTGAATTGCCCATAGGGTCTAGGTTGGGTAGGATAGGGGAATGGGCATGAATTGGATGGTCTTTGGAAGATTGGTGTGGACTTAATAGGCCAAATGGCCCATTTTTCACACTGTAGGGATTCTATGAAATCAAAGGGAGAAATTCTGAGTGGGTTAAGCACTATTTAATTTATACTTGAAATGACCTTGTTGATGCAGTATGGGTAAAAAAGGGACTGCATTCTTGAAGCATTTCTTGTCTAAAGATCTTCCCAAACAATTTTAAGTAACTGTCAAAGCACACTACTGTGGAATGGCTTGATAGCACAGTAATTGCCTGAAGCAATGTTATGGAATTGAAATGTGAAAATGGTGTCTGTTTTACGGTATTGCACCAAGATAATTTTCCTACAAAACCCAACAGAAGCAAACATCCTTTCCAGCTAATTCTTGGATTCAATCTTGCATTAATATTAAAAATCACAAAACACCAGGTTATAGTCCAACAGGTTTAATTGGAAGCACACTAGCTTTCGGAGTGTTTGAGTGTGTGTATGTTGCATTAATATTGATTGTGTAAGCAAGCAGTAATGGAGATAACGGAGAAGACCAAATCAAACACAGGCAGGGTGACTGAATTACCATGATGGTTACGGTGACGCTGTCATTCATGTCACATTTAAGGAGAATTAGACTACCTTCCCAAATTTAGATTGGTTTTACTTAATTAATTTGAGGCCATGGTCAACTCGCCATAAGAGCTTTCTTCCTTAATGCAAGAATCAGTGGTTCGCACTGCTGCTGCATAGCGCCAGGGACCTGGGTTCAATTCTACCTTTGGGCAACTGTCTGTATGGAGTTTGCGTATTCCCTCTTTGTGAGTTTCCTGCAGATGCTCTGATTTCCTCCCACAGTCTGACAATGTGCAGATTAGATGGATTAGCTGTTGGAAATTGATAGTATCCAGGCCTGTGAAGACCAGTTGGATTAGCCATGGGAAATGCAGGATTACAAGGAAATAGGGTAGGGGAGTCTGTCTGGGTGGGATACTCCTCAGAGGGTTGATGTGGACCTGATGGACTGAATGGCTTGCTTCCACACTGTAGGGATTCTGTGATTCGATGCTAATGACTGCTCCTCAGGTCACGGTCTATCCGGCTCTTCCATCAAGAAGGGAGAGCTCGCTGTGCAATATCACCCTTCAAACCTATGCCCACTTCACATGTGACAAGTTGCCTCTCTATGGGACTGTGCGAAAGAACCCATAAAAATGGCAGTAGTGGAAGCCTTTGATCATGGATGAAGCACCAACATGCTACCAGGCTGAGCACAGCATGGCATGGTAAGGCAAGACAGATAGGTGCAAAGTGAGTGAGGTCTACTAGATCAAGCCACCCTGAGATGCAGCCTGTAGATTGGTTGCCTGTCTGTTCATGCTGTGTCCTTGTAGTCGCCCTCTCAATGCTGTGCTGTACATGTACGATGAGTAGCCTGCCAACACGTCTGTGTGTGTCGTGTGAGTGTGTGTGAGTGTGTGTTGTGGGTGTGTGTTGTCTGTGAGTGTGTGAGAATGGGTTTGTGGTGTGTATACGTGTGTGTGTTTGTGAGTGTGTTGTGTGAGTGTCTGTTGTGTGAGTGTGTGTGGTGTGTATGTGTGAGTGTGTTTGTGAGAGAGTGTGTGTGTGTATGTGAGACAGAGAGAATGTGAGTGTTAGTTGAGTGAGTGCATGTCAAGATTAGATTAGATTAGATTACTTACAGTGTGGAAACAGGCCCTTCGGCCCAACAAGTCCACACCGACCCGCCGAAGCGCAACCCACCCAGACCCATTCCCCTAAATTTACCCCTTCATCTAACACTATGGGCAATTTGACTTGGCCAATTCACCTAACCTGCACATTTTTGGACTGTGGGAGGAAACCGGAGCACCCGGAGGAAACCCACGCAGACACGGGGAGAATGTGCAAACTCCACTCAGAGAGTCGCCTGAGGCGGGAATTGAACCCGGGTCTCTGGTGCTGTGAGGCAGCAGTGCTAACCACTGTGCCACCGTGCCACCCATGTCATGTGTTGTGAGTGTGTGAATGGATGTGTGGTGTGTATGTGTGAGTGTGTGTTGTGTGAATGTGAGTCTGTGTTGTGTGAGTGTGTGTGTTGTTTGAGTGTGTGTGGTGTGTATGAATGTGTATATATGTGAGTGTGTATTGTGTGTGTGTTGTGTAAGTGTGTGTTATATGTGTGTTGTGTGTCAATGTGTTGTGTGATGTGAATGTGTTGTGTGAGTGTGTGTATGGTGTTGTGTGTGAGCGTGTGTGTTGTGTGCATCATGTG
>NC_057714.1:105347830-105379847 GCF_004010195.1 Chiloscyllium plagiosum | reverse complement strand
AAAGTCTTTTCCCTGAGGTCAGGGAGTCCAGAACTAGAGGGCATAGGTTTAGGGTGAGAGGGGAAAGATATAAAAGAGACCAAAGGGGCAACTTTTTCACGCAGAGGGTAGTACGTGTATGGAAGGAGCTGCCAGAGGAAGTGGTGGAGGCTGGTAGAATTTCAACATTTAAGAGGCATTTGGATGGGTATATGAATAGGAAGGGTTTGGAGGGATATGGGCCGGGTGCTGGCAGGTGGGACTAGATTGGGTTGGGATATCTGGTTGGCATGGACGGGTTGGACTGAAGGAAGGGTCTGTTTCCATGCTGTACATCTCTATGACTCTAAATGAGCCATCTTATTGAATGGTGGAGCTAGCTCAAAGGGCCAAGGGGCCTACTCTTGTTTCTGTTTCACAGTAACAAGGTGAAAGTGAGGACTGCAGATGTTGGAGATCAGAGTCAACAAGTATGGCGCTGGAAAAGCACAGCCGGCTCCTAAGCATCTGCTCCACTTCCTGCAACCCCACCCTTGAGCCCCACCCCTCCAATAGCAACAAGGATAGAAACCCCTTGGTCCTCACTTTCCATCCCACCAATCTCCGTAAACAATGCATCATCCTCTGCCATTTCCACCACCTATAGTCAGACCTCATCACCAGAGATGTATTTACCTCCCGACCCCAATCAGCATTCCGTAGAGACTATTCCATGTACAACTCCCTTGTTAGGATCATGCCCCTCACCAATTCACCTTCCACTCCTGGCACATTCCCTTGTGGGAGGTGTAAACCTGTGCCCACACCTCCCTCCTCACCCCATCCAAGGCTCAAAGGATCTTTCCACATTTGCAGAAATTTTCCTACACATCCAAACACCTTTCCTACTGTATCCATTTCTCCCAAAGTGGTCTCCTCTACACTGGGGAGACAGGACGCAAACTTGCGGAACGTTTCAGAGAACATCTCTGGAACACACGCACTAAACAACCCCCACACCCATGTGGCCAACCACTTCATCTCCCCCTCCTACTCCACCAAGGACAAGCAAGTCCTGGGCCTCCTCCACCGCCAAATCGAAGCCACCCGACACCTGGAGGAAGAACGCCTCATCTTCCGCCTTGGGACCCTCCAACCACACGGGACCAATGTGAATTCCACCAGTTTTCTCATTTCCGGTCCCCCCACCTTATCCCAGATCCAACCCTCCAACTCAGCACCACCCTCTTAAACTGTCTTGCCTGTCATCTTCCTTCCCACCTATGCACTCCACCCTCCATTCCAACCTATCATTATCATCCTCTACCTTCATCTACCTATTGCCTTCCAAGCGACCTTCCCCTCAGCTCCCCCCCCCCCCAGTCAACGTTTAGGGTAGAAACTTGATGAAGGGCTTATGCCCAAAGTGTTGACTCTCCTGCTCCTTGGATGCTGTCTGACCTGCTGTGCTTTTTCAATGCCACACTTTTTGACTTGGATAGTAACAAGGTGTTTAACAGTCCACGTTTTAAACATTTGTTCATGGGCTGTGGGCGTGCTGACTGGGCCAGCAATTATTATCCAACTCTAAGTGCCCGAAGGGCATTTAAAAGTCAACTGCTGTGGGTCTGGAGTCACATGTAGGCCAGACCAGTTAAGGATGACAGATTTCCATCCCTAAATGACATTAGATTGGCAGTTGGCACCTCAGACTGCTGCCTAGTGAGAATCTAGCCAGGTACATGTGAAAAGCAGAAAAGGTGGAGCAAAGGGTTGTTGTGGCACAGTTATAATGTCCCTCTCTCTGAGCCAGGAGGCACAAGTTCCTGTCCCATGTGCTCCAGACATGTGTAATCAGGTTGTTTTAAAAGATGGAGTGAGAGGATCTTGACCTTGGGGCATGCCTTGTCATAATTCTTGCCTGATTCTTCCACACCTCGTCATAGCCCACGTTGCTGAGATTCCTGTAAGATTTGCCACTCTTTCTCTGTATTTATATTTGATCAGATCTTTCATAATTGAAAAGGCACCTATTCAGCTTTGTGTGCAATAATAATTACAGATCTGTCAGCCTTCTTTCATCATTTGCCATTCGTCAGAGCAACATTTTTGCAAGACCCTTCTAACTCTCTGTTGCATTTTCATTCCTCGATATTTCCTGTCAGCGTAAAATTGTGTGAATTCTGAGTCAGAAGGTCCTGAGTTTAAGTTCCATGCCATATAATTAAGGCTGACACTGAGGGAGCGCTGCACTGTCAGAGGAGTCATATTTCCAAGCACTCACAATTAGAGTTGGTGTAAAACCAAGTTTAACAGTCACACAAAGAGTTGGTGCAAAACCAACTCTTTGAGAGAATATTAAACGATTAACATGATGATTTTTCTCCTGAGTTCCTCATTTTTTTGGCCATTTAATTTGAGTTTATTCACTCAAATCATTTGAATGTAGTTCTCAAGCAAGTGATTCATTTCTGCCGATGTAGCATCCAAGTCTCATTATTGACCCCTGCACAGAAGCTTTCAAGCTAATTTTATGAAAAAGTTTTTGGATTTGTCGTGACTGTAATTGCAGTTAGGCCACAAAAAAATTCAACTCATTATGTGAATTGTGAAGTTATATAGAGACTAAGTGTATCTTTGTAAAGAAACCTGTCTCTCCTCCTTCCCCCTTTTCAATGTTCTGTCCTAAGGACCAAGGGACTTCTGGGATACTGTTTCATGGCAATTGGCTGTCCTTTGATAAATCACCAATCTGCCAGTTTTTTTAAATAAGTCACTTAATGCCACGAATGTTGGCAATTACATACAGGGTCAAATCAGCTAACTCATCACAAATCAAACAATCAACTTGGAAGCTTCTTACTTCATTGCAATTGCCTTTCCAGTTAAACCATCTGGGAGCTAAGTCAACAAATTTTATATCCATCATTCTGGCCTAGGATCTCCAGGTAATGGACATTAATGAGCAAGACAAAAAGTTGATGTTTCAGCCCAGTTCCAGTGCCTTAAAGCCTGAATGTGTTTTTCAGCCTGACATTAATTTTGCCCTCATAAAAAAAATTACTGCAGCAACATTCTCATTCCACATTCCCACATAGTCCCAGATTTTCACCACAACGGAGAAGCTAACCGTTGAGGCCAAAATGGTGGAAATAGCTTGAAATTGGAATCCTCACTCCCGAACATGGCATTTCCTGTTTCCATGGGACAAGAGTGAAGTCAGGCTTAATTTGGTATGTGCAGAGGCTGCTGACTTTTCACATGAACAGCTACCTTCACTGAAGTGGGATTTTGGCCTCCCTTTAGTCTGGAATACAGAGTTCACTCCCTCTGAATATGTGCATTTGTTTAAATAGCCACCTTTGGGCAAGCAAGGTACCCAACAAATCTTGGTCTGGGTCACCTCTTTAGGAGGGAATTAATGCCATAGACTAGACAAGCCTCAATTGGCTGGAAGGGGTAACATACAAACGTAACGCAACATCGGCTGGTTAGTTGGAATGATTGATTAGTCTTGACAATTTGTTTCCAGTGAAGTCCTGATTAAACAGATCTCTTTGTGCAATATTCAAATATTAGAGAGGTCAGTATGATGCTGTCAGAAATATAACAGAAGAAACTGAAGAACGATAAATTTTATCAAAAGTTTGTTGTTTTATACTGTTCAGGGGTGACCTTATAGAGGTCTATAAAATTGTGAGGGGGATAGATAAGGTGAAGAGCAAAAGTCCTTTCCCTAGGGTAAAACTAGAAGACATAAAATTTCCTGATGAAGGGCTTTTGCCCGAAACATTGATTTTCCTGCTTCTCGGATGCTGCCTGACCTGCTGTGCTTTTCCAGCGCTACTCTCATCTTGGCATCATTTAAACGTGAGAGAGGAAAGATTTAAAAGGAAGCAACCTTTTCCCACAGAGGATAGTTTGTTTGTGGAATGCACTGCCGAAGGAAGTGGTAGGTGCAGGTACAGTTAAAACATTTAAAAGACATTTGGACAGGTTCATGAATAGGAAAGGTTTAGAGGGATATGGGCCAAACACAGACAGCTGGGACTAGTTTAGTTTGGGAAATTTGGTCAGCATGGACGAGTTGGACCGATTGGTCTATTTCTGTGCTGTATGACTTGATAATGACTTTAGGGGTTGATGAGGCATCTTTGAGGCATTGGGCATCCCAGGAATTAAAATCTTCACATTGAGGAACATTTCAGAGCTCTGGGTTTGTACTTGATGGAGTTTAGAAGGATGGGGGGGGGATCTAATTGAAACCTATAGCATACTGAATGGCCTGGACAGAGTAGATGTTGGGAAGATGTTTCCATTGGTAGGAGAGACCGGGACCTGAGGGCACAGTCTTAGGGTAAAGGGAAAGGAGAAACCTCTTCAGCCAGAGAGTGGGAAATCTGTGGAATTCATTGTCACAGAAGGCTGTGGAGGTCAGGTCATTAAGTATATTTAAGACTGAGATAGATGAGTCTTTGAGGATCAAGGGTGAAGGGGAGAAATGGGGTTGAGAAAATTATCAGCCATGACTGAATGACAGATCAGACTCGATGGGCTGAATGGCCTAATTTCTGCTCCTTTGTCTTATGGTCTTATGGGGTGATTGGGTATCATTTGGCATTGTAAAACGTTTACATTATGGTATATGCATAATGTGTCTATAATGTGCATAATCCCACTGGAACTGTCAAAGAATTATCAAAGCTCTCAATGAACAGTCAAACTATAAAAGAACCATCAAATATTTCAATAACTTAATGCTGTTAGGCTTTACTTTTAAGAGGTCTGTAGAGTTCTTTTGTAAAATCTCAGTCATTGCTACTTCTCTCGATCTGTTGACATAAGCCTGTGGTTACTATTGTGGGCTTTCTGCTGCACGCCTGTTTTTCTGGCCTAACATTATCGCAGTTCAGCTCCTATTAAATCAACAGTTTGATTCCCAGCTTTCCTTTCAAAAAACATTTGCTCCCGTTGGAGGTTAGTTGCAAGAATTTCAACATATTGACTTTTGTGTCAAGGAGAATGTTTCTTTAAAAATACTGATGTAATCATTTGACAAATAACATTATTTTACCTCAGCATGGCTCCTGAAGTTATTCAGTGGTGGACACTGAATCGGTTAACATGGAGGGGGGAAGAGGAAATGTTGATGCTTGGCATGTATGCATTGGCATATTGTCACTGAGCATAGGAACTGTAAGGGCCATGCGGATGAGTGGGGGACATGAATTGGCATAGGGAATATGAGTGAAAGTGAGGACTGCAGATGTTGGAGATCAGAGTCGAGACTGTGGTGCTGGTCAGGCAGCATCCGAGAAGCAGGAGAATCGAATTTCGGGCAAGAACCCTTCATCAGGAGTGAATATGGGTGATGGATACAGGGGCATAGATTGGAAGCGAGAATGTTGGAGGCTTTGAGATTGGGTACAGAACATCAGATGGCATGGGTTAGCATGAGCTAGCAGCAAGTTGTTATAGAGGCTGTAAAGGGGCCGGAGGATGGCATCGAGGGTGTGGAGCTCTGGACTTGGCTAAGTAGTGTACAGCTTTTTCGGGAACAACTTTGGTGTTGGATTTCTTGTAAATTTGATTTGGCAACCATAGAGCTGTAAGAATATGTTGAAATGTGGCGAGGAAGGGTGAGAGGAATTTCACATTGAATGGAGTTGACTCAAATGGCCGGTTTCCCTGCTGTAAATATGACACAATATCACAGAATCTCAGAGTTGTTATGGTACAGAGAAAGTTGAGAGGGTGGTGCTGGAAAAGCACAGCCGAGGAGCAGGACAGCATAAGCTTGAAACGTCAATTCTCCTGCTCCTCGGATGCTGCCTGACCGGCTGCGCTTTTCCAGCACCACACTCTCAACTCTGATCTCCAGCATCTGCAGTCCTCGGTTTCTTCATGGTGCAGAAGGAGGCAATTGGCCCATTCTGCATGCAATGGTCCTATCCCTGACTGCCACTCCTTTGCCTTTTCCCCATATCTCCGCATTCCATACCCTAACTACTCATTGTGTGGAAACATTTTCTCTCACATCACCCTTGCTACGTTTGCACATCACCTTAACTCTATGCTCTCTTGGCCTTGTTTTTTTATGAGCTGCAGCAGCTTCTCCCTATCTATGCTGTCCAGCCTGCTCATGGTTTTGAAAACCTCTATCATGTCACCTCTCAGTCTTCTACTCTCCCAGGATGGAGAGCTTGAGGACTGTTTCAGCCGTGCCTTTTGAAATGAACAGTGATGAAGTAGCTGGTCCTGAGACTTGCAAAGCATGGAGTGCTCCATGTGATGCAAGAGAATGGGTGTCACTTAGATTGGCAAATTCTGGTGCTGATACAGAGCAACCAAAGTTAGTGCATTTGACCAGCAAGGATGACTAGGAACAGGTGACAAATTCAGTCCGGCCAGCATGCCCACATCCCACGTGCAAAAATCTTTTTTAAAACCAGCAAGCTTGGCACTGAAGCTCCTTGTCACACTGTCACTCAATTCTACAGTTTCACACACATTGAAATGTAAAACCTATCTTGTCAGAATTGGCTGGGTGCTATTATGTTTTCATCCGGCTGGACAGGCTCCTATTATCCTTTCAGAATCTAACTTCACTGATTGTGTATGTGCCAATTAAGGATATTTTAAGCCTTGACATGGTCCAGACTGAAATGCTGTCAAATATTATTATATAAGTGGCAGCAAAACTGTAGAGATGCAAGATGATGTGATGGTACTGCCATATTAGCCTCAGATACACGTGACTCTCTGATTGAGAGGTGATGCTCTTAATAGTATATTTGAGTCCAGTAGAAGCTGCATGCTGCTCTAAATCATTGACATTCTGGTGTAGGAGGTCATTTTCTGTCAAACCGCCTTTCAGTAAACAATTGGAGCTATCAGACTTGGTTTTTATCTATGCTTCTGTGCAGTATTTGGATGGGTCAGTGAGGGGGTAAGGGGGAAGGGAAGATAGTGACTGTATGGAGGGTTGGAAAATTGGGGATTGAACAATTCCCCGCTCCCCCAGCCAACCCCATCCTTCACCGACCATGGAATTTGAAATTCGACTACCCTGTTTAATATACCCTGCATTGTCATTGCTACCAGAGTAGTGTAAGGAAATGCTACAGATGCACTGCCTTTATGGTCATCCAGGAGAAGGTGTACATTTTAAGGAATGCACTTTTATTTTAGTTTGTTAAGAGGAATATGCATAGCTGGCTGAACTACATTTGTTCACTGTCTGCATTGCATGTCTTGCTAAACCATTTCAGGGGACAGTTAAGAGTCAACCCAATTACTGTGGGTCTGCAGTTGTGTGTAGGCCAGACTAAGCAAAGATGACTGACTTCCTTCACTAATGGACATCAGTGGACCAGATGGATTTATTACAATAATTGATATTGGTCATAATTGGACTAGTTTTAATTTCAGATTTTTATTGAATTAAAATTTCACTATCTGCCATCGCGCGATTTGTACCTATGACCCAAGAACATTAGTCTGTGGTTCTGGATAACTAGACTAGTGACAGTAGCGTTACACCACAAATTGCCTTAATTCAATGGTCAGTGGTTGAGTAGGAACTGTGTTAGCTCCAAATTTTCCATCAATTCACACACCGTGCTCTCTGTGACAATAACACTACCATTTCTTCTCCATTACCCGGGTGAAAATTCCTGAGCTCTCTCCAACCATCACTCTGCTGTTCCTACAGTACACAGACCACAGCAGTTCAAGGTGAATACCTATCATCACCTTCTCCAGAAAAATGGGGAAATTGCAATAAACACTGACCCTATTAGCAATGCTTATAACTGACAGTCTGTAAATTCATTCTTTAGAACAAAAATTGAATCCAAATTTTGAATGAATGCTGGCATTGCAAAGATTAAAACAAATATGCCATTTCACACATATAAAAGGAAAGACGTGCATTGATATAGCACTTCCCTATTTGCTACATGAGCTAAAAGTTATGCCAGGGACAATTCCAGTGTCCTTATCTGTCATTATTTGTTATTCTTTTACGTTTTAACCATTGTTGGAACTGCATTTGCCACTGGTCCACCCAATTATTAACCTGCTTGCACCCGCCACCCCGCCCCCACACCCCACCACCACCACCACCACCACCACCCCAGTGTATAATGTCTGCTTTACTGTTCTTCAAACTTAATTACTAACTTTTTCCCATTAAGAAAGGTTATGTCAGCCCAATTGAGTTTTATTCAGTCCCAAAACCTTGACTGATTGGTAGCACATCGGAATTTTGGTGTCATTCTCCAATTCAGAGCAAGAATGGCCATTGCTGACTACCTTCGGGCAATTAATTTCCAGTTGTAGTGATAGGCGCAAAAATATTGATCGTTTTTTCACGCTTATTTTCTTCACTGTAATGACATTTTCTCTTCCTTTGCTGTGTCACGTGTTTGGCAACTGCAAATCCATATCTTCATTGAAGGCAGTTTAATCCCTTTTTTCTCCTACAGATGGAATACAATCATGGATCCCTTACATCTTCCACAGACTGAATATAATCATGGATCCCTTACATCTTCCACAGACTGAATTCAGTTGTGAATCCCTTGCATCTTACACAGACTGAATACGGTTGTGAATCCCTTGCATCTTCCACAGACTACATGCAGTCATACATTCCTTAGATCTTCCACAGATTGCATACAATCATGAATCCCTTACATCTTCCACAGACTGAATACAGTCATGGATCCCTTACACCTTCCAGAGACAGTATACAGTCTTGAACCCCTTACAACCTCCACAGGCTGTATACAGTCATAGATTCCTTAGATCTTCCACAGACTGAATACAGTCATGGGTCCCACACAGACTACTTGCTCTTTTAAACAGTGGTTCCTTCCTCTCTGCCACATCTCAGGAACAGTCATATCACTGAGATGGGTGGAACATTTGACCAACCACAGATTTATAATATTTATCACCCAGTTTCATTTCCAGGGTATCAGTAATTCTGCAGGCATCACTCTTTCACTCAATTGTCAATTATTACTATCCGAAGATATGCTCGTTAATCTTCAATCCATCAGTTAGGTGTGCTCATCCGGGAAGGAAATAATTGGAAGCTGATGATTGTTTCTGGCATTGTCTCCTTTTTATGTGTCCACAGGATGTGGGCATCACAGCCCAGGCTGGCCTTTATTGTCCAGCCTTCCGTGAGAAGGTAATGATGGGTTACCTTCTTGATCCACTGCAGACCTTTGGGACAATGAGAAGGGGAGTATTGGTCCACCTACAACGCAGTTAGGAAAACCAGGATTTTGACCCAGAGATAGTGAATGGATGGCATTACAGTTGCAAGTCAGGCTGATGTGTAAGAAAGTGTGGAGTATGCAGGTGATGGTATTTCCATGCATCTCCTGCCCTTCTCCTTGCAGATGGTAGAAGTTAGGGATTTGGTATAAGCCATCAAAGTTCCCACAGGGTGACTTTCTCCTGTGAGATGAACTTTTCTTTAGAAATTGGCCCTGTGCTAACAATGTATGGTTTGAGTCATAAAGAAAGGCTGGGACTTTTTTCACAGGAGCGGAGGAGGTTGAGAGGCTGATAGAACGTAGAACATTACAGCGCAGTACAGGCCCTTCTGCCCTCGATGTTACATCAACCCGTGAAATTAATCTGATGCCCATCTAACTTGCACCATTCCATTATTATCCATATGTGTGTCCAATGCCCATTTAAATGCCATTAACGTCAGCGAGTCTACTAATGTTGCAGGAAGGCTGTTCCAAAACCCTAATACTCTCTGAGTGAAGACATTACTCCTGATATCTGTCCTAAATCTATCACCCCTCAATTTAAAGCTATGTCCCCTCATGTTAGTCATCACCATTCAAGGAAAAAGGCTCCTACTGTCCACCCTATCTAATCCTCTGATTATCTTATATGTCTCGATTAAGCCACCTCTGAACCTTCTTCTCTCTAACGGAAACAGCCGCAGTTCCCTCAGCCTTTCCTCGTAAGACCTTCCTTCCATACCAGGCAACATCCTAGTAAATCTTCTCTGAACCCTTTCCAAAGCTTCCACATCCTTCCTATAATGCGGTGACCAGAACTGCATGCAATACTCCAGGTGCGGCCTTACCAGTGTCTTGTACAGCTGAAGCATGACCTTATGGCTCTGGAACTCAATCTCCCTACCAATAAGCGCCAACACATCATATGCTTCTTACCAACTCTATCAACCTGGGTGGCAACTTTCAGGGATTTATGTACATGGACACCAAGATCTCTCTGTTCATCTACACTGCCAAGAATTTTACCATTAGCCCAGTCCTCTGCATTCCTGTTACTTTTTCCGAAGTGAACTACATTACACTTTTCTGCATTAAACTCCACTTGCCACTTCTCAGCCCAACTCTGCATCTTATCTATGTCCCTCTGTAACCTGTAACATACTTCAGCACTTATCCACAACTCTGCCTACCTTAGTGTCATCCGCAAATTTACTAACCCATCATTCGACGCCCACATCCAGATCATTTACAAAAATGACAAACAGCAGTGGCCCCAGAACAGATCCTTACGGTACACCACTGGTAACTGAGCCCCAGGATGAACACTTTCCATCATCCACCACCCTCTGTCTTCTTTCAGCTAGCCAATTTCTGATCCAAACCACTAAATGACCTTCAATCCCGAAACTCTATATTTTGTGCAATAGCCTACCTTGTGGAATCTTATCAAACACTTTACTGAAGTCCACATACACCACATCAACCACCATACCTTCATCCACCTCTTTTGTCACCTTCTCAAAGAACTCAATAAGGTAGTGAGACACAACCTACCCTTCACAAAATCGTATTGACTATCCCTATTCAAATTATTCCTTTCCAGATGATAATAAATCTTAACTCTTATAACCTTTTCCAACACCTTACCCACTAGCCTATAATTACCTGGGTTGTCCCCACTCCCCTTCTTAAATAAGGGAACAACAGTCTTATTCTCCAGTCTTCTGGCACTACTCCTGTCAACATGACGACATAAAGATCAAAGCCAAAGGCTCAGCAATCTCCTCCCTAGCTTCCCAGAGAATCCGAGGATAAATCCCATCTGGCCCCAGAGCCTTATCTATTTTCAAATCTTCTAAAATTGGTAAAACCTTCTCTTTGTCAACCTCAATCCCATCTAATCTTGTCACCTGTATCTCTGTATTCTCACTAACATTGCCCTTTCCAATGTGAATGCTGACGAAAAGTATTCATTACGCGCTTCCCCTATGTCCTCAGATTCCACACATAACTTTCCACTGTTATGTTTGATTGGCCTGAATCTTACTCTAGTCATTCTTTTATTCCTGATATATCTATAGAAGGCTTTAGGGTTTTCCTTGACCCTATCCACCAACAACTTCTCATGTCCCCTCCTGGCTCTTCTTAGCCCTCTCTTTTCTGGCTAACTTATAACAGCTATTACAAGGGGGCATAGCTTTAAATTAAGGGGGGTAGGTATAGGACAGATGTTAGGGGTAGGTTCTTTACTCAGCGAGTCGTGAGTTCATGGAATGCCCTGCCAGCAGCAGCGGTGGACTCTCCCTCATTATGGGCATTTAAGCGGGCATTGGATAGGCATATGGAGGATAGTGGGCTAGTGTAGGTTAGGTGGGCTTGGATCGGCGCAACATCGAGGGCCGAAGGCCCTGTACTGCGCTGTATTCTTCTATGTTCTATGTTCTATAACACTCAAGCCCCCTTTCTGAGCCTTCATGCCTCATCCTCACATAAGCCTTCCTCTTCTTCTTTACAAGAGCTTCAATTCCGTTAGTAAACCATGGCTCCCTCTCTCGACACCTACATCCTTGCCTGATAATTATATACTTATCAAGGACCCGCAGTAGCTGATTTCAAGAGTGTCCATCCCCTGCAGTTTCCTTCCCCATCCCATGCATCCTAAATCTGGCCCAATCGCATCATAATTGCCTTTCCCCCAGTTATACTTCTTCCCCTGTAGTATATACTTATCTCTGCCTATTGCTACTGTAAACATAACCGAATTATGGTCACTGTCGCGAAAGTGCTCACCTACCTCCAAATCTAACACCTGGCCGGGTTCATTCCTCAGTACCAAATCCAATATGGCATCCCCCCTTGTTAGCATGTCTACATACTTCAACAATGACATTCCCAGTCAATATTGGACAAGTTAAAGTCCCCGATAACAACTACCCTGTTACTCTCGCTCCTATCGAGAATCGTCTTTGCTATCCTTTCCTCTATATCCTGGAACAATTCAGAGGCCTACAGAAAACTCCCAACAGGGTGACTTCTCTTTTCCTGGTTCTAACCTCAGCCCATACTGCCTCAGTGGATAAGTCCTCAAACATTATCTCAGCTGCTGTAATACTACCCTTGACTAACAATACCACACCCCCACCTCTTTTACCATCTTCTGTGTTCTTACTGAAACATCCAAATCCCGGAATCTGCAACAACCATTCCTGTCCCTCCTCTCGCCATGTCGCCAAAGTGGCCACAACATCGAAATCCCAGGTACCAACCCATGCTGCCAGTTCACCCACCTTATTCTGGATGCTCCTGGCATTGAAGTACACACATTTCAAAGCAACATCCTGGTTGCTGGCACCCTTTCGCGACCTTGTAAACCTATCCCTGACCTCACTACCCTCAACTTCCCGTACTCTGGAACTACAATTCAGGTTCCCTCCCCCCTGCTGCTCATAGAAGTTTATAAAATAATGAGGGGTAAAGATAGAGTTAGTGGTAGTTGTCTTTTCCCCAGGATGGGGAATTTCAAGACGAGGGGTCACATTTTTAAGGTGAGAGGAGAGACATTTAAGAAAGATATGAGATAAGCAAATTTTTTACACAGAGTGTGGTTCACGTGTGAGATAACTTCCTGAGGAAGTGGTGGATGTGGGTACAATAACAACATTTAAGAGACATTTGGATAAGTACAAAAATAGGAAACATTTGGAGGGATATGGGTCAAGAGCAGGCAGGTGGGACTAGTTCAATTTGGGATTATGTTTGGCCTAGACACAGAACCTAGAACAATACAGCGCAGAACAGGCCCTTCGGTCCTCGAGGTTGCGCCAACCTGTGAACTATTCTCAGCTCGTCCCACTATACTATCCCAAAATCATCCATGTGCTTATCTAAGGATTGTTTAAATCTCCCTAATGTGGCTGAGTTGACGACATTAGCAGGTAGTGCATTCCACGCCCTTACCACTCTCTGCATAAAGAACCTGCCTCTGACATCTGTCTTAAATCTATCACCCCTCAATTTGTAGTTATGCCCCCTCGTACACGCTGACATCATCACCCTAGGAAAAAGACTTTCACTGTCTACCCTATCTAATTCTCTGATCATCTTGTAGGTCTCTATCAAATCCCCTCTTAGTCTTCTTCTTACCAATGAGAACAGTTTAAGGTCTCTCAGCCTTTCCTCATTAGACCTTCCCTCCAGACCAGACCCTTCAGACTTGATGGAACAAAGGGTCTTTTTCTCTGCTGAAAGACTCTCTGACTCTGTGACAACAATCACAAACAGAGTAACAACAGCAGCCTACATTAAGAAAGAAAATGCAACAAATTGATTGCTATAGTAAATGAATGCAGTGAAAAATCAGGAATCCTAGAATACCAATTAATTACCCGAATATGTTTGAAAATTGTGTGTCAGCCTTTCTTGAGTAAACTGGTTTCCTGCAAATCTCCCATTTGTTTACTTTGGTACTGATGCAGAGAATTGTTCAAACATCTTCAGGCTATTTATGAATTGTCATTATGTATGAGATAATAATGGTTCAGATTGGAACTTGTGTGGAATTGAGTGAAGATGCAGTCTCACAACTGTTACCCACTTGTTAGGAAATCCGTGGGACAGGATGGAATGCTGATTTTCCTCCTAACCTTTTATCACTGTCGGGGCCTTCCATTATTTTCCAGGCATTTGCATTAGGTTAAAAATGCACCTGATCACTTCTGAACATAAATGCTGTGAACGTCTTTTATTGCGGATGGAAGCAAGAAATATTTGCATTTATATAGCTTCTTTAGGATGTCCCCAGGCTCTTTACAGCAAATTAAGTACTTCTGAAGTGTAGTCATTGGCAAATAAGAGTTGAAGCGACCACGGACAGTGATGTAATGATGACTTGTTAATATGTTCTTTTTTCAAATGATGTTCATTGAGGGATGAATATTGACCAGGACATCATGGATAACTCCCCTGATCTTCTTCAAGAGAGTGCAATAGAATCCTGTGCATTCAATTGAGAGGGTAGATGGGTCCCATTCTCATCTAAAAGGTGGACACAGTCCAGTGCTCCTTCGGTGTCACATGACAGTGCCAGCATTTCTTTCCCTGAGCTCATGTCCCTGGAGTAGGATTTTTCAGAAGAATTAACTTTATTGTCTCATGTACTCACGTGAGCAGTAAAAAGTATGTAAGTTGTCACTTATGGCGACATCTTAGGTTCCAAGATTCCAAAGTACAGAGCCTCAAATGCAAATTCTTAGGCAAATAAAATTAGAAAAATAAAGAAATAAAATGTCCAACAATAAATTAGAAAAATAGAGAAATAAGAGTTTGGAATAACAACTCAGACTATGCCAGGCTTCACCCCGAGACCAGCACATTGTGCCCACACTGAGGCCGGGAGTCTGGGTCCACACCGAGGCTGGGAGTCTGGGTCCACGCTGAGGCCAGGAGTCCAAGTCCACACTGAGGCCAAGAGTCCGAGTCCACACTGAGGCTGGGAGTCTGGATGCACACCAAGTTTGGCAGTCCGGGTCCATACTGAGGCAGTGAGTCCGGTTCCACACCAAGGTTGGGAGTCCAGGACCACGCTGAGGCCGGGGGTCTGGGTCCATGCTGAGACCGGGAGGTCGGCTCCACACTGAGGCCGGGTGGTCGGCTCCACACTGAGGCCGGGTCCACACTGAGGCCGGGAGGTCGGGTTCACACTGAGGCCGGGAGGTCGGGTCCACGCTGAGGCCGGGGGTCTGGGTCCACACTGAGACCGGGAGGTCGGCTCCACACTGAGGCCGGGAGGTCGGGTTCACACTGAGGCCGTGAGTCTGTGTCCACACTGAGGCTGGGAGTCTGGATCCACACCGAGGTTGGGAGTCTGGGTCCATGCTGAGGCTGGTAGACTGGATCCACACTGAGGCCGGGAGTCCGCGTGCATGCTGAGGCCGGGAGTCTGGATCCACACCGAGGTTGGGAGTCCAGGTCCACGCTGAGGCTGGGAGACCGGGTCCACGCTGAGGCTGGAAGTCTGGATCCACACTGAGTTCGGGACGTCAGGTCCACACTGAGGCCAGGAGGTCGGGTCCACACTGAGGCTGGGAGACCGGATCCACACTGAGGCCGGGAGGTCAGGTTCACACTGAGACTGGGAGACCGGGTCCACACTGAGGCTGGGAGGTCAGGTTCACACTGAGGCTGGGAGACCGGGTCCACACTGAGGCCGGGAGGTCAGGTTCACACTGAGGCTGGGAGACCGGGTCCACACTGAGGCCGGGAGGTCAGGTTCACACTGAGGCTGGGAGACCGGGTCCACACTGAGGCCGGGAGACCGGGTCCACACTGAGGCCAGGACGTCAGGTCCACACTGAGGCTGGGAGACCTGGTCCACACTGAGGCCGGGAGGTCGGGTCCACATTGAGGTCGGGAGACCGGGTCCACACTGAGGCCGGGAGACCGGGTCCACACTGAGGCCGGGAAGTCGGGTCCACACTGAGGCCGGGAGGTCGGGTCCACATTGAGGTCGGGAGGTCGGGTCCACATTGAGGCTGCGAGACTGGATCCACATTGAGGCCAGGAGTCTGGATCCACACCGAAGTTGGGAGTCCAGGTCCACGCTGAGGCTGGGAGACTGGGTCCACGCTGAGACTGGAAGTCTGGATCCACACTGAGTTCGGGATATCGGGTCCACACTGAGGCTGGGAGGTCAGGTCCACACTGAGGCCAACCCCCCTCGCCCCGGGGGCAACCTGTTCCTATCACACCACACCCACCCCCCTGGGGCAGCCTGTTCCTATCACTCCCCGCCCACCCCTGGGGCAGCCTGTTCCTATCACACCCCACCCCCCAGGGGCAGCCTGTTCCCATCACACCCCACCCACCCCCTGGAGCAGCCTGTTCCTATCACAGCCCACGCACCCCCTCTTGGGGGCAGCCTGTTCCTATCACAGCCCACCCACCCCCTCTTGGGGGCAGCCTGTCCCTACCACAGCCCACCCACCTCCCGGGGCAACCTGTTCCCATCACAGCCCACCCCTCACCCCCGGGGGCAGCCTGTTCCTATCACAGCCCACCTACCCCCCAGGGGCAACCAGTATCACACCCCACCCCCCCCCCTGGGGGCAGCCTGTTCCTATCACATCCCACCCATCCATCAGGCCTTCCCGATCCTATCACACCCCACCCACCCCCAACAGGGCAGCCTGTTCCTACTCCTCCCAACCAACACCTCTCCACCCCCTCCTGCCAACCCCAGGTAGGAGTAGGAACAGGCTGCCCTGTCGGGGACAGTAATAGGTATGATGACAAGCCCGGAATACAGGGCCGGGCAGTGGTGACCTAGCGAGGTGCACAAATCTAACATGGCCAGGTGCTTGTGGACTGAGGTGTTGAACTGAAAACTGTGTTTCTTTGTTTTTCTGTCTTTTAGTAAGTAGGATTGTAATGTTTAATTTTTTTAATTTTGCTTCTTCACTTCTCTGCTTTGTACATAAGAATCTGTACTGAGGTACCGATGTATCTATGATAGATTAGATTAAATTACCTACAGTGTGGAAACTGTAAGAAGTGACCTGTAACCTTGTCACTGTATTCATATGGGTGCATGTGACAATAAACTGAAGTCTCATTTGTTAGGGCCATTCTTCAGCGTGAAAATCCCAACCAAAAGCATTATTCTGACTTTATACCTTTTTGAATGCAAAATGTGCACTTTCATCATTTTATGGATTGAATACAGACTCTCAGTGGCTTCACCGATAATACTTCAGTGCTTTTAATAAAGACACATTCCTGTTTTTAAAGAAGTCCAGTAGAAATAGAAATCTCAGTGGGTAGCCCTATTTTTATTCTAATGATCAGAATGTTACATTGACCTCTCTCCCCTGGAGATGAAGCAGTGTTGTCCATTGTTATTCACCAAGTGTGTTGGAGCTATTCTAACCCAACTTGATACAGTTCTGTAATTGCACCTCGCTGTGGAGACTACCTCTGGTTGATCAATATCAACCACATTTCTAGTGTATTTGTCTGTGAAATTCTGCCCCTCGATTTTTGGAAGGAAATGCTGCTATCAGTCAGAGCTGTTGGAATTTGAACGTTGTACTGTGTACAGTCGGCATTGAGTTTTGGAATGGGTTGTAAGGAAGTCGTTCATTCTGACCATTGTCCATCATTCTCTCAGTGTTGCAATCGGTACGAGGCATTAGATAAAGATGTCACTGAGATACATCAGCAATCAAAAATACCACACAGCAGAAAACTTCCTTGACAGTTTGTCCCAAGAACCTACCCTCCTGCTTTGCTGTGAAAGCCGGTGTTTTCTGATTCCTTTCAATCTGTATAGAATGCAGTGGTGCCTGTCTGCATCATGACTCCAAGAAATAACAGAAGATTTCTCATTTCCCTTTTGTGTCAGACTTGCCTATAAATAGAAATCTCTGCTCTGTGTCTGTGCTATGCTCTAATTGTGTTCTACACTGTTCAGCAGTTTTAAGCTTAGAAAAAAAACTGATAGAAAGTCTGTCAGATTTGTAGAAATATAGTAATGTCATCTTTAAAGAGTTAAACAGTGCAATCAATGACAGCTGAAACTGAATGACAGATTTTTAGTTGATGACTTTAAAACTGACATTAATGAATGCAGTTTAAATAGATTAATGATGGTGTTAAAATAACAGTAGCTTGGAAAATCTGTGACTTCCAAACTAAATGCGCACATTTAAAAAAAAGTATTGCTTCATAAAAGGATTGGCCCAGTAGTGTTTTTCCGTGAATGATGTCTGGTAAAATCATAACTGCAGTTTAAAAAAAGAGCATGGCATTCATTTATATAGCACCTTTCACATCATCAGCACAAGCCAATGCATTTTACAACCAATGTAGTAGTGTTGTGTTGTAGTGTAGCCTCTGTTTTTCTGTAAAAAACATCGCAGCCAATTTACCAAATGGTATGACTTGCTGAACAGAAGAAATTTTCACGACTCTACTCACACCTTTGCAGAATTATATCACTGGGGCTGGCATTTAGATAAAGACGAGACAGGGGAAATGGGGATGGATCATGAGGAGGTGTTGGAGTTGATGGGCAAGGGAAGAGATGTGCTGTGTGTGTTTGCAGAAGCAGTAATGGAGCTTGAGCCATGAGACCAGTCCAGTGTACTTTGGACACTGGAATTGAAGGTAGATGGTATATTCCACATTGTTGGGGCAGCAGGGTGGCTCGGTGGTTCGCAGTGCTATCTCACAGCGCCAAGGACCCGGGTTCAATCCTCACCTTGCGTGACTGTGGGAATTTTGCACATTCTCCCTGTGTCTGCGTGGGTTTCCTTTGGTTGCTCCAGTTTCCTCCCACAGTCCAAAGATGTGCAGGTCAGGTGAATTGACCATGCTAAATTGCCCATAGTGTTCAGGGATGTGTGGGTTGAGTGGATTGGTCAGGGATAAATGTAGAGTAATGGGGAGTTGGTTCGGGTGGGATACACTTTGGAGGGTCAGTATGGACTTGTTGGGCCAAAGGGCCTGCTTCCACATTATAGGGATTCTATGATTCAGTGGTTAGCACTGTTGCCTTACAGCGCCAGGCATCCGGGTTTGATTCCACCTTTGGGTGACTGTCTGTGTGGAGTTTGTACATTCTCCCTGTGTCTGTGATTCACTCTGGAAACTGATCTGGTTCCCTTTGGACTACGTTGCACTCAAGCACATGATCCGCCTGTTACAGAGGGAACTTTGACATTGGGAGTTTTATGTGTCTTTGAAGGAAAGTTCAGTTTAATAATTAGGGATTAGACGGTGGTTGACATTGAGAAGTAGCTTGGTCATTCACCCTTCTGCTTGAAAGTGTTGAAAGATACTACAACAAATGAACAGCGCCCTTTAAATGCTTTGACCTACTTCCAACCATAAATATCGCTGCTGAAATGTGGGTTATCACCAACTTGTCAGACAAAACTACAAACATACCGCAAAACTTTACAATTTTAGTTAGTTCTTCAAAATAACAGAGAAAAGACATCTGTTCTGGAACTTTCAAATCATGATGATACTGACATTATTCTCTGGTGCGTCTTTGATAGCTGAGGGATGTGCAGGGGTCACACAGCCTGCAGGCCTCTGCACAGGCTCTCTGGTGGCCTTCGGTTTCCAGTTCAGTTCAGACACACCCAAGAAATCTTCATCAATTGCCCAACCAACCTACTGCATCAAACAGCTTGATTTCCTCGCCCCAGCTCCCATCCCACCACAGCAGCTCCATCTTGTCGGATGTTCAAAGATAAGCACACCCACTTTCCGTTTTACGGCTGTTCACTCACAACTGTGTCAGGAAAATGCTCTTTCATTTTTGAAGACTCCAGCACAATCCTGGAGCACTGGCAACCCCATAAGTGACCAGACCAGAAAAGGATAGGGAGTGATGAAGAGTAATTTAAACTTGAAACATTAGTTTGCTTTCTCTCCATGGTCGCTTGCTGACCCGCTGTGATCTCCAGTTTTTTTTTTTGTTTTTAGTCAAGGAATGTTATGTTTCAGCAGTACAGGATGAAAATGCACAGGGTTCACAGAATTGCTACAGCACAGAGGAGGCCATTCAGCGCGTCATGTCTGTCCTGACTCTCCAACAAGCATTTTGACCAAATGCCATTCCCCTGCCTTTCCCCACAGACTTGTATACTGTTTCTATTCAAATACTTCTCCCTCTTGAATGCTGTTGCCTTTACCTCCAACATATTCCCAGGCAGTGCATCCCAGAAACACCCAACTGAAATATTTCATGTTGCTGGTGGAAGTAGAGTTGGGAAACAATCCAATGGAGCGTACAGAAGTTAAGCAGGAAAAATAATGAAATATATTTTTAAACGTGCTTGCGTTTATCCAGCATCTTGCGCATGTTTAGAGTCTTGTCTGAGTGTGGTTTTGAAGCTATCCAAGTACTTTTGAAATGTTGTAATACAGGCAAATGCGACATGAGAGTGTACCGTTTTTTTAAGGATTCCCTACTATGTGAAAGCACAGAACACAATAATCGTCTGTCCAGTTTATTTCTTTTTACTGTGCGCCCTAGTATACAAGATCAAACGACAATAAAGATCCCATATCTGTGGCTAAATGTCCATTTCCTTCCTCGTGTTATCTAACCTCACGCAAATATTTTAAATGGTCATAGTTCTCTCCTGAATACACAGATGCATACACATGCCTGCACTGAAGCAGCTATATTGAGTTTGACACACTGGCTTCTCCCGCTGCATTAATTACCTGGAGCGTGGACCTCAGAGAGGTCCCACTTGCCACAACTCCTTCCATCATTGACACCGAATCGCATCACACACGTGAGCGGACGCGCTGTCTTGTGAGTGCCGACCGAGCTCCTTTCCCTCCCTCCTGCCGGTGTTGCTGCGTACTCAGTGCGACAGGGACAATTCTCAGTCAGTTGTCTCCAAAGCCTCGGCTGCCCAGGGTCGGTTGCCAGGCAGTTAGCAGTTGCTGTGGCGACTGCAGTGGCTGGAGCTCACTGAGGAGCAGAGGATTCTTAACCTTCCTATCTACAACATCCTCACTTCAGAGAAGACTGTGTGGTGGTGTTTGCTTCTCTATTCCTCTCTCTCTCTCTTTGTTTTCTGCCAGTGGTTTTACAGTGAATGCTTTTTTAAAAAATATACTCAAGACTGCTGAGAGCACGGGGCTTCCTCTTTGCTGAAACACTCATCCAGCTACATCTGCGGTGTGTGCGAGAGGTGAACATGACTACAGCAAAGGAAGGGACTGTGTCAGGGAAAGGGGTCCAGCAACAAGATCAGGTATTTCTGTATTCAGTTCATACTTCCTCCTTTATTGAATTATTAATCCACCCAGTGGTATCAGTTTGTTTTATTTTAATATATTGTGCATGTGATGTATGGTAAAGCTCAGCACTGACTGAGGCACGTTTTAACCCTCAGTCCAAATAAGTAAGTAAATAAGAACTAGACTGTGGAGGGGTTGCAGAGAGTAGGGTGGGTGGTGCCTTTCAGGGGGCAAGGAGGTTATTTGACTGGGAAAATGATTTCTGTGTCAAGCATAACCTTGCTGGTTAGGTAGCTGAGTAGTGAAAAAGGTGACAGATTACTGGTGTCTAAACGCTGTTAAGGACTACTAGGGGTTACCTTAAACAGTGGAGAGAAGGAGATGTTAATTTCTGTTAGAGATCTGAGCAGTCTTTCGATGTCATCTATGACTTTCTACCTAGCGTGGTTGCAGCTTGCATCAATTTTTCCTGCCAGCTGTGCATCACCGGTCAAGCGAAATGAGCACTTGCTCCTGCACTGTATTGCACAGATTGTGTACGGCCACATAATCCTTCGCTGACTCTCGGCTCATTCCGGATGTGGACCCCATCTTTTCTCTCCTTCTCCCTCACTCTCGCGTCATCCTTTCTCCCCTTTACTTTCTTCTTGATGAGAATATGTTGTTCTTTCAAAAAAAGAAATGCAGTAAGTTATCATGATCTGGAATGCCCTGCCGACATCCAAGAACTTTCAAAAGACAATTCTACACATACTAGGAGGGGAAGCATTTGCAGGCCTTTGGGAAGAGAGCTGTGGAAGTGGGACTGATAGTGCTAAAGAATTGATGGGCTGGCAGAGGCGCAGTGGACTGAGTGGCCTCCTGTGTTGAATCATTCTGTGAATGTCTTATTTTTACCTTTAGTTCCTTCTTCCATTGATCCATTCCTTCCTCCTCCTCCCTTTCTGAGCTCAAAACAAACGATAGCTATGGGCACAGCTCACTCCAAACTGGTCAAGAGAGCTGGGTGGTGGGGTTGGGAAGGGATTGGGGAAGGGCAGATTTACAGGGAGTAGACTGAGTGTGAAATGAGATGGAAGATTAGGCTTAATCTCAGCCTCACATCAAAGTGCCCAATAACAGAGAGATGTTTTCAGCAAGAAAATAGGTGCAGCATTGCTGAATGAAGAGATGTAACAAGTAATCTGTACCAGTCTTAGCAAACACATAGCTGCTCTGAACCAACTGGCAACACTCACGCTTAACATAGTGGGCCATAACTCCAAGGGAAGTGATCAGGAGCAGGAAAGCTGAATCAAACTGGCCAGTGAAATATGGTACTGGTGGGTTATCTGGCACTCATAAAGTGGGCACCTTACCACACATTTTCACGTGCTATTTCTTCATTTGCTCGAAACACTGTCTCAGCATTACAGATGTGGTAATACAGGCAGAAGTTTAACCTGCATGTTCAGTAGCTGGACTTCACTCGCAATCTGACTTACCTCTGAGATGGGGCGGGGAGGGTGGTGCGGTGTGTGGGTTAAAGCTGCACTTTTGAGTTTGCACTGTAACTTCTATGCCGACACATTGGTGCACTGCTGACAGAATACTGCACCATTGGAGCTGCTGTCGTCTGGATCAAATTTTAAAACCGAGGCCCTAAACCCCTCCCCCTCATCCCTACCCACTTTCAGGTTCAATTTGAAGCCTTTAGGGGAGTGCTGCTCCATGTCCTGGTCCGATATTTATATCTGAACTGGCATCACCAAGAACAGATTCTCCGGGTATGATCTCATTGGTCTTTACAGGAGCTTGCTGTGATCCAATTGACTGTCAAATCTCCCAGATTAGAACAGTGATGGTTTTATATGAGACCATTAGAAATAGGAACAGGAGTAGGCCCATTTGTTCCGCTACTCAAAAGGTCTTGGCTGATTCGACATTCCTTGCATCCATTTTTCGACATTTCCCTGTAACCCTTGATTCCCCAAGTGATCTGTCTCAGCTTTTAATATACACAAGGCCTCTATCCCCCAGTCTGTGTGAGGAGTTCCAAAGACACTCAACCTGCTGAGACAAGAAATTCCTTCTTAATTGGGGTCCCTTCATTCCAAGATTACATCCTCCGGTCCTAGACTTTCCCATGAGGGGAAACATCCTCTTAGTCACTACCCTTCCAAGCCCCTGAAGGATCCTGTATGTTTCAATGAGATGATCTCTCATTCTTCTCAACTTCAGCCAGAGAGTGGTGGGCCTGTGGAATTCATTGCCACAGAGCACAGTGGAAGCCAAGGCATTAAATGTCTTCAAGGCAGAGATTGATAAACTTTGATCTTGCAAGGAATTAAGGGCTACGGAGAGAGTACAGGTAAGTGGTGTTGAAATGCCTATCAGCCATGATTGAATGGTGGACTGGACTCGATGGGCCGAAAGGCCTTACTTCTGCTTCTGTGCCTTATGCTCTTAACTCCAAAGAGTAAAGTCCCAACATGTTTAGCCATTGTTCAGGAGACAATCCTTCCATTCCAAGGATCATCCTAGTGAATCTTCCCCCTGAACTGTTTTAATGAAATAATGTCTTTGCCTAAATAAGGGGATCAAAACTGCTCAGAGTACTCCCAAAGTGGCCTCACCAGCACCTTGTACAATTGCAGTAAGATTTCCCTAGTCTTATGCTCCAACCCCCTTGAAATAAAGGCCAACATTCCATTAGCCTTCCTGATTGCCTGCTGCACCAATATGCTAGCTTTCTGTGTTTTGTGCACAATTTCCTCCAAGTCCTTTAATGCTGCAGCTTTCTCCAGTTTTTCTCCATTTATACAGTAACTCTTCTCTTTTGTTCTCTCTTCTAAAATGAGCAACTTCACATTTTACCACATTATACTCCATTTGCTATTTTTTTTGCCCACTGACTTAATGATCGATATCTCTCTCTAAACTATTTGTATCCCTCTTGTCTTCACGAACAAATTCTGCATTGGCGATAATGCACCTTGAAATGTCCTGAGGTTGTGAAAGGTGCCATACCAGGGCAGGTACCCCTGTTCTAATTTATAACCACGCAAAATGAAAACATGAGTCAAGTCAGCTACATTCCACCTCTGAGCGTTGAGGGTCAGCGTGGACACAGAGGGACACAGCCTCCTTTCATGTTTGAAATGCTCGTGCAGTTTAGTTATCACGGTACCTGTTGTGTTGTTGTTCTTTCCAAGGTCAACCCACAGCATTCGTCAGCATTCATTGCTCAGCCCTTGGAAGGTAGGAGTTGTGGAGTCATGTTGAGGTTGTACAGGACATTGATGAGACCTCTTCTGGAATATTGTGTCTAGTTCTGGTCACCCTGCTATAGGAAGGATATTATTTTTCTAAAAAGGATTCAGAAGACACTTCCCAGGGATGTTGCTGGGTATAAGAAGGTTTCGGGTATAAGGAGAGGCTGGGACTTTTTTCACTGGAGCGTAAGAAGTTGAGAGGTGACCTTAAGAAGTTCATAAAATCATGCCGAGTATAGATAGGGTTAATGGTAGATCTCTTTTCCCTAGGATGGAGAATATCAAGACTAGGGGGCATATCTTCAAGGTGAGAGGAGAGAAATTTAAAAAAAGGAACAAGGAGCAATATTTTGACATAGAGGTTGGTTCATGTGTGGAATGAACTTCCTGAGGAAGTGGTAGATGCAGGCACATTATAACATTTAGTTGGGATTATGTTCCGCGTGGACTGGTTAGACCGCAAGGTCTGTTGACTCTGTCTTCAATCAGTCCCACAGGATGAAGAGGAAGAAAGTGTCCAGGAGGAAGTAGGGACAGAAAGGAAGTGGCACTGACTTGGATCATGGAAAAATCTTAGAGCTGGTCACTTTTGATTTGTTAAAATCAAACTACGTGAATGATAAAAAGGCAGCGATAAAATTCCTCTTCCAAGTGGGAATTGCTTAATTTTGTCCTGTTTTGGAAATTATATTTGCAAAGATTGCATTTCGAAGCACAGAAATGTCTTTGGTAGTTCACAAATAGTGAGGGTGGTAGAAGAATAAAGATAAAAATAATTCTGTTTCTCTCCTCAGTGCTGAAGATGCAATCCTTTCCAACTTGTTTATTCTACTGAATAATCTATGAGCTTGATCTAGTAAGTGCTGGATATCGTTTTGATGA
The DNA here is from genome assembly GCF_004010195.1 of Chiloscyllium plagiosum. Taxonomy (NCBI): domain Eukaryota; kingdom Metazoa; phylum Chordata; class Chondrichthyes; order Orectolobiformes; family Hemiscylliidae; genus Chiloscyllium; species Chiloscyllium plagiosum. The sequence goes on along the minus strand of NC_057714.1, from coordinate 105,354,712 downwards.
GTTTCTGCAGAGTTAGGAATTATCATTTTGTTTTGCTTCGTCGTACTCCTTTCCTTTTTCAAAGATTCCCCCAAGTGGATCATCGAAATGTGCAACAGTGGAGGCCATTCACCCCTTCTTATTTAGACCAGCTCTTTGGGAGTGAGCTGTTCATTTGTTTCCCTTATACATACCCCACTTTTCCCTCACGGACCTACAAGAATATCATTTTCAAGAGTATGTTTCATTCCTTTTGTTTTAAAGTTATCATTGAATTTCTAGAACTAGAGGGCACAGCCTCAAAATAAGGGGGAAAACAGATTTATGGCTGCCTTGAGGAGGAACTTCTTCACCCAAAAAGTTGTGGATCTGTGGAATTCCCTACCCAGTGAAGTAGTTGAGGCTGCCTTGTTGAATGCTTTTTAAGGCAAACATAGATCCTTGAACAGTAAAGGAATTAAGGGTGAAGGTGAGCAGGCGGGTAAGTGGAACTGAGTCCATGAAAAGATAAGCCATAATCTTATTGAAAGGTGGAGCAGGCGAAATGGGTCAGATGGCCTACTCCTGCTCCTATTTCTTATGCTCTCATGTTCCTTCCATTATCCTTTGTGTTCCAAATTATAGCAGCTAGCCATTGTTAAAAATAATGACAGCATGGACAGCTATGTTCTGCAAAGCCTCCCCAATTAAAGCTATGTTATACAATCATAGAGTTGTAGAATTCCTGCAGTGTGGAAGCAGACTATTCAGCCCATCGAGTCCACACACTGCAAAGAGCATCCCCCACCCCGACCCATCCCCCTCGACCCTATCCCTGTAACCCTGCGTTTCCCATGGCGAACCCACCTAGCTTGCACCTCACTGGACACTACGGGCAATTTCCCATGGCCAATCCATCTAACCTGTACATCTTTGGACTGTGGGAAGAAACTGAAGCACCCGGTGGAAATCCACATGGGGAGAACATACAAATTGCACACAGCAAGCTGAACATCTGTAGATGTGAAAACGCGGCTCTGGGTCTCGCACTCCTCCATTTCCATTCCCTTTGGACAACCAGGAACTCATCCAAAACCAGGAACCTCAGCCAGAAGACCAAGGGTGGCAGATAGGTGCAAACACCATCACCTGCAAATTCTCCTCCATGTTGCGCACATTCCTGACTTGACTATCATTGTCTCTTTGCTATCAATGGGCAAGAATCCTAGATTTTCCTTTCTAGCAGAATTGTGGATCAAAAAGCACCCCAAAGGCTGCACAGGTTTAACCACCACTTACCCTAAGGCTGTAATGGATGGGCAATAAATGCTGGCCCAGCCAGTGTTTACCACATCTCATATATGAATCAGAAGAGGATTCCTGTCTACCCACCAGATCACCAACAAACGACGCCCACCAGTCACACTCTCAGACCACCCTCATGTGTTTTAATACCACTGCTGGTCGATCCTTCTGCATTGTGCTTTCTATGACCAGCATAAGCACAATGGGCTGAATGCCCTCTTGTGTTCTGTAAGATTCAGATTCAATCCATCCAAACATGGTTTGCATGGACTTATATCTTGTAAAGATTAAAACACAAATAGCTCCATTGCCTTGTTTAGAATTTCTTAAGAGTGATCTGTTGCTGAATACAATGATCAGAACTAATGTGAGAAAGCCAGATTTTGGACAATTACAATGACTTATACTACAGGACAAAAGAGGTGCTGATTGGTTGTCCTTACAATGGGCAAAGCAACACTGAGCTATAATCTCTCCATGTGTCCTGGTTATTATTTCATGGAATGTGACCATTTGTGATAAGGCCAGTATTTCTTATTCATCACAAATTACCCTTGAGGAGGCTATGGTAAGCTGTCTTATTAAACCACTGCATTCTATTTGATGTAAATACATGTGCACAGGGCTGTTAAAAAGGCAAACAATTAAATATAATTCCAAGTCAGGATAGCTCCATTGCCTTGTTTAGAATTTCTTAAGAGTGATCTTGAAGGGAGATCTTGCAGGTGGTGGCGATCCCTTATGCCTGCTGCCCTTGTTCTTCCCAGTGGTAGAACGGAATTTTGGCAGTTAATGCAACATCTTGTGGATGGTGCACAGTACTGCCTCTGTGCACTGGTGATGGCAGTGATAATGTGCTGAGCTCCCCTATCACTGACAATGGGAAGGATTATGGAGCTGCCCCCTCCTCCTGTTACTTGTTTAATTTTCTTCCACCGTTCACGGCTCGATGTGGTAGAGCTGCAGAGCTCATCTTGTTGGCTTTGGGACCTATAACAGACAGAAATAATTCTGTATTTATATATGCTGTCCCTGTCTGTGAGACAGCTTTCCCAGTTTTGCCACAAGCCAGCAGATGTTATTGTACAAGCATCAGCAGGGCTGCCTGTGGAGTGTGTACTTTAGTTGTTTTCAGTACCTTTAGAGTGATGTCAATTGGTCTATCCAGTTTCATTCATTTTTTGATTTCCTGTCGTGGTTTGCTGCAACTGACTGGTTTGCTACGTCATTTCAGAAGGTGGATAAAGGTCAATTGAACTATTGTAGGTCTGCAGTCACCAACTTGCAAGTTCCCCTCCAAGCCACTCACTATTATCACCATTCTTTCACTATCACTGGATCAAAATCCTGGAATTCCCTCCCTAAGAACATTGCAGGTCTTCCTACAGCACATGTAGGTAGGACGGCACAATGGCTCAGTGGTTAGCGTTGCTGTCTCACAGTGCCAGGAATCTGAGTTTGATTCTAACCTCGGGTGTCTGTCTGTGTGGAGATTGCACATTCTCCAATGTTTGCATGGGTCCCCTTCAGGGTGCTCCGGTTTCCTCCCACAGTCCAAAGATGTGCAGGTTAGGTGACAGGTCATGCTAAATTGCTCACAGTGTCCAGGGACGTGTAGGGGAAGTGGATTAGTCTTGGGAAATGCAGCGTTACAGGATGGAGGTTGGGTCTGGGTGGGATGTTCTTTGGAGGAGCTTCGATGGGTTGAATGGCCTGCTTCCCCACTGTAGGAATTCTATCTATGAAAAGATGGAATGCAGCGATTCAAGAAGGCAGCTCACCACCACTTTCTCAAGGGCAACAAAGGATAGGAAAGAAATACTAGCCAAGCAAATGGATGCCCACATCCAATGAATGAAAGTAAAGTCACATACAGGTCAGACAAGGTGTGTTCAGCACATTTCCTTCTCTAACGCACATGAGTGAATCAAATTAGTCTTTACGACAGTTCATATTTTTCACAATCGTCATGACAGAGATGAGCTTTTTACTCCAGATTTATTCAATGTACTTAAATTCCAGCAGCTGCTGTGATAATACTTGAAATCATGTCTCAGGCGTTGGTCCAGACCTCTCGATTACTGGTGCAGTAACATCACTGCTATGCCAGAAACAGCCTTTCATCTAATTAAAGATACAATAATATTGAATCCATGAAATGACTTACCACGGAGACTGCACTGAATGCAGAGGTGTTAACTCGATCTGCACACCACGCTGTTTGATTCCTTTTAATGCAAAAGCTCTATCTTACTATCTGGAATCAGAATGTTGGAAAATGTCTAAATTCCTTGCAGGTAGTTATGAGTATGAATTTCTTCATTATCGCCCTCACTGGTAGCTGCGCCTTGATTGGCAGGGACTGTGCACAAAATAGCCCAGCTCAATTCGTATTTCCAGAACTGCAAAATCCCTGCCTTTGCTTCAAGAAAGACAAAATCCTGTTGGGTCTGAGCCAGAGCTTTGACTGTGATATTGCTTCATTAAATGCAATTGTTCTGAGCGAAGGTCGTGTTCAAGTTGCATTGGCAAAAATTAAACTTTTCTTCACCCTTGATAATTAGTCAGAAAATATAATTGGATGTACAAGTGTATTGTACGGTTTTGAAATATGACAAGGCACCAATCCTTCTATTTTCTTTTTAATATTTTTAAAAGACATTTCGTTTGGCATACTTCAGCAAAGGAAACTATGCATAATTAATGTCCAATGTTTAAACATACCATGAGAAATTGTGGTTGCTTGGTGCCTTGATTCTTTGTGGTGGTCTGGCTGGGAAAGTAGGCTCAAATGTGAACATTCATGGACTGAGAGGCCAGAGGATCAATGCAAATTGGGCTTGTCAGCAGAATAAGACGCTTACAGATCGCCTGACCAAAATCAGGACTCTGACCTCAGGAAGATTCAGTCAGGAAGCACCAGTGTGAAAGGGAGGTTTAATGCGAAGTTAGGGAGCAGCTTGGAACTGCTGGAGTCTTGTTGAGTGGGGGTGGCGAAAGGCAACCTCTAAAAGAGAAATCCTTCAACATGGATGGGCTTCTAATTTATTGATATATGAACCTGTCACCCATTGGATATCTCCATCGGGCTTCTAAAAACAGGGTGCTCCATAAGTGTAGAATTATCTGCACCTGCTCAGATTAGGAGCAGGCTAACCCAGTGCTCAACTGATGTGCTTTGAACCAACTTCCATGCCCAAAATCTGGAGGTGCCAGTTTTGGACTGGGGGACAAAGGTAAAAATCACATGGCACCGTGTTATAGTCCAACAGGTTTATTTGGAAGTACAAGCTTTTGGAGCACTGCTCCTGACTATCTACCTGATGAAGGAACAGTGATCTGAAAGCTTGTTCCTTCAAATAAACCTGTTGGCCTATAACCTGGTATCTTGTGATTGTTAAATGTGCCCGAAAGGCAAGAACAATGCAAAGAAGTCTCTAGCCATGTGTAAGTTGTAGTCAGTATATACGGGCAACGTAATTGTGATATTGTGTAAAATTGGTCGATCAATATGTTTATTTCTGTACCCAAGGCAGAGGGTTAAGAGATCCTCCTGAATCTCACCCCACATAGCCCGTTCGTTGGTTTGATCCTACAACTGCACCAAAATTCCAGGGCTTGCCAATGTAGCAAAACTGAAATGTTAACAGCAAAGTATAACCAAAAATCAAACGGAGTAAGTTTTATGGACTTGAAGTGAACTCCCTGCAGAAGGATTGTAATTATAGATAGATCGATGCACTGAGATGTGTTTGTGTGAATCCATTTATTTCCCATGGCATGATTATAACAACAGAAAGTTCTGTATCTCTCTCTCTCTATATATATAACTGTCTCAGCTTGCCTTTAATTTTGTGCATTATTCTCTCCAATCTATATCTCTCTCCCTCTCTTTCTTTTTCATTGTATCATTTCACCAATCATCACTCTCTTCTGTAAAACTCACTTTCTCTGTCTGTATCTCTCTTCTTCTCCTCTTCTGTGTTGAAGAGTAGGATTCTGCATTCCCCATTCTGCATTAGGGAGAAAACGGGGAATGTGATGTCATGGCCCTAAATCTGACCCTACAATCCCTCTGAGAAAGGCTGGGAACATGTGACACAGTAATGACCCTGCTTTTCGCTGAGAAATGGGAGAGATATCAGAGCGAATCTGCTGAGTTTTAATAATTTTGACTGACATAATTTTTTGATCCTTCTCTATTTCTGTCACATTCATTCTCCATTCTCCTTTGCCATCTAATTATTCTGTAATCTTTTTGAACATGATTGTCTTTCAGCTTTCTCCTCATCTTGAGTTGCTCTTTTGACTCTCCCTTTGTCTTCTATTGTAAATTGATTTCTCTTCATTTGCTGGTTTAAATTCACTCACCTTAACAACCAGTCCCATTTCTGAAGCTGTCAATGAGTTGGATAGCTCTGGGTTTCCCAAAGCAGATACAGTGAAGAGGGTCCATGAAGGATCCTCCTGGAATATTTAAGCTTTGCTGGTGAGATATTGAGACAAGAGGCAAACACATTGACTGGACATGGCTTTGGAGTGTGAATGCACTGGGCAGGGTGGAGCAAGGTCATGTGGAGTAGATAAAATTCACAAATAAAAACAGAGAAACTCAGGGCGGTCTGGCAATGTTTGTGGAGGAGTCAGAGTCATACAGCATGGAAACAGACCTTTCAGTTCATGCCGACAATAATCTCAAACTAAACTGGTCCCACCTGCCTGCACTTGGCCCATATCCCTCCAAGCACGTTTTATTCATATACTTATTCAATGTCTTTTACACATTGTAACTGTACCTGCATCCACTACTTCCTCTGGAAATTAATGCCACAAATGAACCATCTTATCTGTAAAAATGAAAATTGCCCCTCGTCCTTTTTTAATCTTTCTGCACTCACCTTAAACATACACCTTCGCATCCATAGGGAAGGGACACCTTCCATTCACCTTATCACTAACACTCATGACTGGAACAGTTAATATTTTGAGTCTGTTATGACTTGTTTGGAAAGCATTCAATTGGGTTGACCAGAAGGAAAGAATGTTTTTTAAAATTGAAAACTGTAAGTTATCTTTTAGTCCAGGAAAGGGTCACAAGAGGGAAATAGTTGAAGAATGTAGACACATGCTAAGAAAAATAAAATGGCCACCATACATAGTCGAGATTAGTCCAACTCATTCATGCTGACCAGTTATCCTAAATTAATCTCGTCTCATTTGCCAGCATTTGGCCCATATCCCTCTAAACCCTTCTTATTCATGCACCCATCCAGATGCCTTTTAAATGTCGGAATTGTATCAGCCTCCACCATTTCCTCTGGAAACTCATTCCATACACACACCACCCTCTGCATGAAATCGTTGCCCCTTAGGTGCCTTTTAAATCCTTACCCTCTAACTTTAAACCAATGCCCTGTAGTTTTGGACACCCCCACCCTGGAGAAAAGACCTTGTCTATTTGCCCTATCAATGCTCACGTGATTTTATAAGGTCACCCCTCAACCTCTGACGCTCCAGAAAAAAAAACCCCAGCCTTTTCAGTCTCTCCCCCATAGCTCAAATCTTCCAACCCTGGCACCATCTTCGCAAGTCTTTTCTGAGCCCTTTCAAGTTACACAA